>NW_024712923.1:0-5000 GCF_018991925.1 Homarus americanus
AATAGACAGCATAGGCTGTGCCAAATTTATATCTACCGTGGACCTGTTGAAAGGATATTATCAAGTGGGACTCACGGATAGGGCAAAAATAATCTCGGCATTTATAACTCCATTTGGTCTTTTTCAATGTTTGGTTATGGCGTTTGGCTTTTCTAATGCTCCGGCCACATTCCAGAGGGCCATCAACTACCTAATTCAGGACCTAGGTGGGACGTTCGCCTACCTGGATGACCTGGTGGTGGTGTCGGACGGCTGGGACGAACATCTGGTGCGTTTGGAGATACTGTTCGCACGACTGCAAGAGACTGGATTCACCATAAACCTGGCTAAATCTGCTTTTGGCCGGGCCTCAGTGACTTACCTGGGACATATCGTTGGGCATGGTATGGTGAGACCCAAGGATGCAAACGTAAAAGCCATCTTGTCCTTCCCAACTCCAAGGACGAGGAAGGAACTCATGCGCTTCCTGGGGATGTGCGGCTACTACCGTCGGTTCTGCAGTAACTTCTCCAGCGTGGCCGGACCCCTCCTGAACCTTACCAGTTCTCACGGTCCTTACATCTGGAACCAGAGAGGTGCGACCAGTCTTCCACCGCCTCAAGAAGCCTTCCTTGCCTCAAGCACAGCTGCACCTCGCCCTTCCATCACTGCAAATCGACGCTAGTGGTGTCCAGGTGGGGGCTGTGCTCCTAACCCGGCCAACCACTGATGTTCTTCACCCTGTGGCATATTACTCCGCCAAGTTGAAAAACATCAGACCAACTACTCTGACCATAAGAAAGGAAGGCCTTGGCTCTGGTGTTGGCAATAAAGAAGTTTGAATATTACCTCCAGATCTTGCCCACAAACAGCCCTAGTCTTCACCGACCATAACCCCACTCGTTCATCCAAACCAACAAGACCTCCAACCAGCGAATCCTCCGCTGGGCTCTCCTCACCCAGCCCTATAATCTACAAGTCCGGCACATAAAGGGGGTGGACAACCTGATTGCGGACTCCTTATCCCGAGCTCCAGTGGAAATACAGTAGCTTCTCTCCAGACGCACCAGGTGATCACCTCCTTCGCGCCCGCACTACGGAGGCCTTTGGAGGGGGGGGTGTGTTACGAACCCCGCCACCAATTGTCATGATCTACCTACCCAGCACTACGAACCACGCCATCTATTGTCTTGATCTACCTACCCAGCACCACGAGCAACGCCATCTAGGGACAGAGACACGAGAGTATGACTCGTCTTAGTTACCACTCGAGGGTTTCCTTCTCCTATCTGGTTGTTTGCGTCTCACCTCCGAATCGAGGAGAAACGCGGCTCTGAGGAAGTGACCACTGGGATCATCTATCCTCTAAACCTACGTACGTTACGGTGACTACCTACCGTCTTCTACAATACTCAGCCTTACTCGTCAGCCATCTCAGCTCCTCACTTAAGTACTTATATTTTGTATTAACTCCCCCACGTCCACTTGCTTCAGGATTGTTTTATGTTTATTAATATGTATATACTATTAATGTTTAGGTTAAGTTTGGTTAAGGGTAATTTATAAGCTGAATATTTTGTTTAGGGATTTATGGTACTTTATTATATACAACGAAAACTCGCATCCTTTGTCTACCCTTTTATAGTCCGATTGTCTTTGTTTTTGTTTTTTTGTTACCTGTTGGGATCTGGGTAGACGTATAACTATATTCTAAATCCCCAACTCATAACAAATGCATCTGTTTACTGCCGTGTCTTTTCCATATACCTGTTTTATTTCATTGTAATAGGTCTGGATTAATTTAACTTCTTCTGGTAGTCTGTTGTTTGGTAATGTTCTAAAGTGTATGATAAGGAGTGTGTTTGATTTATAGATGTTTTTATTGCTGGAGTGCAGTCTGTCCATTTCTGAGTCTATATCTTCTGTTGTTTTCCCTTGTAGGTTAATCAAGTGGTGATTACTTAAGTCGTCTTTGAAGCTGTCCCAGTCTGTTTTACTCATTTTCAGTCTCTTTTTTATTGGTATCTGTATGGGGCTTGTTGACAGTGTTAGTATAATTGGCAGATGGTCACTGCCTGTATTATATGGTAATTGAAAAAGGCTTTGTTGTTGGTAAAAATTTTGTCTGGTGTCGATTGTGTATTGTGATTTCTCCAGGTTGGAAAGTTAGGACCCAGATGATGGATTTTCCCTAAATTTATTAATTGATTAAGGGCGTTTCCCACGACGTTATTATTTGTATTGTCAAAAATCCTATGTCTGGCGTTAAAGTCTCCTAAGATGTACATCGGATGACTATTGTTAGCCAATTTTAATAGGTCTTCTATAGGTAAGTAGTAGCAATAATTACGTCTCCTTGAGTTGTATTTATTTTAATTGCTAGAAATTCATCCTGGAAGTCATCAATTAGTTTAAATTTTAAGTTTCTTTTAACCGCTATCGCTACTCCGTCATTTTTCTCGCCCGATTTATTTCTTTGGTTTACATAATAGTTAAAGAGTTTTATGTTGTTGTTTTCTGTCTCACCGTGACTGTTTATTAGTATAATGTCAGGGTCAATTTCTTGATATATATTACTTAGGTTAATTCTCTCGGTCTTCCAGTTTCTTACGTTGTGTTGTATTATTCTTAAAGTTCTTACTGTTTGTCTATTGTCCATTATTTCTTGTACTTGGATTGTGACTGTTGAAGTGGAGACCTATCATCCTGTTTCCCGCTTCTGACTCTTCTATACTCTGACGGGTCTACTATTTTAAAGTCTTTGGTCGTAATCTTTAGTTTGTCCGTAGTAATTAGTGACCAGACATAATCTTCACTTAGGGATTTTTCTTGATATGTCCACTTGTATATCCCTCCTTCACAGTTTTTTACTATTGTCCCTCCTGTTGGTCTCGATGTTGGGATTCCATGTTTTGTTGTAGTGATAACTTTTAATCCAATTTCTTCAGCAGATTCAGGTTGTATATTGTGATCAGTTTCCATCTTCTCTTCTCTCCTCCTCACTCCTTTGTCTGTCCTTTTGTTATTTCTATCTTCTCTTTGTCACTTCTAGTCTATTTGTCTGGGATCTCTATCAGTCCTTGTTCCTTGTGTATCGCTGTTGCTCCTTGCTCAAACCTTTGTTCGTCTTGATGTAGTCTTTCTCTCAGTTCGCTTGCATATGTTGTCACAAATAGTTTTTCGGATTGTGGATTCTCTGGAAATATCATCTCTGGTGGGTTATTCAATTTAAGCTTATTTTCCTTAATTCCTCATTGTATGATCCGGTGCAATGATATTGTACAGGATCATATAATGCATTACCTTATCATGTATTGGCTCACTTAGGTTTATTACTGCTGGATTCTGGTCTATGAGCCTGCTTGGACCCGCTCTCTGCGCTATTTCGACGTATGTCATCTATCCTTCTTGTCTTGTTCCTTTTCCTTGTTTCTTGTGCTTTATCATGTGTGTTTTTATTTGGGCATGCCATTGCTAACGTCCTATGTCCTATATATACATTCCCGTTTCTCTTACAGTTGAGACAGCCAACATGTGTATTCTTACATTCAGTGTAGGTATGGTCGTCGCCTGCACAATCTGAGCAGTACTTTTTTTCTTTTCCGGACAGTCTCTCGTTGTGTGTTCTTCATATTTGTAGCAGGAGAAGCAAGTTTGCAGACTGATGAATGTCTCCTTCTTTATTTGATGTGGTGTGACTGACATGTTGAATATTAGAAAGCCCTGTTGTAAAACTTTCTCAGCCATTGACACTTCTTCAAACATGAGTATAGTCCTTTATCTTAATGACTTCTTCAATCTTCATCCACCTATTTTGGCGTTCCAGTTCTTCTTTCAGGTCTTCCTCCCGATCTCTTGATCGACTTGACGAACAAAAACTGATCTTTTTGCTTTTTGTTCTGGTGGCATGACAACAATAAGGCCTTCATTGTAAAATATATCTCTTGCTTCTTTTGAAAGGATTTTATCTGAATCAAAGTCATCTTTACAGATTACTTTAAAACCTTCATTAGTGCTGAATATTCTAGTTAGTGGGACTTGCAGTTTGTTGTAAGTGATTTCTGCCACTTTTCCCCTTCCAATAGAGTGTCCCTTATCTCTATGTTTTATTCTAATGCTAGTTGTCATCTTCTTGATTACATCTAATCCTACCTAACACAGGGCTCCTGCCTGGGCAGTGACCCCTGCCCCTCTTGGACGGGCGTCGGATCTGCACCCAGGTTACCTGTGACTATAGTAATATATAAAAAGTTGCCACCTACCGGTGACCCCCCGGACAAGGGGTGCCCTGCACTATCACAGGTTCCCTTGCCGATCGACTGTATCAAGTGAAGTCCTGCCTCCCGTTCAAAGAATTGAGGCATGAGGGGGATGAAAAGGAAAGAAGAGGACTTAGAGAGTAGAAACAGCCTACCTACCACGCCACGTTCGGTCAGCCAATCAGAGCACCGCAGTAACGTGCATGTATCACGCCACCGTGGGGCACCACTGATTGGCCAATCCAGGACGTAGACGCACGGGTAGTAGTCAAAATTTGGGTAGGCCAAATATTTGTTTTTTCCAAAGTTGGAATTTCCGTACAATCTGTGATAGTAATTACACCGTCACTATGTTGAGTAAATACAATCACTAGGATTGAGTGTCTTATCACAACAAAGTTGTGACTCAAACATGCAGCAAAAGAATCAGGTCTTCGCAGCTCCGTGTCTATTTTTTACTTAGGCTAGCATACCTAAGTTAAAGCAAACTCCCTTGCCAATACAAGAAGGAAGAGGATTTCTTATAGTCTAATAAACACCATCATGACCAAATACAGTATCTAACACAGGGGGTCGGGGCGCCCCCCTTCAACCATTTGATTGCATTATCTCTGAGAATAGTTAGCAATTATCCATTTGATTGCATTATCCCAGGTTAAGGGGGTTGTGTGTGGTTCCATATCACAGATTTATTAAAAACTCTACGTCAGGCTAAACAGTTTAGGCTAGATAGTGGTGGCTGCTTGGATTATTTCTTTGTCT
>NW_024712924.1:0-8057 GCF_018991925.1 Homarus americanus
TAGGTATTAATGATGTAGTTCTATGTGCAGAATCATGTGATATCTTCAGATTTGAAAAGTTTTCATTTTTTGCTAGGTAAATTTTAACTTGAAATGTTATGAAAATTCAGTATTCCCACCCTTTTACCAACACCACTAAATAGCTTATTTAAAGTAAAGTAAATGTGTCAGGTTAATTTATTAGGATGAAAATGATTCAGAATAGTGAAACGAATGATCTTGACACATTTATTAAATTTAATATTCCTTTAGAAAACAAAATCATCAAATACAAAAACCGGTTTTACTACTACGACCCGGTGTTGCTGCACACCATAGAGAACATGTCTTTCTTGCTTCTGTTTCTACTCATCACCTCCCTGCTGACCATCTGAGCTCGGATGTAGCCTTCCCTCCTCTCCTGGCTGTACACGTGACTGCTGGCCTCGCTCACTTGCTGTACACAACGCTCTATACTCTGGGTGTGCGAGGGCCAGGCAGGGACATGCATGGGGTTGTCCAGGAAAGCTCTGACTTGAACATTGGTGAGGCTGCAGGTAAGAGGGGGCTCACTGACAGCCTGGATGTTATCCAGATCTATGAGATCAGTGAGGGTCTTGGCACCTAGATTGACTTCAGGAGTCTTCCTGACCCTGAAGGAATCGTCACCAACTGATTCGTCATGCCCAGATCCTCTCATAAGTCTCATATCCAAGATCTTTTTGACTGCCACTCTTCTCTCCTCCTCATCCTTACTGCAGAGCATTGTCTGCAGAACTGCCTCGGGATGAGCATACCAGGAAGATCTCCTCACAGTCTGCTCCACAATCTGAACAACCTTCCTTGGCTGACTCCT
Source organism: Homarus americanus (assembly GCF_018991925.1). Classification (NCBI taxonomy): domain Eukaryota; kingdom Metazoa; phylum Arthropoda; class Malacostraca; order Decapoda; family Nephropidae; genus Homarus; species Homarus americanus. The sequence goes on from NW_024712924.1 coordinate 836, forward strand.
CAGGAGCTCAAGCTGGAAGAGAACATGCCTCGGACCTTCGGAGAACGATGACTTGACCTTGGTGTTGAACCAATTTGGCAAGTAGACACTCACGATGAATTGGACAATAAGTCTCAGGTTGTGAAGCTGGTTCCCTTTCAGTTTATGATGAGCGACCCAAATTCTGCAGAACCTGAGGCCGTTGTGAGCCACCTAGAATGTGAGACTGGACCTATCTGCAGGTAAGCAAGTCTATCAGGCATGACCCCAGTTTGATGGCACTGCAAATCATGTAACCATAGTACTGGTCAGTACTCAGGTCGTCAATGACAGTATGTGCAAGCTCAGCAGAGTGGAGGGCCAACTGTGATTTTTTCAAAGCTCGGATTTATTTCTAACTCAGTGGCAGAGTCCAGCATCTTGCCAAGAGGACCAGACCATCTGTTGTTTGAAAGAGTCTTGCCATCCAGCTCCTGGATCAGATGTCTGAGTGGCAACTCGTTGGTGTGGAGGTCACAAACAATCCAGACCAGCTTCCTCCCAATCTTCCGCTCTATCCACTGTATGACCCCCTTGCCACCCTGTGTTCGTGTTGGTGCTGTCCCCTCCAATGGCCTGCAGGGTCTGGTCTACGTTCCTCTCTCTGAGCCAGTTCACAATGTTATCTGCCACTATCTCAGCTGGTTTCCTGATGTCATCTTTCTCTGGAGTGAAATGCCACAAATACTTCCCTCCTGGTTCACTGCAGCAGGAGTAGTGTTCCTCCTTCACCATGGCAGGGAACAACTTGTCAGAATCTCCAACTTTCATGAACACTTTAGTGTCATCCCTTCTCCCATCAAAGAACAAACAATTGATTCCATTTTCTCTTATCCCCTTATCAAACTCCTCTTCTAGGTTACTGACAAGTTTCTCCTGAGCTCTCCTTACTTTGTTATGATCTATCACCAGGTGAACATCATCAGGTGTTATCAAACCACCGTCAATCCAGGCAGCTGTTGCTATCTCTGCAGTTTCTCTGAGACCAGTGTGGTGTCGCATGCTGGCCAGAGCTATGCTCGGATATCTTTCCTATTTCGAATCTTATGCCTGGAAGGTTTGGGATCATTATTTTCTGGGTTAGGGACAAAGTCACCATTCTCCTGGTCAGCACTCGGATCAGCCATGGGGAAGTCATTAAACTCTGAATCAGCTTGACTCCAATCATCGGCCTTTTTTACCTCACCCTGGGCCTTCTCAAGTCTCTTTTCCTCGGCAACTCTTCTCCTCTTCTGTCTCTCTGTGGCAGCCTCCTGTCTCTTGGACTCCGGAATATCTTGGCTAGAAATCATGAGAGCCCCTATACTGCCAGTCTTCTCTCTCTGTGCTTTGACAAATGCCAGTTCGATCACAGGAATCTTCAGTTCACGCTTGCAAATACAGGAGATGTGGGCCTCGGATTTACAGTCACGATCGCATCCAAACTCAGGACAGAGAACAATTGGGCACTTGCAAGTAATTATGTCAACTAACTGGTCCAGTTGCTTGGCAAAGCTGTCCTTAACTGCAAGTTTTCCTCTCCCAAGAGAGATATCTCTTGCCTTTTCCCAACTGGCTAGCAGTCTCTCACTAATCTTCTTCTGACTTGTTATGACTGGAGGCTTGAACTGAGCGTTAGCCAGAGTGTACTGTGCCAAGACAGCTTTGGTCATATCACTGGCAATGTCTTTGTTTGTGTAAGTTCTTTGGTTCTTTTCACTGATTTGCCTGATTACAACACCGTATCTCAAAGCATCTCTCAATGTAGGCAACTCCGACTTCAGGAGCTCTCTCCCAGACCCAAGATAGTGACTGAGATGGCTGGATTTTTGGTTCCTCGTCCTGACACAAGCAGCCATCGCAAATATTATCAACTTATAAATGCATCAGAATCTGAAACAGAAAAAAATATTGTTAGTTGGGTTGTTAAAGAATGAAGTCAGAAAGCAATGTTCACTATTTAATTGTAATGCACTAATGCAGCTGTACGTTAGATTTTCGATAAATTTCACGCTAAAATTTACCTAGCAAAAGGTTGCAAAATATTGAAACTGAAATTTTTTTCTGTTTATATACACTAAAATCTACCAAAAAAGTGATGGGCCATTAGTTTTAGCTGATCTTCCCTCCTATGATACACCCTATTGTTATGGTGTGTGTTTTGGTGTTGTCTGTTGTGACGGTGTTTGTTGTCAGGGTGTGTGTTGTGGTGGATTTTGTTGTGAAGGTCTGTTTTGCGATGGTGTGTATTATGATGGTGTTTGTTATGATGGTGTGTATTGTGATTGTGTGTGTTGTAAGAGTGTTGGTTGTGAGGGTGCCTTTTGTGAGGGTGTGTGTTGTGATGCTATGTGTTGTGATGGTGTGTGTTGTGATGGTGTGTGTTGTGATGGTGTGTGTTGTGATTGTGTGTGTTGTGAGGGTGTGTGTATTGATGGTGTGTATATAGTGACGGTGTGTACATTTTGATGGTGTGTGTTGTGAGGGTTTGTGTTGTGAGGGTGTGTGCTGTGGTGGTGTGTGCTGTGATGGAGTTTGTTGTGATGGTGTGTTTATTGTGATGGTGCGTATATTTTGATGGTGTATGTTGTGATGGTGAGTTTTTTTATGGTGTGTATATTGTGATGGTGTGGATATTGTAATTGTGTGTATATTTTGATGGTGTGTGTTGTGATGGTATGTTTGTGATGAAGTGTGTTGTGATGGTATGTGTTGTGATGGTGCTTGTTGTGAGGGTGAGTGCTGCAATGGTGTGTTGTAAGGATGTGTATTGTGACGGTGTGTGTTCAGAGGTTGTGTGTTGTGATAGTGTGTGTTGTGGCGGAGTTTGTTGAGAGCGTGTGTGTTGTGATAGAGTTTGTTGTGATGGTATGTGTTGTGATTGTGTGTGTTTTGATGGTGTTTGTTGTGATGGTGTTTTTTGTCAGGGTGTGTGTTGTGATGGATTTTGTTGTCAGTTTGTGTATTGCTATGGTGTGCGTTGTGAGGGTGTGTGTTGTGATGGAGTTTGTTGTGATGGTGTGTGTTGTGTCGGAGTAAGTTGAGAGCGTGTGTGTTGTGATGGAGTTTGTTGTGATGGTGTGTATTGTGATGGTGTGTGCTGTGATGGTGAGTGTTGCAAGGGCGTGTATTTTGATGGATTTTGATTTTGATTTTGACGCTTGCAGCGGCTACTTTATTGTGCATCCCACACTCATCCTGTGAGCGGTAGCGCAAAAGGATTACAGAGTAGAGTTTTCAACGGGTCAAAATAATTAACTCCCGTTGTCAGGATATTATGACGGACGCTGTTGTGATAGTGCGTTTTATGTGGGAGTGTGTTGTGAGTGTGTTTTGATGGTGTGTGCTGATGAGGTGGGTGTTGTCAGGGTGTGTGTTGTGATGGTGTATGTCATTGATGATGTGTGTTGTGATGGTGTGCGTTGTGTTGGTGTGTTTTGAGACGATGTTTGTGTTGTGTGCTGCTGTGTGTTTGTAATGGTGTGTGTTATGGGGGAGTTTTTTATGTGAGTGTGTTGTGATGGTGTGTGTTGTGATGGTGTGTGTTGTGAGGGTGTGTGTTTGTCATTGTGTGTTATGATGGCGTATCTTGAGTTCCGCTTCTGAGCACGTGACAGTGTGTTTTGTAATGGTTTGTGTTGTGATGGTGTATATTGTAATGGTGAGTGTTGTGATGGTGTGTGTGTTGTGATGCTGTGTGTTGTGATGCTGTGTGTTTTGATAGTATGTATTATGTGGGAGTGTGTTGTAAGTGTGTTTTTTGATGGTGTGTGTTTTGATGGTGGGTGTTGTCAGGGTGTGCGTTGTGATGGTGTATGTCGTGATGATGTGTGTTGTGATGGTGTGCGTTGTGATGGTGTGTTTTGTGACGATGTGTGTGTTGTGATGCTGTGTGTTGTGATGGTGTGTGTTATGAGGGAGTTTGTTATGTGAGTGTGTGTTGTGATGGTGTGTGTTGTGATGGCGTGTGTTGTGAGGGTGTGTGTTGTAATTGTGTGTTGTGATGGTGTGTGTTGTGAGAGTGTGTGTATTGATGGCGTGTGTCGTGATGGTGTTTGTTGTTATGGTGTTTGTTGTCAGGGTGTGTGTTGTGATGGATTTTGTTGTGAATGTGTGTTTTGCGATGGTGTGTGTTGTGAGGGTGGGTGTTGTGATTTGGAGTTTGTGTTGTGATGGTGAGTTTTGTACGGGAGTGGTTTGTGATGGTGTGTGTTGTAAGGGTGTGTTTTGTGAGTGTGTGTGTTGTGATGGTGTATGTTGTGAGGGTGTGTGTTGTAAGTGTATGTGTTGTAAGGGTCTGTGTTGTAAGGGTGTGTGTTGTTATGGTGAATTTTGTGATGGTGTATTTTGTGAGGGTGTGTGTTGTAAGGGTTTGTGTTGTAAGGGTGTGTCTTATAAGGGTATGTGTGTTGTGGGGTGTGTGTTGTTAGAGTGTGTGTTGTGATGGTGTGTGTTGTAAGGCGTGTGGGTTGTGAGGTTGCCTATTGTGAGGGTGTGTGTGTTGTGATACTGTGTGATGTGATGGTGTGTGTTATGAGTGAGTGTGTTGTGAGGGTGTGTTTTGATGGTGTGTGTTGTGAGGGTGTTTGTTGTGATGGTGGGTGTGTTGTAATGGTGTGTGTTGTCAGGGTGTGTTGTTGTGAAGGTATTGGTTGTGAGGGTGTGTGTAGTGATGGTGTCTGTTGTCATAGTGTGTGATGTGGTGGTATGTGTTGTGATAGTGTGTGTTGTGATGGTGTGTGTTGTGATGGTGTGTGTGTTGTAATGGTGTGTGTTGTGAGGGTGTATGTTGTGATGGTGTTTGTTGTGAGAGTGTGTGTTGTGAAGGTGTATATTGTGAGGGTGCGTGTTATGAGGGTGTGTGTTGTGAGGGTGTGTGTTATGTGAGTGTGTGTTGTGATGGTGTGTGTTGTGATGGTGTGTGTTATGAGGGTGTGTTTTTTGAGGGTGCGTGTTTTGGTGGTGTTTGTTGTGATGGTGTGGGTTGCGAGGGTGTGTGTTGTAAGGGTGTGTGTTGTGATGGAGGTTGTTGTGATGGTATCTGTTGTGATAGTGTGTGTTGTGATGGTGTGTAATGTTTTAGTGTTTGTTGTGAGGGTGTGTATACTGTGAGGGTGTGTGCTATGATGGTGTGCATTGTGAAGGTGTGAGTTGTGATGGTGTGTATTGTGATGATGTGTATTGTGATGGTGTGTTTTGTGATGGTGTGTATTGTGATGGTGTGTGTTGTAAGAATGTGGGTTGTGAGGGTGCCTTTTGTGAGGGTGTGTGTTGTGATGCTGTGTGTTGTGATGGTGTATGTTTTGAGGGAGTGTGTTGTGAGGGTGTTTTTTGATGGTGTTTGTTGTCATGGTGTGTGTTGTGAGGGTGTGTGTTGTGATGGTGTATGTATTGTGATGGTGTGTGTTGTGAGGGTGTACGTTGTGATGGTGTGTGTTGTGAGGGTATGTGTCGTAAGGGTGTGTGTTGTGATGATTTGTGACGTAAGGGTGTGTATTGTGATGGTGTGTGTTGAAAGGGTGTGTGTTGTGATGGTGAGTGTTGTAAGTAAGTGGTTTATGATGGTGTGTGTTATGAGGGTGTGTGTTGTGAGGGTTTATGTTGTCATGGTGTGTGTTGTAAGAGTGTGTATTGTAATGGTGTGTGTTCTAAGGGTGTATGTTTTGATGGTGAGTGTTGTGATGCTGTGTGTTATGATGGTGTGTGTTATGAGAGTGTGTTGTGAGTGTGTTTTTTGATGGTGTGTGTTATGATAGTGGGTGTTGTGAGGGTGTGTGTTGTGGTGGTGTGTGTCGTGATGATGTGTGTTGTGATGGTGTGAGTTGTGATGGTGTGTTTTGTGATGGTGTGTCCGTTCTGAGAGTGTGTGGTTTGAGGGTGTAAGTTGTGATGGTGTGTGTGGTAAGAGGGTGTATGTTGTGAGGGTATATTTTGTGAGGGTGTGTATTATGAGGGTGTGTGTTGTGAGGGTGTGTTTTAAGAGTGTGTGCTGTGATGGTGTGTGTTGTGATGGTGTGTGTTATGAGAGTGTGTTTTTAGAGGGTGCTTGTTTTGGTGGTGTGTGTTGTGATGGTGTGGGTTGTGACGGTGTGTGTTGTAAGGGTGTGTGTTGTGACGGAAGTTGTTGTGATGGTATCTGTTGTGATAGTGCGTGTTGTGATGTTGTGTAATGTTTTAGTGTTTGTTGTGAGGGTGTGTATACTGTGAGGGTGTGTGTTGTGATGGTGTGTATTGTGATGGTGTGTGTTGTGATGGTGTGTATTGTGATGGTGTGTGTTGTAAGAATGTGGGTTGTGAGGGTGCCTTTTATGAGGGTGTGTGTTGTGATGCTGTGTGTTGTGATGGTGTATGTTATGAGGGAGTGTGTCGGGAGGGTGTTTTTTGATGGTGTTTGTTGTCATGGTGTGTGTTGTGAGGGTGTGTGTTGTGATGGTGTATGTATTGTGATGGTGTGTGTTGTGAGGGTGTATGTTGTGATGGTGTGTGTTGTGAGGGTATGTGTCGTAAGGGTGTGTGTTGTCATGATTTGTGACGTAAGGGTGTGTATTGTGATGGTGTGTGTTGAAAGGGTGTGTGTTGTGATGGTGAGTGTTGTAAGTAAGTGGTTTATGATGGTGTGTGTTATGAGGGTGTGTGTTGTGAGGGTTTGTGTTGTGATGGTGTGTGTTGTAAGAGTGTGTATTGTAATGGTGTGTGTTCTAAGGGTGTATGTTTTGATGGTGAGTGTTGTGATGCTGTGTGTTGTGATGGTGTGTGTTATGAGAGTGTGTTGTGAGTGTGTTTTTTGATGGTGTGTGTTATGATAGTGGGTGTTGTGAGGGTGTGTGTTGTGGTGGTGTGTGTCGTGATGATGTGTGTTGTGATGGTGTGAGTTGTGATGGTGTGTTTTGTGATGGTGAGTCCGTTCTGAGGGTGTGTGGTTTGAGGGTGTACGTTGTGATGGTGTGTGTGGTATGAGGGTGTGTGTTGTGAGGGTATATTTTGTGAGGGTGTGTATTATGAGGGTGTGTGTTGTGAGGGTGTGTGTTATGTGAGTGTGTGTTGTGATGGTATGTGTTGTGATGGTGTGTGTTGTGAGGGTGTGTGTTGTCATAGTTAGTGTTGTGATGGTGTGTGTGTTGTGAGGGTGTGTGTTGTGATGGCGTGTGTCGTGATGGTGTTTGTTGTTATGGTAGGGTGTGTCATACGGTGGCGAATTTTTTTGAGTTTGATTTTTGCTAGGTAA
>NW_024712925.1:0-39776 GCF_018991925.1 Homarus americanus
TCGGTAACTGGATCGGTACATATTTAACAATCATGGTGTTGGTTGATAGTCATGGCGGTAGTGGGGTGTTGTGGGGAATTGGTAATCATGGTGGTTGGTGAAATTGGTGGTGATGGCGGTGGGTGATAGTCATGGCGGTAGGGTGATAGTCATGGCAGTGAGTTAAGTGTTTGTAGGGTGGTAGTCATGGTGGTAGGGTGATAGTCCTTACGAGTTGGTAGGAATTGATAGTCATGGTGAGGTGATAGATCTTGTATTGGGGTGATAGTCATGGCGGTAGTGGGGAATTGTTGTGGGGTGGTAGTCTGGTGTTGGGCTGATAGTCATGGTGTTTGTAGAATTGGTAGTCATATGGTGGTGGTAGTGATTATTGAGTGGTGGTGATGGCGGAATGATAGTCATGCAGCAGGGCAGACAGCATGGAGGGTGATAGTCATCTGTAGGGTGACAGTCATGGTAAGAAAGACGTCATGGTGAGTGAAAGGTCATGGCGGTAGGGAATGACAAGTCAGGCGGTAAAGTGATAGCCAAGGCGATAGTTGGGTGTTGCAGAATTGGTAGTAGTGTTAGTGAGATGGTGGTGATGGCGGTGGGGTGACAGTCATGTCGGTAGGGTGATAACATGGCGGTGATTGGGTAATGACAGTAGGGTGGTAGTCATTGTAGTGGTGGTAGGGAGATGCAAGATGTGCTGATAGTCATCAGTGGGCAGATAGTAATGGCGGTGAGTGATAGCATAGCGTCGTGGTGAAAGTACATGCAATAAAATGATAATAGTCATGGCGGTAAGTAGAGTGTTGTAGATGGAGTCATGGTGGCAGTAAATTGGTGGTGATGGAGGTGGGGTGATAGTCATGGCGGTAGGATGATAATTCATGGCGGTAGGGTGATAATCATGGGTGGGGAATTGATAGTCATGGCGGTAGGGTAATAGACAAGCGGTAGTGGGGTGTTTGTAGAGATTGGTAGTCATGGTGGCAGTGGGATGTGGTGGTGATGGCGGTGGGGAATGATGGTCATATCATATAATAATAATAATAATAATTAACGGTTTATTGAAAGAGCTTGGCAACTAGGCTAATATACAGTTACATAATTGGGAATAAGGTTTTCGATTTACAAATGATATACCAAATAACATAAGTGATACAAATAAGATATATAATAACTAGATGAAAGCTCAAACTACAGGGCATTTTAACATAGTGACAGTGCAAGAAAGTAGGATTTACTAAATTAAATACACTGGTTTATTACAAGTTGATAATTTTACAATGGTTGGGACTGGAACATTGGAGTGGTGGTGATGGCGGTGGGGATGTAGTGTGGTGGGTTAATAGGTGGTAGGGTGGTAGTCATATGGTAGTGGGTCAGACTCTTCAAACATTTTTCACTGGGATTAGCCACAGGACAAGATCATGACCCACATCAGGGCCTGGGACGAAAATATAATAATAAATAACAATAACAATAATAATAACAACAACAACAATAATAACAATAATAATAACAACAATAATAATAATAATAATAAATATCAATAATAATAACAATAAAAAAAAAAAAAAAAAAAAAAAAAACAAAAAAACAACAAAAAAAAAATAATAGCAAATTAATACAAATAAAATAAAATAACAAAAATAACAATAATAACATAAATTAATAAAAAACAAAAATAAACAAAGTGAAGAAATATATACATTATGTATGTTATTGTTATCAAAGTAAAACAATTGAGACCTGAAATTGTATTGTAAATGGAGCGAAAGTCAGATCATCAGCCTGGGACTTGATGCATATGGCAGCAAGATCTACCATTAGACAACATTATAGCTAATATCTTAGGCAGTAAGTACCTCCTGTTTGGTAGCCTCCTACTCCCACCATACAGACTCTTAATGAAGGTCGGACTCTTCATGTAGGTCAGACTCTTCATGTAGGTCCAGACTCTTCGTAAGGTTCAGACTCTTCATGTAAGGTCCGGACTCTTCATGTAGGTCCAGACTCTTTTATATGGGTCAGACTCTTCATGTAAGTCCGGACTCTTCTCTTAAAGTCCAGACTCTTCATGTAAGGTCAGACTCTCATGTATAGTTCCAGACTCTTCTCATATCAAGTTCCAGACTCTTCATGTAGGTCCAGACTCTTCGTAAGGTCAGACTCTATGGGTCCAGACTCTTCATGTAAGGTCCAGACTCTTCATGTAAGTCGACTCTTCATGTAGGTCAGACCTTCATGAAAGTCAACTCTTCATGTAAGTCAGACTCTTATGTAAGGTCCAGACTCTTCATGTAAGTTCCAGACTCTTCATGTAAGGTCCAGACTCACCATGTAAGGTCAGACACTTCATGTAGGTCCAGACTCTTCATGTAAGTTCGGACTCTTCATGTAAGGTCCAACTCTTCGTATGGTCCAGACTCTCATGTATGGTTCAGACTCTTCATGTAAGTTCAGACTCTTCATGTAGGTCAGACTTTCATATGTAAGGTCAGACTCTTCATGTAGGTCAGACTCTTCATGTAAGGTCCAGAGCTCTACATCATAAGGTCCAGACACTTCATGCAAGTTTCAGACTCTTCCATGTAAGGTCAGATTCATGTAGGTCCAGACTCTACATGTAAGGTCAGACACTTCATGTAAGTTTCAGACTCTTCATGTAAGGTCCAGACATGTAAGGTTCAGACTCTTCGTGTATGGTTCAGACTCTTCATGTAAAGTTCAGACTCTTCATGTATGGTTCCAGACTCTTCATGTATGGTTCAGACTCTTCATGTAAGGTCAGCACATGTAAGGTCAGACTCTTCATGTAGGTCCAGACTCTACATGTAAGTCAGGCACTTCATGTAAGTTTCAGACTCTTCTAGATTGACTCTTCATGTAAGGTCAGACTCTTCATGTATGGGTCCAGATTCTCATGTAAGGTCCAGACTCTTCATGTAAGGTCAGACTCTTCATGTAGGTCAGACTCTTCATAAGGTTCAGACTCTCATGCCAAAGGTCAGACACATGTGAGTCCAGACTCTTCATATGGTCCAGACTCTACATGAAGTCCAGACACTTCATATGAGTTTGAACTCTTCATATAGGTCAGACTCTTCATGTAAGGTCAGACTCTACATGTAAGGTCCAGGCACTTCATGTAAGTTTCAGACTCTTCATGTAAGGTCCAGACACATGTAGGGTTCAGACTCTTCATGTAAGATCCAGACTCTTCCTTGGAGTCAGACTTCTTCATGTATGGTTCAGACTTTTCATGTAGGTCCAGACTCTTCATGTAAGGTCAGACTCTTCATGTAAGTCCAGGCCTCTTCACAAGTCCAGACTCCTTGGTCCAGACTCTTCATGTAGGTTTCCAGACTTTTCTTCATGAGTCAGACTCTTTGTAATTATGGTTCAGACTTTCATATAGGTCGGACTCTTCATGTAAGGTCCAGACTCTTCATGTAAGTTCAGACTCTTCATGTATGTTTCAGACTTTTCATGTAGGCCCAGACTCTTCTGTAAGTCCAGCTCTTATAAGGTCGACTCTTCATGCATGGTTAGACACTTCATGTATGGTTCAGACTCTTCATGTAAGGTCCGGACTTCTATGTAAGGTCCAGACTCTTCATGTAGGTCCAGACTCTTCATGGAATTCAGACTCTTCATGTATGGTTCAGACTCTCTTCATGTAAGGTCCAGACTTCTTCCTTGGTTAGAACTTTATAGGTCCGGACTCTTCATGTGGTCCAGACTTCTTCATGTAAGGTCAGACTCTTCATGGTCCAGACTCTTCATGTATGGTTCAGACTCTTCATGTATGGTTCAGACTTTTCATGTAGTTCAGACTCTCTTCATGTAGGTCAGGCACTCTTGTATAAGGTCCAGATTCTTCATGTAAGGTCCAGACTCTTCATTAAGAGTTCCCAGACTCTTCATGTAAGGTCAGACTCTTCATGTAAGGTTCAGACTCTTCGTAATGGTTCAGACTCTTCATGTAGGTCCAGACTCTATGTAGGTTCAGACTCTTCATGTACGGTCCAGACTCTTCATGAGTTAGACTCTTCATGTAAGGTCAGACTCTTCATGTAGGTTTCAGGAACTCTTCATGTAAGGTCCAGACTCTTCATGTAAGGTTCAGACTCTTCATGTATGGTTCAGACTCTTCATGTAGGTCCAGAATCTTCATGTAGGTCCAACTCTTCATGTAAGGTTCAGACTCTTCGTACAAGGTCCAGACTCTTCATGTAAGGTTCAGAACTCTTCATGTAGTTCAGACTCTTCATGTAAGTCCAGACTCTTCATGGCGTTGCCGACTCTTCATGTAAGGTCCAGACTCTTCATGTATGGGTCAGATTGTTCATATAAGTCCAGACTCTTCATGTAAGGTTCAGACTCTTCATGGTCCAGACTCTTCATGTAAGTTCAGACTCTTCATGTAGGGTCCGACTCTTCATGTATGGGTCAGATTGTTCATGTAAGGTCTGACTCTTCCATGTAGGTCCAGACTCTTCATGAGGGTTCAGATCTTCATGTAAGGTTCAGACTCTTCATGTAGGGTCCAGACTCTTCATGTATGGTTCAGACTCTTCATGTATGGTTTTAGACTCTTTAAGGTCCAGACTCTCCATGTAGGTTCAGACTCTTCATGTAAGGTCCAGACTCTCATGTATGGTTCAGACTCTTCATGTAAGTTTCAGACTCTTCATCTGGGTCCCAGACTCTTCATGTAAGGTTCAGACTCATGTAAGGTTCAGACTCTTCATGAGGTCCAGACTCTTCATGTAAGGTCAGACTCTTCATGTATGAGTTCAGGACTCTTCATGTAAGGTCCAGACTCTTCATGTAAGGTTCAGACTCTTCATGAGGTCCAGAGCTCTTCATGTAAGGTCCAGACTCTTCATGTAAGGTTCAGACTCTTCATGTATGGTTCAGACTCTTCATGTAAGGTCCAGACTCTTCATGTAGGTCCAGACTTTTGAAGGTCCAGACTCTTCATGTAAGGTCCCGACTCTTCATGTAAGGTCCAGACTCTTCATGTATAGTTCAGACTCTTCATGTAAGGTTCAGACTCTTCATGTGGTCAGACTCTTCATGTAAGGTCAGACTCTTCATGTAAGGTCCAGACCTCTTCATGGTTAGACTCTTCATGTATGGTTCAGACTCTTCATGTAAGGTCCAGACTCTTCATGTAAGGTCCGACTCTTCTGTATAGGTCCAGACTCTTCATGTATGGGTCAGATTGTTCATGTAAGGTCAGACTCTTCATGTAAGGTCTCAGACTCTTCATGTAAGGTCCAGACTCTTCATGTAAGTCTCAGACTCTTCATATGAGTCAGACTCTTCTTGTAGTCTCAGACTCTTCATGTAAGGTCCAGACTCTTCATGTAAGGTCCCGACTCTTCATGTAAGGTCCAGACTCTTCATGTAGGTCAGATTGTTCATGTAAGGTCCAGACTCTTCATGTGGCTCAGACTCTTCATGTAAAGGTCCAGACTCTTCATGTGGGTCTCAGATTCTTCATGTATGGTTCAGTTTTCATGTAAGGTCCAGACTCTTCATGTAAGATCCAGACTTTCATGTAGGTCCAGACTCTTCATGTAAGGTCTCAGACTCTTCATGTATGGTTCAGATTTTCATGTAAGGTCCAGACTCTTCATGTAAGATCCAGACTTTCATGTAAAGGGTTCAGACTCTTCATGTATGGTTCAGAATTTTCATGTAAGGTCCAGACTCTTCATGTAAGATCCAGACTTTTCATGTAAGGTTCAGACTCTTCATGTATGGTTCAGACTTTTCATGTAAGGTTCAGACTCTTCATGTATGGTTCGAACTCTTCATGTATGGTTCAGACTATTCATGTAAGGTCAGACTCTTCGTGTATGGTTCAGACTTTTCATCCAAGGTTCAGACTCTTCATGTAGGTCCAGACTCTTCATGTAAGTCAGACTCTTCATGTAAGGTCCAGACTCTTCATGTATGGTTCAGGCTCTTCGTGCTAAGTCCAGACTCTTCATATAAGTTCAGACTCTTCATGTAAGGTCCAGACTCTTCATGTAAGATCCAGACTTTTCATGTATGGTTCAGACTTTTCATGGGTCCAGACTCTTCATGTAAGGTCTAGCTCTTCATGTAAGGTCAGACTCTTCATGTAAGGTTCAAACCCTTCATGTAAGGTCGAAACTCTTCATGTAAGGTCCAGATTCTTCATGTAGGTTCAAACTCTTCATGTAAGGTCGAAACTCTTCATGTAAAGGTCCAGATTCTTCATGTAAGGTCCAGACTCTTCATGTAAGGTCCAGACTCTTCATGTAAGGTCCAGACTCTTCATGTAAGGTCCAGGCTCTTCATGTAAGGTTGAATACTGTTAGAGTAAACCATTAGTAATTCAAACACACACACACACACACACACACACACACACACACACACACATAGAGTTATCATAACAGAGACTCGACCGATTATCATAGCCAGAGTCTTATTAGCCTCATACAAGACAGTAATTCTCTCCTGATCTTATATATCAGCCAGTGATGAGAGAGACCACCTAAACTAACTTAACCTAATCTAACCTACTTTAAGTCAACGCGTGAAACTTGAGCCATATGTGGCGTTGTGAACAGTTGGCGGAAAAGAGTGAAGAAAGTGGTTTTAGTACAGTGAATCGTTATTATTAAGACTCACAAGGTGTTTATACGTGATGGTGTAGCAGGGACGAAGCATGACAGCTGTGTAGAGTGTGTACAGGAATGATAATTTTGATGTGGGCTAAGACAATCTCTGTTTCTTTCTCAAGTCTTCCTCTGTTTTTTCTCTCGTTGTCTTTCTCTCTCTCTCTCTTTCTCTCATTGTCTACTATTGCTTGTCATCTGCCGTGCTTGTAGCCTGATGGAGCTGGTCTCAGTACCCGGCAGCTTCTCCCAGAAGTACAACATCCGGCAACTTGCATCAATCGACACCATGATTTTGTTTTCCCCTTAAGTAAAATGTCAGTAACTGCCATGTTATATTGTATGGGTATGCGGATAACATGCCCACCTACTACCACCTATCACCACCACCCTACTACCACCTATCACCACCACCTACTACCACCATCACCTACCCTCCACCCACCACCTACTACACCCTATCACCCACACCTACTACCATCCCCTACCCACCTACTACCACCTATCACCACACCTACCTATCACCACCCTATCACCCCTACCACCACCACCTACTACCTATCACCACCATCTGCAGACCAAATTTCACGAGATAGGCATGCTGATGGTGAGGGATAATAATGTGTGTGTGTGACGAATGGAAAGAACTGTACACTACAAAGGTCCTGGGGTGTTGATGAGACTCAAATCCTCATATTTTTAACAGATATGTAAATTATCCTTGGAATTTTGTTGTTGTTGTTGTTGTTGTTGTTGTTGTTGTTGTTGTTGTCGTCGTTGTCGTTGTTGTTGTTGTTGTTGTTGTTTTGTTTGTTTGTTGTTGTTGTTGCTGCTGCTGTTTTATTATTATAATTTTATTATTATTATTATTATTATTATTATTATTATTATTATTATTATTATTATTATTATTATTATTAATTATTATTATTATAGTTATTATTGTTATTGTTATTTTTATTATTATTATTATTATTATTATTATTATTAATTATTATTATTATTATTATTATTATTGTTGTTATTGTTATTGTTATTGTTATTTTATTTTTATTATTATTATTATTATTATTATTATTATTATTGTTATTATTATAGTTATAGTTAGTTATTATTATTATAATTATTATATTATTATTATTATTATTATTGTTGTTATTATTATTATTATTATTATAGTTATTGTTATTGTTATTGTTATTTTATTATTTTATTATTATTATTATTATTATTATTATTATTTTATTATTATTATTATTATTATTATTATTATTATTATTATTATTATTATTATTATTATTTTATTATTATTATTATAGTTATTGTTATTGTTATTTTTATTATTATTATTATTATATTATTATTATTATTATTATTATTATTATTATTATTATTATTTATGATTATTATTATTATTATTACTATTATTATTATTATTATTATTTTTTAATTAATGAAGTTTCTTTCTTGAGCAAAAGGCAATATATTAATAAAAGATTGATCAAGTTCGACATTCTTAGATATATTTAATTACAGGTAACTACAGGTACAATAGAGCTCTTTAAGATAATCAGTACACTGAGACTACATGCTCCACCTACCTCACTTAGACTACAGCCTCATGTGTGTTGCTCTCAGGTTTTCCCTTATTCAGTTTTACTCTTGAATGTGGATAAAAAAAACTTATTTATGGTTGTGTGTGGACGAGGCAGAGGTGGAATGACATCCTGGTGCCCTGAACACTCCACCAGCATCATGACACTGCATTCTATAGTCCAGCTTACTGCTTATCCTTCTTCTGTGAAACATGACTGCCTGGTTACACGGAAATTTACAGAGAGGCAGAAAGTTTGATTTAGTTCCTTCATTGTTTGTTGATATAATGAGACGATGAACATTTTAGGCTTAAGACTTGACCCCAGAACACCGGAAACAGAGACAATATAATAATAATGTATGTTTCTGTAAAAAACAGTTCATAAGTACAGCATAAAGAATTATAACAGTAATAGTGGTTACACCGGAGCTGGATACCAATGTAAGAAGCAAGATAATATTACGTCTTGGGGCACACCGGGGCTGGGAAAGAAATGTCTGTCTGAAGCAAAATGACTTGACAAAAACCCGTACATGAAGTGGTTCTTTGTCTGCTCTGATAAAATATTCTGATACTGTTCTTGTACACATGAGACGAAACAGAATGAACGTCACCCCACTGACGCTCTTAACATCTCTTTGTGTTTGGGTTATAATATTGTCAAGTCTAAGAGTCACTTAAGAGTTAATGAGTTAAGCTTCGTCGTTGTAAGGAAGTATTTGACTTATCACTGGAATCTAAGAGATCAATCTGTCTGAAAACAATAGCGAAACAATAAAAAGTGGTTGTGTAAAACAGGAATCACATTAAACATTCTCAGACACCGTAAACAACAGTCTCAGATCATAATGAGTCCTGTGACGCTATTTAACGGCGAGTGAGTATTTTGGGGTCCTCGTCAAGTGATCCTTGGCAGGTGTGGTGTGGCTGTTAGCGCACACTGGACCTGTTGATTAATCCTGAGGATGCAAGTGTCTCGAGTCACAACGTTGATGGTGAACCAGAGAGAAGAACTGTCGTGTTGCCTCAAACTTGCTGAGATTGTTGCCCGGAAACTATTGGAGCCTATTATGCCTGCAGACGATAGTTGTGCCACCGTCATGGGAGGAGGAGATCGAGTCATCATCTATAGTGCTTACTGCTGGTATAGTGTGTGTGTGTGTGTGTTGGTGCTGGTACAGAGGCGTGCTAGGTATACTGGCTCTGTGTGTTGTACTGGTGCCTCCTTGTATATTGGTGCTAATGCTGTTACTGTTGTTTGTGTTCGTGCTACTGGTGTTAGTGGTGATGGTAGTAGTGGTGATAGTGATGATGGTGGCGTGGCGATGGGATCGACAGCAGTGATGGTGGGGGTGATGGTGGCAGTAGTGGTGATAGTGGCGATGGCTGTAGTGGTGATGATGGTGAGGCAGTGGTGATGGTAGTGACAGCATAGTGGTGGCAGTAGTGTGATGGTGGTGACAGCAGCACTAATGGTAGTTGTGGTGATGGCAATGACAGCAGTAGTGGTGAGGGTGGTGATAGTAGTAGTGGGTGATGGTGACAGCAGTACTGGAATGGTGGTGACAGCAGTAGTAGTGGTGATGGCGATCACAGAGTAGTGGTGATGGTGGTGACAGTGTAGTGGTGGTGGTGGTAAAGAGCAGCAGTAGTGGTGACAGTAGTGGTGATGGTGGGTGACAGTAGTGGTGGTGGTGGTGAGGCAGCAGTAGTGGTGATGGTGGTGACAGCGGTGGTGGTGAGCAGTAGTGGTGACAGTAGTGGTGATGGTGGTGACAGTAGTGGTGTTGGTGGTGAGGCAGCAGTAGTGGTGATGGTGGTGACAGCAGTGGTGGTGAGCAGCAGTAGTGGTGACAGTAGTGTTGATAGGTGGTGACAGTAGTGGTGAGGTGGTGAGACGCATTAGTGGTGGCAGTAGTGGTGATGGTGGTGACAGTGGTGGTGATGGCGATGACGGAAGCAACAGTGGTGGCAATAGTCGGATGGTGGTGAGGCAGCAGTAGTGATGACAGTAGTGGTGATGGTGGTGACGTAGTGGGGTGGTGGTGACAGCAGTAGTGGTGATGGGTGAAGATGTGGTGGTGTGTGACAGCAGAGTGGTGATGGTGGTGACAGCGGCAGTAGTGGTGATGCGATGACAGTGATGGTTGTGGTGGTGGGAAACAGCAGTGGTGGTGATGGTTGGCGGCGGTAGTGGTGATGGTTGACGGCGATGTGGTAGTGAAGTCAGTGGTGACAGCGGCAGTAGTCAGCATTGGTAAACGATGGTGGTGACGGTGGTGGTGATTGGTGGTGACAGTGAAAGGGTGATGGTGGTGACAGTAGTGGTGGTGGTGGTGACTGAAGTAGTGGTGATGGTGGTGACGGCAGTGAGTAGTGATGACGATTGTTGGTGAGGAGCGGCGTGGTGGTGATTGGCGGCAGTGGTGTGGTGGTGACCGTAGTGGTGGTGGTGGTGACAGCAGTGGTAATGGTGATGGTGGTGATGGGTGACTGATGGTGATGGTGGTGACAGCAGTGTAGTATGATGGTGGTGACAGTAGTAGTGTAGTGGTGATGGTGACGGCAGTGAAGTGGTGGTGGAGGTATGAGTGGTGATGGTGACAGCAGTAGTAGTGGTGACAGTAGTGGTGATGGCGATGACAGTAGTGTGGTGGTGATGGTGGTGACATTGATGTTGACGTGAGTGTGTTAGTGGTGACGTGAGTGGTGATAGTGGTGACGTGAGTGGTGACATGGGGTGGTGATAGTGGTAACGTGAGTAGTGATAGTGTTGAGGAGAGTGGTGATAGTGGTGACGTGAGTAGTGATAGTGTTGAGGGTGGTGGTGATAGTGGTGACGTGGTGTTGACGTGAGTGTATTGAGTGGTGACGTGGTGGTGATGGTGGTGACGTGAGTGGTGATGGTGGTAGCGTGAGTAGTGATAATGTGAGGTGAGTGTGACGTGAGTGGTGATAGTGGTGACGTGGTGGTGATAGTCGTGACGTGAGTGGTGATAGTGGTGACGTGAGTGGTGACGTGGTGTGGTGTTGACGTGGTGGTGATGGTGGTGACGTGGATGGTGATGCTGGTAACGTGGTGAGTGATGGTGGTGAGGTGGTGGTGATAGTGGTGACGTGGTGGTGACGTGAGTGTGTTAGTGGTGACGTGGTGGTGATGGTGGTAACGTGAGTAGTGATAGTGTTGAGGTGGTGGTGATGGTGGTGACGTGGTTGTGGCGTGAGTGTGTTAGTGGTGACGTGGTGGTGATGGTGGTGACGTGAGTGTGTTAGTGGTGACGTGGTGGTGATAGTGGTGACGTGGTGGTGATACTGGTAACGTGGTAGTGATAGTGGTGAGGTGACGTGGTGGTGACGTAGGTTGTGTTAGTGGTGACGTGAGTGGTGATGGTGGTGACGTGGTGGTGATAGTGGTGGGCGTGGTGGTGATGGTGGTGACATAAGAACATAAGAACATAAGAATGGAGAACTGCGGGGCCTATTGGCCCATACTGGGCAGTCCGTTTACACAACCCCTATTGCTCATATAAGCATCCAACCTATGTTTGAAGCTATTCAGTGGATTCGAGTTAATGATGATATTTGGTAACTTGTTCCATTCATCCACTACTCTGTTCCAAACCAGTGTTTACCGATTTCGCCTAAATCTAAATTTATCTAATTTAAAACCATTGTTACGAGTTCGCTCCTGGTTGGATAGTTTGAGTACCTTTGTAATGTCCTTTGTTTAACCCTGCCTTCCCTTATACCTCTATCAGTCCCTCCCTCGCTCTACGTCTCTCGAGGTGCAAATTAAGATGCTTTAGCCTGTCTCTATACTCAAGGTTCCTAATGCCGGATTAGTCTTTACGGTGACCAGAACTGAACTGCGTAGTCAGGTGTGGTCTCACAAGAGCAAGATACAGTTTTAGGATGACCTCGCTAGTCTTGTAACTAACACTCCTTTGTATGAACCCAAGTACTTTATTAGCCTTGTTACGAGCAAAAACACATTGTTTACTTGGTTTAAGGTTCCTACTTATCATTACTCCTAAATCTCTCGCAGTCGGATTTCTCTATGGCATCGTTGTTCATCTGGTATCTGGTTTCCCTGTTTACATCTCCTATACTGAAGTACTTTACATTTGTCGACGTTGAATTTCATCTGCCATTTTTCAGACCATTCGAAAAATTTGTTTAGATCTTCCTGTAGTTTTGCCGAGTCCTCGTCAGATTTAATAACACGTCCTATTTTAGTGTCATCAGCAAATTTACTTATGTTGCTGTCTATGCCGATATCTATGTCGTTTATGTATATAATAAATAATAATGGTCCAAGTACTGAGCCTTGGGGAACACCACTTGTGACGTTGCTCCAATGGGAACTTAGTGTCTAATGCTCACTCGCTGTTTCCTGTCCTGTAACCACGCCCCTATCCATTTAAGGATGTCACCTTGATGCCATGTGCTTACCTTTCTAATTAGTCTTTCGTGGGGACTCTGTCGAAGGCTTTGCTAAAGTCGAGATATACCACATCATAATTGTGCCCCTCGTCCACCTATTCGAAAACTGATGAAAATAATGTTAATAGATTAGCGAAGAACGTCCGGAACATGCCAGAATCATTGATCAATCTGTGCTTCTCCAGGTGATTTCGAATAGAGGGTGATAGTGGTGACGGAGTGGTGATAGTGGTGACGTGAGTAGTGATAGGTGGTGACGTGAGTGGTGATAGTGGTAACGTGAGGTGACGTGGTGAGGTAATAGTGTTGACGAGTAGTGATAGTGGTGACGTGAGTAGTGATAGTGGTGATGTGAGGGTGATAGTGGTGACGTGAGTGGTGATAGTGGTGACGTGAGTAGTGATAGTGTTGACGTGAGTGGTGATAGTGGTGACGTGAGTGGTGATAGTGGTGACGTGAGTAGTGATAGTGACGTGAGTAATGATAGTGGTGACGTGAGTGGTGATAGTGGTGACGTGAGTGGTGATAGTGGTGACGTGAGTAGTGATAGTGACGTGAGTAATGATAGTGGTGACGTGAGTAGAAAGTGACGTGAGTGGTGATAGTGGTGACGTGAGTGGTGATAGTGGTGACGTGTGGTGATAGTGGTGACGTGAGTGGTGATAGTGGTGACGTGAGTAGTGATAGTGGTGACGAGTGATATGGTGACGTGAGTGGTGATGGTGGTGACGTGAGGTGATATGGTAACGTGAGTAGTGATAGTGATGACGTGAGTGGTGATAGTGGTGACGGAGTAGTGATAGTGGTGACGTGAGTGGTGATAGTGGTAACGTGGATGGTGATATGACGTGAGAAGTGATAGTGGTGACGTGAGTGGTAATAGTGTTGACGGAGTAGTGATAGTGGTGACGGAGTAGTGAAGGTGGATGAGGGATAGTGGTGACGTGAGTGGTGATAGTGGTGACGGAGTAGGATAGTGTTGACGTGAGGGTGATAGTGGTGACGTGAGTGGTGATAGTGGTGACGTGAGTAGTGATAGTGACGAGTAATGATAGTGGTGACGTGAGTGGTGATAGTGGTGACGTGAGTGGTGATAGTGGTGACGTGAGTAGTGATAGTGACGTGAGTAATGATAGTGGTGACGGAGTAGTGAAAGTGACGAGGGTGATAGTGGTGACGTGGGAGTGGTGATAGGTGACGTGTGGTGATAGGACGTGAGTGGTGATAGTGGTGACGTGAGTAGTGATAGTGGTGACGTGAGTGATAGTGGTGACGAGGGTGATGGTGGTGACGTGAGGGTGATAGTGGTAACGGAGAGAGGATGACGGGGTGATAGGTGACGTGAGTGGTGATAGTGGTGACGTGAGTAGTATAGTGATGACGTGAGGTGATAGTGGTGACGTGAGTGGTGATAGTGGTGACGAGTAGTGATAGTGGTGACGTGAGGTGATAGTGATGACGTGAGTGGTGATAGTGGTGACGTGAGTAGTGATAGTGATGACGTGAGTGGTGATTTATATGGTGACACTCAGAGAACATTAGGCTACTAAGAGTAATAGAGGTGATATTGGTGATTCAGAGTGGTGATTACGGAGATGATTGGCGATTAGAGAGGGTAGTCAGGTGAGGCAACAAGTGGAGGTAGGAGGAAGGGAGGTGAGGGGGAGAGGTTGTCTAACCCATCCTGAGGAAAGTAATACATACATACATACATACCTACATACATACAAGAAAGCGAGACATTAAATTCCAAACAAACACACACACACACACACACACACACACACACACGGAGGAAACAAAGGTAGTTGGGTGACATGGCTGCCTTCAAGGAGTCACCAAGCAGGAAGTGGCTATGAGTCCCACGCTTTCTACCTCACCATAGTCCTTCTTGAGTTGCTTTCGATAACAGTTCTTCCTTCCTTATTTCTTTCTTATTTCCTTCCTCCTTCCTTCCTTTCTTCCTTCATTATTTCTTTCTTTCTTTCTTTCTTCATTCCTCCTATCCCTTTCTCACCTACCCTCCTATCCTCTTTCTCACCTACCATCCCCTATCCTCTTTCTCTCACCCACCCACCTACCCTCTTTCTCTCACCTACCCTCCTACCTCTTTCTCACCTCCCTCCTACCTCTTCTCTCACCCACCCTCCTCCCTTTCTCACCCCACCCACCTACCCTCTTTCTCTCACCTACCCTCCCACCCTCTTTCTCTCACCCTACCCACCTACCCTCTTTCTCTCTACTTACCCTCCTACTCTCTTTCTCTACCCCTCCCACCTCTTTCTCTCTCCCTACCCTCCCCTACCCCTCTTTCTCTCACCTACCCTCCCCTACCCTCTTTCTCACCTACCCTCCCTACCCCTCTTTCTCTCACCTACCATCTCCTTTCTCTCACCTACCCTCCTACCCTCTTTCTCTCACTACCCACCCCCTCTTTCTCTCCACCTACCTCCCTCCCCCTTTCTCTCACCTACCCTCCCTACTCTCTTTCTTCTCACCTACCATCCTACCCTCTTTCTCTCACCTACCCTCTACCCCTTCTCTCCTTACCATCCCTACCTCTCTCCACCTCCCTCCTACCCCTTTCTCTCCACCTACCCTCCCTACTCTCTTTCTCTACTCCCCTATCTCCTTTCTCTCACCTACCCTCCTATCCCCTCAGAACACCATCAGTAAAATTTCAATGTTAACTATAGTGATGGTGTTGGTACTACTGGTGGTGGTAGTGGTGTCATTAATGGTGGTAGTGGTGTTATTAATGGTGGTAGTGGTGTTATTAATGGTGGTAGTAGTGGTGGTAGTGGTGTCAGTAATGGTGGTAGTAGTGGTGGGGTGGTGTTAGTGGTGTCAGTAATGGTGGTAGTAGTGGTGTAAGTGGTGTCAATGTGGTGGTAGTAGTGGTGTGAGTTATCGTAATGGTGGTAGTAGTGGTGGTGTTAGTGGTGTCAGTAATGGTGGTAGTAGTGGTGTTAGTGGTGTCAGTAATGGTGGTAGTAGTGGTGGTAGTGGTGTCAGTAATGGTGGTAGTAGTGGTGGTGGTGTTAGTGGTGTCAGTATTGGTAAGATTTTGGTTGTCGTAGTGGAAGAATTATTGAAGCCAGTCCTCATTCCTCTCGTCTGTGGAAATATCGAATTTATCTCTTCCCTCCTCCTCCTCCTCCTCCTCTTCCTCCTCCTCCTCCTCCTCTTGTTCCTCCTCTTTTTCCTCTTCCTCCTGCTCTTCCTCCTCCTCCTGTAGTTGCAACAAAGGAAATCCTCAGGAAAACAATACTGCAGTTTTTCCTTCATTCCCGTGTGTGTGTGTGTGTGTGTGTGTGTGTGTGTGTGTGTGTGTGTGTGGTGTGTGTGTGCCTGAAGGCACTTACTATCTTCACTAGACAAGTAGTCGCAGTTCGTGCAGTAAATGATTCGCCAGTGCAGGCAGAGGCGGGCGAACGTTAAGTGCGTCGAAATAAACTTCATCTCATTTGTCGTTTCGGGATGGAATTGAGAACGCCAGGCACTGTTGGTTGCTCGCACTGGCGTTGTTTCTGCTATGGTAAAGTTGTGTGATAAATATTTCCTTTTGCAGGTTAATTCCGGATGTTGACGTATTACTGTTCGTAGTAGTAGTCGTACAGTAGTAGTAGTACAGTAGTAGCAGTACAGTAGAAGTACTTTATTATTATTATAATTATTAATATTAACCTGAAATATTTTTAAAACCATATTATGTTATGGGTTACTACTACTACTACTACTACTACTACTACTACTACTACTACTACTACTACTAATGGGAAGAAAGTGGAAAAATTGTATTTAGTTAAACTACTACTACTACTACTACTACTACTACTACTACTACTACTACTACTACTACTACTACTAACAGCAAACAGCAGCAACAGCAGCAGCAGCAGCAGCAACTGGCAACTGGAACTGGACTGGACTGGAACTGGCAGCAACAGCAGCAGCAACAGCAGCAGCAGCAGCAGCAGCAGGAACTGGGCAGAACTGGGCAGAACTGGAACTGGACTGGACTGGTACTACTACTACTACTACTACTACTACTACTACTACTACTACTACTACTACTACTACTACTACTACTACTACTACTACTACTACTACTACTACTACTACTACTACTACTACTACTACTACTACTACTACTACTACTACTACTACTACTACTACTACTACTACTACTACTACTACTACTGCTACTGCTACTGCTACTACTACTGCTACTGCTACTGCTACTGCTGCTATGTGAAATTTGGTTGTGCTTGATCAGGTGAGTGAGTGGTGAGAGGTGGGAGGTGGCAAAATACGCCCCCCCCCACTCTGTGTTTCCTCCTGGGGTAGAGAGTGGGGGTGGTTAATGACGTTAGCTCATACCACTCTACGTCAAGACGGTCTTGTGCAATATGTGAGTGTCTGAGGCTGTCTTGTTCCTCTCTGGTGCCGTAGTTCTTTAATTTAATTTTTTTCCATTTTGCTACTTACATTGGCTGGTTATTGTACACCCCATACTCAAAGTGGCATTTAATTATGACCAGTTTGGGTGTCACGTAATGCCATAGTGTCACATCCTTCTCTCCTTCATGATAATAATCTCGTTATAAAGTTGACAAAGATCTCCCAAAGCTTCTCGTAACAGCACACAAGGAGGCCATAAGTCTTGGCTCAGGGAGATCTAAACCGGCGGTGAACACAGCAGGTGTCCGCCCACGGGTTCCTAAAACAGGAGAGTGGACCAGCGAGGAAGAGGGTTGTGGTGGCGTCCCAGAGTGAGCTCCTACGGCGAGATCCTCCCATCAATTGTAATCAAGGAGGTGCTCAGCGGCGCCCGGTCCTCGTTGGCAGGTGTTAAAATACCTATGAGTATATTCTAGGATTCCTGGTGGTCCAATCCTTTTGGTCTGGGGACCTTCTACGTCTCCTCGTTGGCAGATACTGAACTTTTCCCTGGGGACATACTGAGCATTTTAGTAGTTCAGTTCTTGCCAGCACATGTTAAGTAATCAGAGGACGTCCACACGAGTTGAATATTACGAGCCCTGAAGACGCCCTGCACCGCCTGATGACCGAGTCTTGTCCTCAGAAGACGCCCTGCACCGCCTGATGACCGAGTCTTGTCCTCAGAAGACGTCCTGCACCGCCTGATGACCGAGTCTTGTCCTCAGAAGACGTCCTGCACCGCCTGATGACCGAGTCTTGTCCTCCAGAAGACGTCCTGCACCGCCTGATGACCGAGTCTTGTCCTCAGAAGACGTCCCACCGCCTGAATGACCGAGTCTTGTCCTCAGAAGACGTCCTGCACCGCCTGATGACCGTGTCTTGTCCTCAGAAGACGCCCTGCACCGCCTGATGACCGAGTCTTGTCCTCAGAAGACGCCCTGCACCGCCTGATGACCGAGTCTTGTCCTCAGAAGACGTCCTGCACCGCCTGATGACCGAGTCTTGTCCTCAGAAGACGTCCTGCACCGCCTGATGACCGAGTCTTGTCCTCAGAAGACGTCCTGCACCGCCTGATGACCGAGTCTTGTCCTCAGAAGACGTCCTGCACCGCCTGATGACCGAGTCTTGTCCTCAGAAGACGTCCTGCACCGCCTGATGACTGAGTCTTGTCCTCAGAAGACGTCCTGCACCGCCTGATGACCGAGTCTTGTCCTCAGAAGACGTCCTGCACCGCCTGATGACCGAGTCTTGTCCTCAGAAGACGTCAGTGGTGCTGGTCGTGGGCGGTGAGTCAGTAACCCGCTAATGTGTTGATAGTGTGAGCGAGACGTTCATTAGAGTCAACGGCGGCGGTGTGTAGCTGCAACGTGACTGGCATGATGATGACGTCAACCTCTGTCATAAAGGAAGAGGAAGGTAATAGAACGCCTTGTGAGAACGTCCTGAGAACGTCTTGGAAACGTTCACCTTAAACGCTATTTCCGAAAAGTCAACAGGAAATTCTTCTTCTCCGGCTGCCTGTTAAAGGCCCTCAAGCAGTGTCCTTTGTGGCGTGATTGATCAAGGAGAACTTGCTAGAACTTGCGAGGATGTGTAAAACTTGTTAAAACATGTCAGAACTTGTTGTCAGTTGAAGCCATTTTGAATGTTGTATCTTTTTAACTTAAATAGTCAGTCAGTCCTAATATTTACGTTGTTAGGTTTGTTAGTTACTTAGGAAAGGATTTGTTTTGACCACCAGCCATTGTGTTGTTGTTGTTGTTGAGGAGGGGGAGGGGGGGGCTGGGGTTGTTACTTTCGCTTACGAGACTTCTTCATCGCCTCTTGCGGGAAGTGGTTGGTGGTGGAGGGGGGGGGGAGGAGAGGGGTCGTCAGGTGATGTCAGTTACGATTCTTCCTCCTCTGCTTTCTTCTTCTCGTCCCTTTCCTTCTTTTATTCTTTCTCCTTTTTTCTCCTCCTCCTCTTCTTCCTCCTCTTCTTCTCCTCCTCTTCTTCCTCCTCTGCCTTCCTCTTCTTAGCATTTTCCTTCCTCCTCCTCCTCCACGTCTTCCTCCTGCTGGCTTTATAGTGCAAAGTGTCTTCCAAAATTCCCACAGATTATGGCCGTCGGGTGCTCGTCCGAACCCCTCACAGGATGTTGGCTCGATTACCATGACACCCTCTTTGGTTATTATTCCATCTGATGACTCGTGTTAAGATCATTCATGGTGTTAAAGACCGTATATATGTGTTATGAGCTTGTTTAATGTTCACCCTCGTGTTTACAGAGTGTTCGAGAGGGTGGTATAAGGTTCGGGTGTAGGAGAATTACGAAGGTTAAGTCGTGGCCAGTTGTAAAAAAGGTGGATCGGGAGGCGTAATGATCCACCGTGGGAGAATAGACCCCCCAAGCTTCCGGTAAAACAAGAGCCGCCATCACCACTACCGTCGCCGCTACTGCCACCGCCGCCGCTCGCTCGCTCGCTAATTCTACTTTACTGCTCCTGACACGTTCCCGGACCCCCCCCCCTTCCCTCCCTCCTTCCTTCCCTCCCTCCTTCCTTCCCTCCCTCCCTCCTTCACTTCCTCGCTCCCTCACCAGCACCTGAGCCTTTAAGACATTCTGAAGGAGTATATTCACGAGATGTTGTTTACCAAGAGTCAGCGGGAGGAATGTAAACAATTATGAACCAACGGGAGGAGGAGGGGGAGGAGGGGAGAAGGAGATGGCATGTGTGGCGAGAAGTTGATATCGTCTCTTGCAGGGAGAGAAGGAGGGGGGGGAGGAGGAGGGAGAGAGAGGAGGGAGAAGAGAGGGGAGGAGAGGAGGAGGGAGGAGAGAAGGAGGGAGGAGAGAGAAGGGGAGGGGAGAGGAGAGAAGAGGACTTGGCAGTGACTCCTGTCCGCCATTTATTCACTTAACTTTACACTACAGTGGTGGACGACCCCCATCAGTAGTAGTAGCCGGGGAGGCTACTACTACTACTACTACTACTACCACCACCCACCACCACCACTACTACTTCTGGGGTGTGTGTGTGTGTGTGTGTGTGTCGTGTTCCGTGTTTATTGACAACAAACCAAACGACATCTATTAACTAAATGCTAAGATGGTTGGCATATGTACCAACACATTCTGTAGGAGAGTCACGCCAACTGTTTGTACAGATGTGGTTTACAGTATGGCGGCTGTTTTGAGGTTACAGTATGGCGGCTGGTATGAGATCTACAATATGGCGGCTGTTTGAGGTCTACAATATGGCGGCTGGTATGAGGTCTACAATATGGCGGCTGTTTGAGGTCTACAATATGGCGGCTGTTTGAGGTTTACAATATGGCTGTTTTGAGGTTTACAATAGCGCTGTTTTGAGGTTTACAATATGGCGGCTGGTATGGGGTCTACAATATGGCGGCTGTTTTGAGAGTCTACAATATGGCGGCTGTTTTGGGAGTTTACAATATGGCGGCTGGTATGAGGTCTACAATATGGCAGCTGTTTTGAGGTTTACAATATGGCAGCTGTTTTGAGGTTTACAATATGGCGGCTGTTTGAGGTTTACAATATGGCAGCTGTTTTGAGGTTTACAATGGCGCCTTCTATATACAGGATGATTTACAAAATAGCGGTGCTTCGTAGTGCTAAGTAACTCGTCGTTTTTATTCCGTCATTAATATATCTCAGTTACAACCACATAATTGTTAGTTGGTTTTTTCCTTTTTGCTTTCACTTTATCGTAACTTACATATTTATAGTGAAGACAAAATCAAGATTAACATATGCAGATAATTAACGTACAGGGTGGTGTGTGTGTGTGTGTGTGTGTGTGTGTGTGTGTGTGTGTGTGTGTGTGTGTGTGTGTGTGTGTGTGTGTGTGTGTTATCAGGGTTAAATAAACTGTTTTTAGTTCAATTAAAAATTCAAATTATTAAAGTTTTGCAATATTTTTCTCCTTCAATATTTCTTCCTTCATTTCTTCATTCATTCATTCCTTCCTTCATTCCTTTCCTCATTCTCTCCATTTTCCCCCCACTTCTTCTTCCCTCCCCTCCTCCCGTATTTTCTACCTTCTATCCATTTCCTTCCTTCCTTTCTTTCTTTCTTTCCTTCCTTCCTTCCTTTCTTTCTTTCTTTCTACTCCTTCACGCCTTCAATCATTCCCTTTTTCCCCCTCCCTCCTTCCCTCCTCCCTGCCACCTTTCTCCCCCACCTTTCTCCCCACCTTTCTCCCCCACACCCTGCGTCTTCCTCGGGTCCTGACGAGTAACTCACCTGTTCTCTGTTGATTAACTTTCTTACAGAGGTGTGGAAGGACCAGGTAAGTGTTGATTAGTGTTGTTACCTGTACTGCCACCTCTCCTCCTCCCCACGGACCAGGTCATGAGGTAAGGGTGTTTATATCCCCTGAGGCTGTGTGGGTGGTTGTTATTGTTGTAGTTGTTGTTTTTGTTGTTGTTCTTCTCATTATTATTATTATTATTATTATTATTATTATTATTATTATTATCATTATCGTTGTTGTTGTTATTATTGTTGTTTTCTACATAAACGCAAAATTATACATACATACATACATACACACATACATACATACATACATACATACATACATACACACATACATACATACATGCATACATACATACAGCTCTTTCAATAAACCGTTAATTATTATTATTATTATTATTATTATTACATACATACATACATACATACACACATACACATACATACATACATACATACATACATACATACATACATACATACATACATACATAATGATTACCCCTCGTGTGAGAGGATGGCCAGCTCAAGGGCCACCTAGGCGTGAATTAGTTTAAGGTGTAGAAGCTGTCGCCAACACTACAACCACACCCTGAGTTAACAGGCTGCATGACCCAGTGTTTAAGGTGTAGAAGCTGTCGCCAACACTACAACCACACCCTGAGTTAACGAGCTGCATGACCCAGTGTTTAAGGTGTAAGCTGTCCCCAACACAACCACCCTGAGTTAACGGCATGACCCAGTGTTTAAGGTGTAAGCTGTCCCCCAACACAACCACACCCTGAGTTAACAGGCTGCATGACCCAGTGTTTTAAGGTGTAAGCTGTCTCCAACACAACAACCACACCCTGAGTTAACGAGCTGCATGACCAGTGTTTAAGGTGTGAAGCTGTCTCCAACACAACAACCACACCTTG
This sequence comes from Homarus americanus, assembly GCF_018991925.1. Taxonomy (NCBI): domain Eukaryota; kingdom Metazoa; phylum Arthropoda; class Malacostraca; order Decapoda; family Nephropidae; genus Homarus; species Homarus americanus. Next base: position 22,322 of record NW_024712925.1, read on the forward strand.
AGTTAACGAGCTGCATGACCCAGTGTTTAAGGTGTAGAAGCTGTCTCCAACACAACCACACCCTGAGTTAACAAGCTGCATGACCCAGTGTTTAAGGTGTAGAAGCTGTCCCCAACACAGAACCACACCCTGAGTTAACAGGCTGCATGACCCAGTGTTTAGGTGTAGAAGCTGTCCCCAACACAACAATCACACCCTGAGTTAAACACGAGCTGCATGACCCAGTGTTTAAGGTGTAAAGCTGTCCCCAACACAACCACACCCTGAGTTAACGAGCTGCATGACCCAGTGTTTAAAGGTGTAGAAGCTGTCTCCAACACAACAATCACACTGAGTTAACAGGCTGCATGACCCAGTGTCACGGAATAGTCCGAGAAGACCGGACAACTCGCCAACTGCACTGGCTAACCATTACCCCTGAATACGATCCGCAAATTGATTAACATCCAGGAAATTAACTGCTGGGTAGACAAGCAAATGGCGTAAAGATACTTGCCCATAGTTTCACCCTGCCCGGGGATCGAACCTGGATCCGCTCGCTTACGAGGCGAGCATGTGAACTATTTCCAGCAATTCAGAGACTCGTTCCAACAGTTCGGTCTCGTTCCAGCAGTTCAGAGTCTCGTTCCAGCAGTTCTGAGTCTCGTTCCAGCAGTTCAGAGTCTCGTTCCAACAGTTCAGAGTCTCGTTCCAGCAGTTCAGAGTCTCGTTCCAGCAGTTCTGAGTCTCGTTCCAGCAGTTCAGAGTCTCGTTCCAGCAGTTCAGGAACTCGTTCCAGCAGTAAGTCTCGTTCCAGCAGTTCAGAGTCTCCGTTCCAGCAGTTCCAACAGTCTCCAGACATAAAGAATCGTCTGTTCTCGGCTGCACAATTACCATCAGAACCTGGTGACAGACAATCGTGTGTACGTTACCTGAAGGGAAAGTTTCTCACGAAGAAAGCGAAGGAGAAAGCATTCCCCCCTTGTGCACACATTACACGGCACTCGTCCGGTAATATCGTTATTCTTGTACCCGAACTTACCGGATATTACTGCGGAAAATGAAGTCTTTTCCCCGACTCTGGTCTTAACGTCAGGTATAGAGAATTATAGGTGTGTGAATTTGATATTATTTTTATGAGTTACTCTTATTGCCTTCACTACGGGGACGATCTTGAGATGGCACTCTGCACAGAAGAAGAAGAAAGAAAAAGAAAGAGAAGAAGAAGAAGAAAAAAAAAAAGAAGACGAAAAGAGAAGAAGAGAAAAAGAAGAAAAAGAAGAAAACCCACCTTAATGTATGACAAAAAAAAATTTTCCCCAATTGTTATGAAAGAAATTTAAGACAGATGCAACAGACAGAGACAGGTGCAACAGAGACGAACAGATGCAACAGACAGACAGAGCAGATGCAACAGAGAGACGAACAGATGCAACAGACAGACAGACAGATGCAACAGACAGACAGACAGATGCAACAGACAGACAGATGCAACAGACAGACAGACAGATGCAACAAGACAGACAGATGCAACAGAGAGACGAACAGGTGCAACAGACAGACAGACAGGTGCAACAGAGAGACAGACAGATGCAACAGACAGAGACAGGTGCAACAGAGAAGACAGACAGATGCAACAGACAGACAGACAGACAGATGCAACAGACAGACAGACAGATGCAACAGAGACAGACAGATGCAACAGACAAGACAGACAGGTGCAACAGAGAGACAGACAGATGCAACAGACAGGAGACAGGTGCAACAGAAGACAGACAGATGCAACAGACAGACAGACAGGTGCAACAGAGAGACGAACAGATGCAACAGACAGACAGACAGATGCAACAGAGAGACGAACAGATGCAACAGAGAGAGACAGACAGATGCAACAGACAGACAGACAGATGCAACAGAGAGACAGACAGATGCAACAGACAGACAGACAGATGCAACAGACAAACAGACAGATGCAACAGACAGACAGACAGATGCAACAAGAGAAGACGACAGATGCAACAGAGAGACACGACAGATGCAACAGAGAGACAAACAAATGCAACAGACAGACGAACAGATGCAACAGACAGACAGACAGATGCAACAGACAAACAAACAGATGCAACAGAGAGAGACAGACAGATGCAACAGACAGACAGACAGATGCAACAGACAGACAGACAGATGCAACAGAGAGACAGACGATGCAACAGACAGACAGACAGATGCAACAGACAGACAGACGAACCAGATGCAAACAGACAGACAGACAGATGCAACAGACAGACAAACAGATGCAACAACGACAGACAGACAGATGCAATAGACAGACAGACAGATGCAACAGACAGACAGACAGATGCAACAGACAGACAGACAGACAGATGCAACGACAGACAGACAGACAGATGCAACAGACAGACAGACAGGCAAAGATGCAGCAAACAAACAGACAGACAGATGCAACAAACAGACAGAACAGACAGATGCAACAGACAGACAGATGCAACAGAGAGACAGACAGATACAACAGACAGACAGACGAACCCAGATGCAACAGAGACAGACAGATGCAACAGACAGACGAGACAGATGCAACAGACAGACAGACAGATGCAACAGACGAACAGATGCAACAGACGAACGAACCAGATGCAGCAGACAGACAGACGAACCAGATGCAGCAGACAGACAGACAAACAGATGCAACAAACAGACAACACAGATGCAACAGACAGACAGATGCAACAGAGAGACAGACGAATGCAACAGACAGATGCAACAGAGACAGACAGATGCAACAGACAGACGAACAGATGCAACAGAGAGACAGACAGATGCAACAGAGAGACAGACAGATGCAACAGACAGACAGACAGATGCAACAGAGAGACAGACAGACAGATGCAACAGAGACAGACAGATGCAACCAGCCAGACAGACAGACGGTCGCAAAGGCAAGATTGAACAGACATAAACCAAACCTGCTGCCTCCCGTGACACATCTTGCACCACCCTGTATATCTTGAGGATGACAAAGGTTAAGTGAACTTGTGACCTCTCCTTCCCTGGCCTCGTAAGCCTCTCCTTCCCTGGCCTCAACCTCTCCTTCCCTTGGCCTCGTGAACCTCTCCTTCCTCTGGCCTCGTGAACCTCTCCTTCCTAGCCTCGTGAACCTCTCCTTCCTCTGGCCTCGTGAACCTCTCCTTCCCCTGGCCTCGTGAACCTCTCCTTCCCCTGGCCTCGTGACCTTCCCCTGGCCTCGTGACCTCTTTCTTTGATATACTCACTCCCTCTCTCATAGTTAAGAGATGATGAGAGAATTATTTTTCGTCTCTCTCTCTCTCTCTCTCTCTCTCTCTCTCTCTCTCTCTCTCTCTCTCTCCTCTCTCTCTCTCTCTCTCTCTCTCTCTCTCTCTCTCGCTCTCTCTCTTCATTTTTTCTCTTCTTACCTCTTCTGTTTCTTCTCCTTTCCTCTGTGTATTCCAAACCCTCTTCTATCTCCTTCCCTTTCTTCCTCCTTTCTCCTCCCTCCTTCCCCTACCTCCTTCTTTCATCCTCCCCTCCTCTCTCCCTCTTCTGTTTTTTTTCTTTTCCTTTCTCTCGTCTTTCCTTTCTCTATCCTAAACCCTCTGCTTTCTCCCTCCCTCCTGACAGGCCTATCAATATCCTGGTAATCTCCCTCTCTCTCTCTCCCTCTCCCTCCTTTATCAAACCTTCATCTACCTCGTCTTTTATTCCCATATTTTAACGTCTTCATCCTGGGCTCTTCTTCGGTCTGCCGCCAACACAAGGTTGGCAGCCAGGTGACCACGGCAGCTATCATTCAACCATCTCCAGATAAGGCGGTGATAAGGGGGTGGGTGGGGGGTTTGGCTGTCTGGTAGCTGGGGGAAGGTTTAGAGGATAGCCATTAAGTTAACGCCTTTGCCTGCATGATACATCCATAATGCCCCGTCTTACTCCGTCAGCCACCTTACACCCCAGCACCTTACCCCCCAGCCACCTTACCCCACCAGGCCACCTTACCCCAGCCCACACTTACAGTCCACATACACCCCAGCCCACCTTACCCCACCCCAGCTTACCTTGCCCCGTCCCAACTGTTACGTCTCATATGCCGTTCTGATATTAAGAGAAATCTGGGGCATTATGCTGGGTATTTGGGCCTCCGATGTGTTGAAATAGGGCTCATGTGTGTTTAGATTAGGCTCACGTGTGTTTAAATTGTACTCATGTGTGTTTAAATTGTGCTCATGTGTTTAAATTGGGCTCTTATGTGTTTAAATTGGGCTCTATGTTTGCTAAAATTAGGTCAATATGTCGACTTAAATTCTGAAAGCTTGAAATTTATGCCTGTAAACTAGAATATGGATCTGAAAGCTTAGAATTGTGGTCTACAAGCTTGAAATTGAGGTCTGCAAGCTTAGAATTGAGGTCTAAGCAGAAATTGGGGCCTACAAGCTTGGAATTTGGACTTGTCAGTCTCCGTGTCAGGAATGTCAGCCTACCTGTTTATTGTTGTAATTTATGCTAATTTGGCTAACTTATATTGGTTGTCGTCCCTCCCTCCCTCCTCCTTCCCTATCCTCCCTCCCTACCCTCCATTCTTCCCTACCCTCCCTCTCTACCCTCCCCCCCCCCTCCCCCACACCCCACCCAGGGCTAGAATATTCACAACTGCGACGACCGTTCCCAAAGAGAGAGAGAGATGTATTCACAGTAGCATGGTAGAGAAGAATGTCATAGTCTTATTATTTACCTTTATCTGATCTCTTCCCCCCCCTCCCTCACCCTCCCTCACCCTCACCCCTCCTCACCCTCACCCCTCCCCTCCCCCCCCTCTCTCCATACCTAGCGGGTGATCACAGGTCAAATATTTTAAGATATAACAGTAGCGTGAATGAGCTCAAGCTATTGTTCATGGTGTGTGTGTGTGTGTGTGTGTGTGTGTGTGTGTGTGTGTGTGTGTGTGTGTGTGTGTGTGTGTGTGTGTGTGTGTGTGTGTGTGTGTGTGTGTGTGTGTGTGTGTGTGTGTGTGTGTGTGTGTGTGTGTGTGTGTGTGTGTGTGTGTGTGTGTGTGTGTGACAATTGCTGATAGTCCTCGAACACTATATTCTAAATTTGTTGTTGTCATCGGTACTATTAATACAATTACTATTATTACTGCTACTGGGTTTTTTTTTTTTGTACTATTGTTATGGGCGGTCAAGGAAGAAATAATTTCGAGCAACATATGATTTAATCTTCAACAGAACGAAGTCTAAGAGGCAGCAGAAGGAATAGAAGGAGTGGGAGGAACGGTAATATTATGAAGGGAGCCAATAGATAGAACGTAAGAATAATGGCCAATAGAGGGAGGAGGAGGAAGGCCCCAGGTCAGTACAAGAACGTGTGACAGGGGTGTTGTGTTTCCCTGACACCTTATAAACGATCATGGTAGGCTCATTGTTACCCCTTGGGGAACACCACACAGGCCCCCACAATATGAGACAAATAGCCCTCCACACTGGAAGGTTCCCAGATAAATGGAGACATTCTGGTCACAGGAGCCCGGCTGTCTGGAGGTTCTTTCAACGGGTGAGGGAAGAGGAGGAAGGAGGGATCGAGAAGAGGGGGTGAAGGAAGGAAGGAGAGAGAGAGATGGAAAAAGGGAATTAGAGATGGTTTTGTATGGCGTGTGTTGAGATGGTGGTTAGAGTTAAGGGGACAGTCATTATCTCTCTCTCTCTCTCTCTCTCTCTCTCTCTCTCTCTCTCTCTCTCTCTCTCTCTCTTGCAAGGTATAGAGAAATATGCTTCATTTTCTCTTATTAAAACAAAAAGCATCCATTAAAAACCCTGTGAATCCATCCAGAATCTGAAAATCCTTCTAAAAATCTGCCTAAAATACCCAAGCAAATTTAAATCGTAAAATTTCATCTGAAGTCCTAAGTAAAGTAATCCTTCTAAATCCTAATTCCCTTCTAAAAATAATAAATCCTTCTAAATCTTTCGAAAATCCCCTCCAAAAAATTTTGTAGCTCCAAAAATCATTATAATCCTAAAATCTTTTTAAATTAAAACCCCCTAAATTACTATAAAGCCAAAAAGAATCCTTAAATTTCCTCCAAATCCTTCCAAAATCTCCCCAAAGTCACCACAATCCTTAAAAACATCCTTAAATCTTCCTAAATCCTTCTAAAATCTCCCCAAAGTCACCACAATCCTTAAAAACATCCTTAAATCCTTCTAAAATCTCCCCAAAGTCACCACAATCCTTAAAAACATCCTTAAATCTTCCTAAATCCTTCTAAAATCTCCCCAAAGTCACCACAATCCTTAAAAACACCCTTAAATCCTTCTAAAATCTCCCCAAAGTCACCACAATCCTTAAAAACATCCTTAAATCCTTCTAAAATCTCCCCAAAGTCATCACAATCCTTAAAAACACCCTTAAATCCTTCTAAAATCTCCCCAAAGTCACCACAACCCTTAAAAACATCCTTAAATCCTTCTAAAATCTCCTCAAAGTCACCACAATCCTTAAAAACATCCTTAAATCCTTCTAAAATCTCCCCAAAGTCACCACAATCCTTAAAAACATCCTTAAATCCTTCTAAAATCTCCCCAAAGTCATCACAATCCTTAAAAACACCCTAAATCCTTTAAAAATCTCCCAAAGTCACCAATAAACCCTTAAAACATCCTTAAATCCTTCTAAAATCTCCCCAAAGTCATCACAATCCTTAAAAACACCCTTAAATCCTTCTAAAATCTCCCCAAAGTCACCACAATCCTTAAAAACATCCTTAAATCCTTCTAAAATCTCCCCAAAGGCACCACAACCCTTAAAAATACCCTTAAATCTCCCCAAAATTCCCTAAAATTCCGCACAACGACTCAACCTCTCATGTTATGGTTTCAAGAAGTCATCATTGTGTGGTGGTATCTCGAGTGAATCAATCAGACGTGTACTTGTGTCTTTAGTCAGGCAGATTGGGAGGTGGGGGAGGGAGGGAGGGGAAGGGAGTTGGGGATGCAGAAGGGAGAGAGGGTAGGGGAGGGAGGGTAGGGGAGGGAGATGAAATATTTAACTAAGAACCGTTTTTTTTGAGAATCTGGAACCGACTATTTTTACGTTTTCGTTTTATCCGTTGGTTCACTGTTCTGTTCATCCTCGTCCGTGGTTCACTGTCTGTTCATTCCTCGTCTGTGTTCACTGGTACTGTTCATCCTCGTCCGTGTTCACTGTTCATCCTCGTCCGTGGTTCACTGTTCATCCCTCGTCCCTGTCTACTTTGCTCATCCTCGTCCGTGGTTCACTGTTCATCCCTCGTCCGTGGTTCACTGTACCTCCCTGGCCTGCTGCTGCGTTGGTGTTCCCGCCACCGAGAGGAGTTATTTTCGTTTCTAAATATCTCAATCGTTAACTTTTATATTTCTCCCGACTCCAGTTATCCTCCCTCCTCCCTTACCCTCCCTTCCTTCCCCGTTTCCTCCTCCTCCTCCCCCTCCCCCAATCCTCATCTCTTACTCGCTTTCTCATCTCTCACCACTTCTCCCTCCTCCTCCTCCCTCCTCCTCCTCCCTCTACCCCTCCTTGTCCCTCCCTCCCTCCCTCCCTCCCTTCCTTCTACCACCGCCTTATCAATGTCATGATTCAATGAACTGGATATGTGTGTGTGTGTGTGTGTGTGTGTGTGTGTGTGTGTGTGTGTGTGTGTGTGTGTGTGTGTGTGTCATGAAGCGAGATGAGGTGAGGTGAGGTGAGGTGAGGTGAGGTGAGGTGAGGTGAGGTGAGGAAGATAGAGTGATGCCGCCTGAATAGAGTCACTAGGGCAGCGCTCATTGGTCAATACATCCAGGTAAGACAAGTGTAATTTGGAACAGACCTCAAAAGGTATTTATTGTACATCATAGAATATATTTGTGTGTGTGTGTGTGTGTGTGTGTGTGTGTGTGTGTGTGTGTCTGTAATAATAATAATAATATATATAATAATAATAATATATAATAATTAACGGTTTATTGAAAGAGCTTGGCAGCAGAAGGCTGAAAATATACAGTTACATAATTTGAGGAATGGGTTCGATTTACAAATAATATACAAATAACATAAGTGATACAAATAAGATATATAATAACTAGATGGGGAAAAGCTCAAACTCAGGGCATTTCAACATAGTGACAATTCAAAAAGTAGTATTTACTGGGGTGAATACACTGGTTTATTACAAGTTATTGATAATTTTTACAATGGTTGTGTGTGTGTGTGCCAGACCACGATGCTTCCACCACACCCCATCATTCGCGTAACTATATGAAAAACCGTGGTTAATTTCTACACATATTTCAAAAACCTTAAATTACATGTGGATCAGTCACTCCTCATTTGACACACTTATAGTGTAATACTTTGACCATCCCACCCTGGGCCATGGAGGCCCACGGTAACTCCACGGGCAACATACACACGAACACACAAGTTATGATATGAAACCTTCCAGGCTTCATCATTATCATGTTATGGTCATCTCTGTATCTTGGTAACTAGTCATAGTATCAATACATGACAGTGTTATTAGTATAATATTGTAACTTACCCACAGTTATTGTTGTAAATCATGGACAGGAAGGATACATAAATTGTAATATCAAGTGTATGGTTTGCTCAAAGCCACCTACCTGACAACACCTGGGAGGACTTTCAGTGTAATGCATTTGAGGAGGTCTCTTTATTTTGAGTGATGATTGCAGGGTGTGGGTGTGGTGGATGTGGGGTGTGTAGGTGTGTGTGTGTGGTTGATGGGCGGTTAATGGATGCGGTTGGTGTATTGTGATGGTAGGTGTGGCTGATATGTAGTTGTGTGGATGTGTTATAGATGTGAATAGACATGGATAACAGAGGCGGTTCAGAGACTCGACGGTAGTTTTGGTGTGACTGTATATAGATAAAGACAAGTGATCGTGGGTCCTTCGTGCCCAGTTGGCTATATAGTTCGACAAACAGTAATGGAGGGAATATTTGGAGAAGTGCGCCCGCCCCTGTGTTTAACGTCGGCACTTGCAATGATCACTTGTTAATAAATCGTTTCCTGCGAACAACAGTCAAACAGTAATAAGAATACACAACATGTAAATATTTTATTTTTCTGTAGCTATATCGGTCTTATACAAATAATTTCCTATAGTATATTAGAGATAGATAATCATGCTCGTGGTTGTTGTAATCATGGTCGTGTTAATCATGGTCGGTTGTTGTAATCATGGTCGTGGGTGTTGTAATCATGGTCGCGGTTGTTGTAATCATGGTCGCGGTTGTTATAATCATAGTCGTGGTTTTTATAATCATAGTCGGTTTTTTATAATCATGGGCGTGGTGTTATAATCATAGTCGTGGTTGTTATAATCATGGTCGTGGGTGTTATAATCATACTCGTGGTTGTTATAACTCATGGTCGTGGTTGTTATAACTGGTGGTCGGTTGTTATAACTGCGTCGGGTGTTATAATCATGGTTGTGGTTGTTATAATCATGGTCGGGTTATAATCATGGTTGTGTTTGTTATAACATTGGCGTGGGTTGTTATAATCATGGTCGTGGCTGTTATAATCACGGTCTGGTTGTTATAATCACGGTCGTGGTTGTTATAATCATGGTCGTGGTTGTTATAATCATGGTCGGGTTGTTATAACCGCGGTCGTGGTTATAATCATGGTCGTAGTTGTTATGATCATGGTCGTGGCTAGTAATCATGGTCGTGGATAACTCGGTCGTGGTTGTTATAATCATGGTCGTGGTTGTTATAACTGTGGTCGTGGTTATAATCTGGACGTGGTTGTTATAATCCGGGTCGTGGTTGTTATAGTCATGGTCGTGGTTGTTATAATCATGCGCTGTAGTTGTTATAATCATGGTCGGGTCGTTATAATCATGGCTGTTAGTTATAATCATAGTCGTGGTTGTTATAATCATGGTCGGGTTGTTATAATCATGGTCGTGGTTGTTATAATCATGGTCGGTTGTTATAATCACGGTCTGGTTGTTATAATCATGGTCGTGTTATAATCATGGTCGTGGTTGTTATAATCATACTCATGGTTGTTATAATCTGGCGGTCGGGTGTTATAATCATAGTCGTGGTTGTTATAATCGTGGTCGTGGTGTTATAACTCATAGTCGGGTTGTTATAATCATGGTCGTGGTTGTTATAACTATAGTCGTGGTTGTTATAATCATAGTCGGTTGTTATAATCATGGGCGTGGTTGTTATAATCATAGTCGGTTGTTATAATCATGGTCGTGGGTGTTATAATTACATCGTGGTTGTTATAACTGGTCGTGGGTGCTATAATCATAGTCGTGGTTGTTATAATCATGGTCGTGGGTGTTATAATCATAGTCGGGTTGTTATAACCGGTCGTGGTTGTTATAATCATGGTCTGGTTGTTATAATCATGGTCGGTTGTGGTAATCATAGTCGTGGTTGTTATAATCATGGTCGTTTGTTATAATCATGGTCGTGGTTGTTATAATCATGGGCGTGGTTGTTATAATCATGGTCGGGTTGTTATAACTGGTCGTGGTTGTTATAATCCTGGTCGTGGTTATAATTGGTCGTCGGTTGTTATGACATGGTCGTGGTTGTTATAATCATGGTCGTGGTTATAATCATGATGGTCGTTCTTATGATCTTGGTCGTGGTTGTTATAATCATGGTCGTGGTTATAATCATGGTCGTGGTTGTTATAATCATTGTCGTGGTTGTTATAATCATGGTCGTAGTTGTTATGACCCATGGTCGGGTTGTTATAATCATGGTCGGTTATAATAATGGTCGTAGTTGTTATGATCATGGTCGTGGTTGTTATAATCATGGTCGTGGTTATAATCATGGTCGTGGTTGTTATAATCATGGTCGGTTGTTATAATCATGGTCGTGGTTGTTATAATCATGGTCGTGGTTGTTATAATCATTGTCGGTCGTTATAATCATGGTCGTGTTAGTTATAATCATGGTCGGTTATTAATCATGGTCGTGGTTGTTATAATCATGGTCGTGGTTGTTATAATCACGGTCTTGGTTGTTATAATCATGGTCGTGGGTGTTATAATCATGGTCGTGGTTGTTATAATCATACTCGTGGTTGTTATAATCATGGTCGGGTGTTATAATCATAGTCGTGTTGTTATAATCATGGTCGGTTGTTATAATCATAGTCGTTGTTATAATCATGGGCGGTTGTTATAATCATAGTCGTGGTTGTTATAATCATGGGCGTGGTTGTTATAATCATAGTCGGTTGTTATAATCATGGTCGTGGTTATAATCACGGTCTTGGTTGTTATAATCATGGTCGTGGTTGTTATAATCATGGTCGTGGTTGTTATAACTCATGGTCGTGGTTGTTATAATCATGGTCGTGGTTGTTATAATCATAGTCGTGGTTGTTATAATCATGGTCGTGGTTATAATCATGGTCGTAGTTCTTATGATCATGGTCTGGTTGTTATAATCATGGTCGTGGTTATAATCATGGTCGTGGTTATAATCATGGTCGTAGTTCTTATGATTATGAGTCGTGGTTGTTATAATCATGGTCGTGGTTATAATCATACTCGTGGTTGTTATTATCATGGTCGTGGTTATAATCATAGTCTGTGTATATATGTGTGTGTGTGTGTGTGTGTGTGTGTGTGTGTGTGTGTGTGGTACTGATAGGTGTTGAGAGAATTTTGTAAATGTCCCGGTGTTGTAAGATTTTGTTTACGTCTTAGATTGTAAATTATTCAAGTTGTTTACGTTTTTTAAATTATATAAGATTATTTTTGTTTTACAGGTTATATAGTAGTCAATGTTTTTTTACGTTTTTGTAAATTATTTAAGAAAGATTTACATTTGACAAAGGTTCTCCTGAATATAAGAAAGAGAGATTAATAACCGTAGACAGGAAGAAATTATTAGAATGAAACGGATTATATAGACATAAGACAAACAGACAGATAATTAGTTAGATTGATAGATAAGAGACCTGGGACAGATAATTAGTTAGATTGATGATAAGAGACCTAGTAGGGGGAGGGTGAACCTCCCTCCCTCCCTCCTTCTCCCCCCTCACCCTCCCTCACCTCCCTCACCCTCCCTCACCTCTCTCACCCTAAATAATAATAATAATAATAATAATAATAATAATAATAATAATAATAATAATAATAATAATAATAATAATACCACCAACACTACAACCACTACCACCATCACTACAACCATCACCATTACACCACCACTACCACCACCACTACTACTACCATCACCACCATTACTACAACCATCACCACCATTACACCCAGCCTGCAGGATTAGTGTGCCTCGAATTTCAGAACATTATTAGTGAAGTCGACCACCACAATCATAGCTGTAGTTGGTTGGGTTACTCTCCTCTCCCCCCCCCCCCCCCTCTCTCTCTCATCGCTTTTATTATTGGTTCATTGGTGTTCTCTGTCGAGTGCTGTGATTGGTCCAAGTAAGGTCGCAGGCTCTTTCTCCATGTGTCAGTGCTGGTGGTTCAAGTACGGTCACATGCTCCTCTCCATGTGTCGAGTGCTGTGATTGGTCCAAGTACGGTCATGCTCCTCCTCCATGTGTCGAGTGCTGTGATTGGTCCGTGATGCATGCTCCTCTCCATGTGTCGATTGCTGTGGTGGTCCAAGGAAGGGAGGTGGATGGTGGATGTGGGTGGATGGGAGGTGTAGGTGGGTGTAGGATAGACGGAGAGGAAACAGAGGAAGAAGAAGAAGAGTAGGAAGGATAGGAGGAAGAGGAAGAAGAGGGGAAAGGTGGGGAAGGAGAGGAGAAGGAAGAAGAGGAGGAGGAAGGAGTACAAGGAGGAAGAAGAATGCGTCCCACCTCAACTCCATCGTAATTCGTCTGTGTCGTCGCTGTAGTTAACATCTCCTCAGTGACTCGTCTATTATATGATTATTTGGGTCACCTGAAGATTTGCACCCCAGCTTACTTCACCATGGTTTAAACCCAGCTTACTTCATCCATGGTTTAAACCCCAGCTTACTTCATCCATGGTTTAAACCCCAGCTTACTTCACCCATGGAAAACCCAGCTTACTTCACCCATGGTTTAAACCCCAGCTTACTTCGCCCATGGTTTAACCAACTTCTTCTTGGTAGTGGGTGGTATGTGGGTGGTAGTGGTAGGTTTCTTCCGCCCATTACCTGTTATTTTATCAAAGGAAAGTTATTATTGTACCTGTGTGTTATTTTCTCATATCTTGTTCACTTATGTTCATTTTTTTATTTATGTTCTGTTGCATGTTTTTGTTACATGCTGTAGCTATCTTTTGTCCACATTGTATAGGGTAATGTGTGTGTGTGTGTGTGTGTGTGTGTGTGTGTGTGTGTGTGTGTGTGTAATAATAATAATAATAATAATTAACGGTTTATTGAAAAAGCGGCAGCCAGAGGCTGAAAATATACAGTTACATATTTGGGAATGGGTTACGAATTACAAATAATATACAAGTGACATAAGTGACACAAATAAGACATATAATAACTTAGATGGGGATCAGCTCAAACTACAGTTCATTTCAACATAGTGACAGTGTAGGGCAGTGTTTACTGAAGTGAATACACTGATTTATTACATGTTATTGATAATTTTTACAATGGTTGGGACTGGGCTGTTCTTATAGCGATCAGTTCGTGCACGTATGGGCTGGATGCGGTTGTGGTGTCGAACAGCAATTCTCGGACAGGGGATCTCAGGTGGTAGTAGGGGCGGTGTCAGGGGATGGTGTAGAAGCTTCTTCCAAATTTGCAGATGAGGCCGTGGTGATGGTCAGTGAGAGTCGAAAGGGTCAGTGTGTTGAGCGCTTCTTGATATGTGGAGTAGGAAGGAAGAATAATCTTGCATGCCCTCTTTTGCACTTTTCTAGAGTGTTTACGTTGTGTGGCATTTAGGGAAGACCAGGTGGGGGAGGCATAGGTGAGCTTAGGAAGTATGAATGTTGTGTAAACACTGTGTGTGTGTGTGTGTGTGTGTGTGTGTGTGTGGTACCCTACAGCGCAGATGTACAAGACTTAATAAAATATATTCATCCGTATATAATTTACGCAATGGGAAATATTTACATATATGTACACATTCATACAATACTATAATATCCACATAAATAAACTCGTCTTGTCTCGTCACATTTAGACTCGGTTCTACAACAAGCACACGTGGGCCTAGTTTATTGTGCACCTTACTTCCTGTTTTCTGTGAAGCACCAAAGCATTAAAGCAGCCAACAGAAACTTGGTGATAACTTAATACACACACACCACTGTGACCTCCAACCTATGTGGGTCACGAGTGAGTAAGGAGAAACAACCCTTGACGCAGCTCCCAGGCGAATGATGTTCCTGGATGTGTACAACAGTAAACCTGGTTGAGAAGGACGTCTTACCATCCCCAGGTTTATTAAGACGGTGTACGGTACCTGGTGTATTATAGAACACACACAATGTAGTAGAATGATAGACTACCTTCTTGTTAACTGGCCCAACCTAACCCATCAAGGCCACTCTCTGTAACACTCACGTAATATAAACACTCGACTTCTCTGGTTTCTGAGATAATTCCCCCCTCCCCTCCCCCTCCTTATTTATCTCCTCAACTTCAGTTCCTACAGTAAATCTCCCTCCTCCCCAATCCTTTTATGTTACACGGAGACTTGAAAGTTCTACGATAAAATCCTTGTGCCCCTCCACCCCCCTCCCCAGCTAAGAGACATGAGGACGGATATGACTGAGATTCTAGACATTCTTATCACAGATTTTCTCCTTATAATGTAGTTGTGGAAGTCATCTTACTGGTTGGCGCAAACTGAGATGGCGACAGTCAAAATGGTTTCGAAAATGCAGTGAGACTCTACCGTCGTTAGATCTCTTCTCTGCCCGTAAGATTGATGAGACTATGAACCCTGAGCTATGTGTACAGTCACGGGTAAAAGTCTCTGTACACACCTGAAGACTCCGAACCACTGGAACGAATCTTCGAACTGGTCAACTATCCATAGATGGCGCTGTCGCACGTAAATTTGCCTTTAACACAGTTTCAAATTGTATACCATCAGCACAGAAGTATTGTGGTTTGGCGTCGGCTGTTTTTATGTGGGCTGTGTTTTTACTCTCGACTGTTGACGTGCGAGGATAGTTTTGCTTATATCTGGACTGAATTATCAATACGCAACAGTTAACCTTAGAGGAAGATGCTTTAAGTTGCAACTCTCTTTAAAGGATGATATTTAAACTATAATCCTCAAGGGTTAAACTATGCCGTCTTGGGAGAATTACTATTCAGCTGTATAAGTAATTGGTAGTATATTCAGATATTCAAATGATTGTTAATTTGTATTCAGCTCCGTAGTTTGAAGTTAACGTCTAAGACAGAACAAAGCGGCTAAACTTTAATTGTGTTTTAACTGCGTTTTCTGTCTTGTCTAGTTTGTCACTTGTCTTCTTGCCCGAGGCCTCAACTACATACGTGAGGTTTCATTTTACGTTAGTTCACACTCTTAATGTAGCACACTGGTTATATAGGAACTGGACGAGTTACCTCTACTTTCTAAGTCTTGGGACACAGGAGTAGTTCAGGTCCTGTAAGTTATCTAGTGTCAGATGTCTTAACAGGAGCTAGACGTAACCTCTCAACAGTGTCCTGGGGGTAGTTTCAGCAGCAGTAATACCATCTCCAGTTTCCCAGCGCTTTGGTCACAATAACATACAAACTGAGGTCAACTACCAAACAAGATTACCGGGTGATTAAAAGAAAGAAAAAAAAAGGGGGGCAGTGGTGAGGGGTCCCATGAGACTTCGCCATTTACTCTGGCTGCAGTGTAATTACAGTGTGGTGCAAATACGGGAAGACTGGCTGAGAAAGGATGGATACATGCTGTAATTTATACTGTAATTCCTCCTTGCAGTCGCCGACTTTTGGGTTGGATTTATTTTATTGTGAACTAAGTTGTTTAATGTTATTTGTTTGGTGTACGAGGAGGGTGGGGTGAGGACGTGGTGGTGGTGGTGGCGGCGCTGTATGGGATGCGGTAGTGATGGGAACGGAGGCTATGTGGTGGTGTAATAGGGATGTGACAGTATGTAGTGGGGATGTGGCGGTATGTGGTAGTGGGGATGTGTGGCGATGGAGTGGTAGTGGATGTGTTGTAGGTAGAGTGGAAGATGCACTCCACCCCACATCCTCCACCCTCCACCCATCCTCCACCCATCCCACATCCTCCACCCACATCCCCCACCCACATCCACCCTCCACCCACATCCCCACCCTCCACCCATCCTCCACCCTCCACCACATCCTCCACCCATCCCTTACCCTCCCACCCACATCCTCCACCCACATCCTCCACCCATCCCCCCACCCACCACCCACATCCTCCACCCTCCACACATCCTCCACCCACATCCTTACCCTCCACCCCATCACTCCACCCACATCCTCCCACCCATCATCACCCTCCCATCCACATCCCCTCCATCACCCACCTCCACCCACATCCCCCACCCTCCACCCACCCACACATCCCCACCCTCCACCCACATCCTCCACCTACCCACATCCTCCACCCACATCCCCCACCCACCACCCACATCCCTCCACCCCATCCCCCCACCCACATCCTCCACCCACATCCTCCACCCACATCCCCCACCACCCACATCCTCCACCCTCCACCACATCCCTCAACCCACATCCCTTACCTCCACCCACATCCTCTACCCATCCTCCACCCTCCATCCACATCCACCACCCTCCACCCACATCCCCCACCCTCCACCCACATCCTCCACCCTCCCATCCCCCACCTCCACCCACATCCTCCACCCACCACCCACATCCTCCACCCACATCCCCCACCCCCACCCACATCCTCCCACCCATCCCCACCCACATCCCCACCCTCCACCCCATCCCCCCACCCCTCCATCACATCCTCCACCTCCCACCCACATCCTCTATCTTGTCCTCAGAGTCATGTCTTACGAGGCAGTACCGTAGCGCTAATTACCAGGTGAGACCAATACAGCACGCCACTACCACCATCATCACTATCATCATCATCACTACCACCATCATCACCATCATCACCACCCATCATCACTACCACCATCATCACTACCACCATCATCACTACCACCATCATCCTACCACCATCATCACTACCACCATCATCACTACACCACCAACCACCACCATCCCACCACCACCACCATCACCACACCACCACATCACTACCACCATCATCACCATCATCATCACACACCACCATCATCACTACCACCATCATCACTACCACCATCATCACTACCACCATCATCACTACCACCATCATCACCACCACCATCATCACTACCACCATCACCACCATCACACCACCATCATCACTCATCATCATCACCACAGCAATACGTAACTAG
>NW_024712926.1:0-26788 GCF_018991925.1 Homarus americanus
TTGTGTCCGGTGAGGTTATGTGTAGAGGAGATCTGTCAATGGGATTGTGTCATGTGAGATTCGTGTCAGTGTATCTCAGTGTACTATTCAAGAGACCCATGTGAACCCTTCACACATTAACTGGGTCAATGAGGCAATTGGTCTGATAACTGAGAGAGAGAGAGAGAGAGAGAGAGAGAGAGAGAGAGAGAGAGAGAGAGAGAGCCTTCATTTGTGTGTACGTGTATTTTATTCCAGTCCTGGGAAGACAGAGATGGAGGCGTGACTTGTAGTGAGGGTAACAGACTTGAATCTCTCTCTCTCTCTCTCTCAGGTCAGGGAGATGAAGAAATAATGCAGCTCAAGGGTTGGTCGTGTTGAGGGGGGATCCATCTTATCTCCTCCTCCAATACTTCCTCTTCCTCCTCTTCCTGTTGCTCTCGTCCTCAGGCAAGCAGGGGATAATTTAAGGGGATGGCAGGTTGGAGGAGAGGCAGGGCAAGGCAACATGTAAAGAGTTCTCAGAGTCTGCTTCAGAAGGTGCCTTTTTACTCCTTAGGGTAGTCTAACATCGAGCTCTCTCTCTCTCTCTCTCTCTCTCTCTCTCTCTCTCTCTCTCTCTCTCTCTCCTTTTTTACATTTCTCTCTATTCCTTTTTACCTTATATCCCTACCTTCTTAGTTCCTCTTTGCATCATTGCTCTCTCCAGTGGTCCTCCTCCTCACGATGCCTCTTCTTCCCTCTCCGTTTCTCCCCATAGACATCACTGTTGCTGTCTCTGTTTACTGTCTTTCTCCCTCTTTTCATCTTTCAAAAGTTCGTTGCTTCTACTCTTCTTCCTTCTTCTCCTTTTTCTTCTTCCTTCTCCTCTCTTCTTCCTTCTTCTCCTTCTCTTCTTCCTTCTCCTCCTTGTCTTCTTCCTTCTCTTCTTCCTTCTCCTCCTTGTCTTCTTCCTTGTCTTCTTCCTTCTCCATTTCCTTCTCTTCCTTGTCTTCTTCCTTCTCCTCCTTGTCTTCTTCCTTCTCCTCCTTCTTCTCCTTACTTTTGCCCCCCCCTCTTCATCTCATTTATTATTCTTCCCAAATCCACGTTCTCCGCGATCCATATTCCTACGACTTTTATTCTGTCCACTCTCATTATTATCCACATTCATCATCCTTTCCTTGTCTCTCTCTCCTTTACTGCTTCATCTACTCCCTTCTTCGTCGCCGTACTGTAAAACTCCCTCACCCTTGTCGGTCGTGTTCTCGTCTTCTCCCTTCCTCTACTTACCCATTACCCCCTCCTCCACTTCATCTAACTTTGCTCCGCCCACCTGCCCCTTGCATCCTTCTGTGCGTCCGTTTGTGTATCCATCCGTCCATTCGACCGTCCTTTCTACCGCGCGTTCGACAATAATGAACGCAAAAGGGAAAAAAATCGACGTTACCGTGTTCACACACGCTGAATAAATGTTGTCTGTTCATAGAAGTTAAGCTGTAATAGATAAATACCATATAAAGTTTATATGGTAGAGGCGTCGCGACAACACTGCGGGGTTGACCATCACAGTCCAACTGGTCTAGAGTTCAATGCCGTGTTTGTCAGGGGCGCTTCTTTTTTATATGTTAAAGTTTAAGTTGGTGACCATCTGTACTGTATGAAGGATGATGACCTTTCACTTAATTACCAGTATCTTGTAATTACCATTATTCTGGTCGTACAGTAGGATTTTACCCAATGAAAAAATCGCCAAATGAGATATTTATTATAACGAAAAATGGTCACTTGGTATGTTTTAACAATGAATATTCCTTCACGTACAGTAGGCTTGGTTGTCAGGTTATGATTTGTGAGTTGGGATTTATTTCTACCATACAGTTGTGTCCGGTGAGGTTATGTGTAGAGGAGATCTGTCAATGGGATTGTGTCATGTGAGATTCGTGTCAGTGTGTCTCAGTGTACTATTCAAGAGACCCATGTGAACCCTTCACACATTAACTAGGTCAATGAGGCAATTGCTCTGATAACTGAGAGGAAGGAGAGAGAGAGAGAGAGAGAGAGAGAGAGAGAGAGAGAGAGAGAGAGAGAGCCTTCATTTGTGTGTACATGTATTTTATTCCACTGTTCTGGGAAGACAGAGAGATGGAGGCGTGACTTGTAGTGAGGGTAAGAGACTTGAATATCTCTCTCTCCCTCCTCCCTCTCCTTCCTCCGTTCCTCCTATCTACCTTGCTTTTTTCCTCTCATTTCCTTTTTCCCTTTTCTTTTCTCCCTCTCTTTATCCTCCCCATTCATCCTCTCTCTTTCCTTCTTCTTCCTCTCTTCCCTCTTCTCTTCTCCCTCCTTCTTCTTCCTCTCTTCCCTCTTCTCTCCTCCCTCATCCTTCCCCCTTCTCATACCTCTCCCTCTCCCTCTCCCACTCCATCCCTGTTTTCTACCTCACCCCACCTCTTCCCTCTCCCTTCCTTCACCCTCCCCTCCCCACCTATTTTACACCCCCTTGGTCCTCGGGGTGTTTTCATGCACACAGTTCCTCAGAATCGTTCACGTTTCAGTGATTTTTATTTTATTACACGGATTTTTTTTTAGACTCGCTCCCCACCTCCCTATTTCTCTGGCTGTATTCTGACAGAGCTGCCTGGTCTCTCTCTCTCTCACTCTCTCTCTCTCTCTCTCTCCCCCTCTCTCTCTGTATGTCTGTGTTTGTCTTTATGTTGATCATTGTTTCCCTGTTTAGCTCTCTCATATTGTATCTCTTATTGTTTGTTAGCTTTATCTATATTTATCTTTTTCTGTTTATCTCTGTTTATCTCTGTTTATCTTTATTATCTTTTTGTCTGTCGTTGCTTTTTGTCTCTTTCTCTCGTTCTCGTCTTTTCTCTCTTTATCACACACACACAGACACGCGCACGCACACACACACAAGAGGAGCGAAGGTCATAGTACGTCTTGGTGTATGTAGTAGTAATTACCATTGAACATAGGAGAATAAAACTGTATTATTTCCTTTAATTTTATTCATTCAGAAACAACGGATAACTTGAAGAATCAATCCACCACCCTGACGCTAACTCGAGGTTAGGTTCGGTTAATGCTCAGGTGAAATAAGGTAGGGTGTCTAATCTTCAGGTGAAATAAGGCGGGGTGTTTAATCTTCAGGTGAAATAAGGTAGGGTGTCTAATCTTCAGGTGAAATAAGGTGGGGGTCTAATCTTCAGGTGAAATAAGGTAGGGTGTCTAATATTCAGGTGAAATTAGGTGGGGTGTCTAATCTGCAGGTGGAATAAGGTGGGGTGTCTAATCTTCAGGTGAAATAAGGCGGGGTGTCTAGTCTTCAGGTGAAATAAGGCGGGGTGTCTAATCCTCAGGTGAAATAAGGCGGGGTGTCTAATCTGGAGTGAAATTAGGTGGGGTGTGTCTAATCTTCAGGTAGGGAAATAAGGAGGGGTGTCTAATCTTCAGGTGAAATAAGGTTAGGGTGTGTGTCTAATCTTCAGGTGAAATAAGGTAAGGGTGTCTAATCTTCCAAGGTGAAATAAGGCGGGGTGTTGTTTAATCTTCAGGTGAGGAAATAAGGCGGGGTGTTTAATCTTCAGGTGAAATAAGGTAGGGTGTCTAATATTCAGGTGAAATAAGGTGGGGTGTCTAATCTTCAGGTGAAATTAGGTAGGGTGTCTAATCTTCAGGTGAAATAAGGTGGGTGTCTAATCTTCAGGTGAAATAAGGCGGGGTGTCTAATCTTCAGGTGAAATAAGGTAGGGTGTTTAATCTTCAGGTGAAATAAGGTAGGGTGTCTAATATTCAGGTGAAATAAGGTGGGGTGTCTAATCTTCAGGTGAAATTAGGTAGGGTGTCTAATCTTCAGGTGAAATAAGGTGGGTGTCTAATCTTCAGGTGAAATAAGGCGGGGTGTCTAATCTTCAGGTGAAATAAGGTAGGGTGTTTAATCTTCAGGTGAAATAAGGTAGGGTGTCTAATATTCAGGTGAAATAAGGTGGGGTGTCTAATCTTCAGGTGAAATTAGGTAGGGTGTCTAATCTTCAGGTGAAATAAGGTGGGTGTCTAATCTTCAGGTGAAATAAGGCGGGGTGTCTAATCTTCAGGTGAAATAAGGCGGAATGTTTAATCTTCAGGTGAAATAAGGTAGGGTGTCTAATCTTCAGGTGAAATAAGGCGGGGTGTCTAATCTTCAGGTGAAATAAGGTGGGGTGTTTAATCTTCAGGTGAAATAAGGCGGGGTGTTTAATCTTCAGGTGAAATAAGGCGGGGTGTCTAATCTTCAGGTAAAATAAGGCGGGGTGTCTAATCTTCAGGTGAAATAAGGCGGGGTGGTGTACAAGTGGGTAAGTGGGATTAACAAGGGTAAAATAGAAGATGTTCTGAAGCTCAGTAATAACGAAATAACTAGAACAAATTAGATAAATTCCGATTCAGAAAGGATATAGGCAAGCACTGGTTTGGTAATAGAGTTGTGGATATGTGGAATAGGCTACCGAGTGCTATAGTAGGATCGGGGACGCTAGGGAGCTTCAAGACGAAGTTGGATTGGCACATGGAAGTGCTGGGATGGGTGTGAAAGGGATCTGCCCTGTATGGGCCAGTCGGCCTCCTGCAGTATCCCACTTTCTTATGTTCTTATGTATGTTCTAATCTTCAGGTGAAATAAGGCGGGGTGTCTAATCTTCAGGTGAAATAAGGCGGGGTGTCTAATTTTCAGGTGAAATAAGGCGGGGTGTCTAATCTTCAGGTGAAATAAGGCGGGGTGTCTAATCTTCAGGAGGAATAAGGCGGGGTGTCTAATCTACAGGTAAAATAAGGTAGAGTGTCTAATCTTCAGGTGAAATAAGGCGGGGTGTCTAATCTCTAGGTGAAATAAGGTAGAAAATTCTATATTGACTTTCTCGATACGTTGGTAGTAATACATTGAACCATTAGAAAATATTCTTTATGCATTATGAGGGAATTGTTTGATTAGAATTTGTTAATAACAGATTGTAAATTAGTTTCAAATATATTATACGAGTAAGAAACATCGTACACCTAGTACAAACGGGACTCATATGTATACATCATTACATATATACTGCTTATTATTTATTTCCCATGGGCTATTACGTTAAATATATAAAGTTTGTTGTAACACGAGTTACTAGATACGTCTGAACACTGTGGTCACCTCACAAGAGTAAACACACGAAATACCTATTATAGATGAATAAATATACCTTATAAAGTTTATATGGTAGAGGCGTCGCAACGACACTGCGGGGTTGGCCATCTATAATATTTTCACTCATATGATGGGTGATGACCTTTCACTTAATTACCAGCATCTTGTAATTATCATTATTTTGGTCGTACAGTAGGATTTTACCCCATGAAAAATTCATCCAATAGGATTTTTATTATAACGAAAAATGGTCACTTGGTATTCTTTAACAATGAATATTCCTTCACGTACAGTCGGCTTGGTTGTCAGGTTATGATTTGTGAGTTGGGATTTATTTCTACCATACAGTTGTGTCCGGTGAGGTTATGTGTAGAGGAGATCTGTCAATGGGATTGTGCCATGTGAGATTCGTGTCAGTGTGTCTCAGTGTACTATTCAAGAGACCCATGTGAACCCCTCACACATTAACTGGGTCAATGAAGCAATTGCTCTAATAACGTAGTTAGTCAGTCAGTCAGTTATTTTACCATCTCAGTCTTATTATAATACATCTCTCAACGGTTCAACCACTACTGTATGTCTGTGTCCGTGTGCTATTATGTCTATTTGTGAGTAAGTTCATTTTCAGCCTAAATGACAGTGTGTCTCTGTTTCAATATGTCAGTTACCCTTTGGGGGTGACACTGCCCACTGGTCTAGATCTGGCGAGAAAACTGCCCCCACCCAAAGGTCACTTGTTGGGTGCTACAAAGCGCCTGCTGGGTGATTTAGGTGAGTCTTCCCCCGCCCCCCCCCCAACCCCTCCAACCCAGGGTCACAGTGTGTAAGGTTAAGGCGTTTGAATTTTAATTTAGTTGATGATGATATAAAGCAGAGGAGGAGGAGGAGGAGGAGGAGGAAGAGGAGGAGGAGGAGGAGAGGACAGAACAAGAACAAGAACAAGAAGAACAAGAACAAGAACAAGAAGATGGCTAGATTACGTTAGGTTACGTTAGGTTAGGTTAGGCTAGATTAGGTTAAGTTAGGTTAGGTCTGGTCAGGTTACATTATGCATGAAGGTATTCATTTATATGTATATTTATGATCTACAGGATCGTTTATGGCCAGTCAAAGGCTTCTAGAAAAGATAAATTCATAGAAGTTATCACTAATCGCCAATTATCCCTATTTAGTGGAACATACAGTATATATTAGGTGGAGTTCCGCTTTTATTTGTTTGTTTTCGTATTATTTAAGTCATTTATTTGTTAACATTTAGCTTAGAATAAGTAAATATTATACAAAACAAAACATTGAAAAACTCACAAGTAAATTTGTAACATATAATCAAGTCGAGATAATATTACCAATACCACGTGCTGGTCAAGCTCCGAAAGAGTTGTCCGGGGGTCTAGCTAACCTCTGGTCGGGGCTTGACCAGCACGAAAAAAAAAATTTTGTTACGAACCCTCCACCCAGCACTACGAACCACGCCATCTATTGTCTTGATCTACCTACCCAGCACCACGAGCAACGCCATCTAGGGACGAGACACGAGTATGACTCGTCTTAGTTAACACTCCGGGGTTTCCCTTCTCCATATCCTGGTTGTTGCGTCACTTCCTCCTAGTCTTCTTTGTGAGCTCCAATTCGAGGAGAGAGCACTTGGCTCTGGGAAGTGACCACAGGATCATCTATCCTCTAAACCTACGGTGCAGTGACTACCTACCGTCTTCTACAATACTCAGCCTTACTCGTCAGCCATCTCAGCTCCTCACTTAAGTACTTGTATCTTGTATTGCCTCCCCCACGTCCACTTGCTTCAAAATTGTTTATGTTGTATTAATATGTATATACTGTTAATGTTTAGGTTAAGTTTGGTTAAGGGTAATTTATAAGCTGAATATTTTGTTTAGGGATTTATGGTACTTTATTATACACAACGAAAACTCGCATCCTTTGTCTACCCTTTTATAGTCCGATTGTCTTTGTTTTTGTTTTTTTGTTACCTGTTGGGATCTGGGTAGACGTATAACTATATTCTAAATCCCCAACTCGTAACATTTACTAAACGTGATTTTGGCAACCTGTGGTGAAATAGTCAGCATACTCGCCTTGCAAGCGAGTGGACCCCTGTTCGATTCCCGGACAGAGTGAAACTATGAGCATTTTTTTTTTTACGTCATTTGGCTTTCTATTTACCAGTAAATGGGAACCTGGATGTTAATCGATTTGCGGATCTTATTCTGGAATAATGGTTAGCCAGTGCAGTTGCCGAGTTGTCCGGTCTTCTCGGACTATTCATTGAAACTGGGACATACAACTCGTTAACTTAGGGTGTGGTTGTGGTGTTGGCGACAGATTCTAACACCTTAAACAAATTCACGCCTAGGTTGCTCTAGAGCCGGCCATCCTCGTACACGAAGGGCAACCATTATTGTTACGTGTATAATATTACCATCACTACCACAATCAGCATTATCACTACTATTGTCATCTTCTCAACTATCATCATTCCTTCCCTCTTCCTCTTCCTGCCTCCATATTTTAATAATTATCGTCTCAATTATTATTATTATCATCATTATTTTTTATTATTATTACCGTATTATTATTATTATTACCGTATTATTATTATTATTATTATTAACAATACAACATGTGGCTGGAACAACAGTAGAAATTAGAAATAAGATAAAAAGTTGTATTAAATTAACAATTAAAACACAAACAAGAACCACAGGTACAAGTCGATCAGTTTTTATCATGAGAGAGAGAGAGAGAGAGAGAGAGAGTCCCTGGCTCACTGTTACGTTATGACAAAGTTGTTGGTAAATATATGGTATGGAAATTGTGTTGATACTCTCTCTCTCTCTCTCTCTCTCTCTCTCTCTCTCTCTCTCACACACACACACACCAACCACAAACATACAACACATCACAAACAAACAAGCAAGCAACAACACAACACAAACAACAATGGCACCACAAAAAACATCATTCTAAAAACAAACAATAAAACAAACAAAAACAATAAAACAAACAAACATACCAACAAACAATAAAACAAACAAACAATCAAACAAACAATAAAGCGGTCAAACGAAGAATAAAACAAAACAAACAAACAATAAAACATCCAACAAACAATAAAACAAACAAACATACATAAAAACAATCAAACAAACATAAAAACAGACCCTCTTCAACAAATCACCACCACCAAGGACTTCACTAACCTACCACCTCCACCACCACCTCCTACAACTCTATTTATAATCCCAAAACTTCCCAAAGGTCACTCCTGCCTCGGGGACCTTTGGGGGTTAACACTGCCCACTGGTCTAGATCTGGCGAGAAAACTGCTCCCACCCAAAGGTCACTTGTTGGGTGTCACAAAGCGCCTGCTGGGTGATTTAGGTGAGTCTTCCCCCGCCCTCCCCCATCCCCCCTCTCCAACCCAGGGTCACAGTGTGTAAGGTTAAGGCGTTTGAATTTCAATTTAGTTGATGATGATATAAAGAGAAGAAGAAGAAGAAGAAGAAGAAGACAAGATTACGTTAGGTTACGTTAGATTAGGTTAGGCTAGATTAGATTAAGTTAGGTTAGGTCTGGTCAGGTTACATTATGCATGAAGGTATTCATTTATATGTATATTTATGATCTACAGGATCGTTTATGGCCAGTCAAAGGCTTCTAGAAAAGATAAATTCATAGAAGTTATCACTAATGGCCAATTATCCCTATTTAGTGGAGCATACAGTATATATTAGATGGAGTTCCGCATTTATTTGTTTGTTTTCGTATTATTTAAGTCATTTATTTGTTAACATTTAGCTTAGAATAAGTAAATATTATACAAAACAAAACATTGAAAAACTCACAAGTGAATTTGTAACATATAATCAAGTCCAGATAATAATACCAATACCACGTGCTGGTCAAGCTCCGAAAGAGTTGTCCGGGGGTCTAGCTAACCTCTGGTCGGGGCTTGACCAGCACGAAAAAAAAAAAAATTTTTTTACTAAACGTGATTTTGGCAACCTGTGGTGTAATAGTCAGCATGCTCGCCTTGCAAGCGAGTGGACCCCTGTTCGATTCCCGGACAGAGTGAAACTATGAGCATTTTTTTTTACGTCATTTGGCTTTCTATTTACCAGTAAATGGGAACCTGGATGTTAATCGATTTGCGGATCTTATTCTGGAATAATGGTTAGCCAGTGCAGTTGCCGAGTTGTCCGGTCTTCTCGGACTATTCATTGAAACTGGGACATACAACTCGTTAACTTAGGGTGTGGTTGTGGTGTTGGCGACAGATTCTAACACCTTAAACAAATTCACGCCTAGGTTGCTCTAGAGCCTGCCATCCTCGTACACGAAGGGCAACCATTATTGTTACGTGTATAATATTACCATCACTACCACAACCAGCATTATCACTACTATTGTCATCTTCTCAACTATCATCATTCCTTCCCTCTTCCTCCTCCTGCCTCCATATTTTAATAATTATCGTCTCAATTATTATTATTATCATCATTATTTTTATTATTATTATTACCGTATTATTATTATAATTATTATTATTATTATTATTATTACTATTATTATTATTATTATTGACAATACAACATGTGGCTGGAACAACAGTAGAAATTAGAAATAAGATAAAAAGTTGTATTAAATTAACAATTAAAGCACAAACAAGAACCACAGGTACAAGTCGATCAGTTTTTTATCATGAGAGAGAGAGAGAGAGAGAGAAAGAGAGAGAGTCCCTGGCTCACTGTTACGTTATGACAAAGTTGTTGGTAAATATATGGTATGGAAATTGTGTTGATACTCTCTCTCTCTCTCTCTCTCTCTCCCTCTCTCACACACACACCAACCACAAACATACAACACATCACAAACAAACAAGCAAGCAACAACACAACACAAACAATAATGACACCACAAAAAACATCATTCTAAAAAACAAACAATAAAACAAACAAAAACAATAAAACAATCAAGATACCAACAAACAATAAAACAAACAAACAATCAAACAAACAATAAAACGGTCAAACGACGAATCAAACAAAACAAACAAACAATAAAACATACAAACAAACAATAAAACAAACAAACAAACAATAAAACAAACAAACATACATAAAAACAATCAAACAAACATAAAAACAATAAAAAAACAGACCCTCTTCAACAAACCACCACCACCAAGGATTTCACTAACCTACCACCTCCACCACCACCTCCTACAACTCTATTTATAATCCCAAAACTTCCCAAAGGTCACTCCTGTTATGTTCTGGATAATAAGTTCAATATACAGGAGAGAACATAAACACCTGTATAGATTTTGTAGGTTCGATTTACTGGATCAGAGATATGTACACAAAGGGAAGTAGTGCTCTCCTCAGCTTGGCTCCTGTCAACTGCTATAGACGACGTATGGCAAGTGAGACATTAGCAGCTTCCATACGTCGCCAGGCACATTAATTAAGTATGTGGGATATGGTAATTACATTGCCACACGCTGCTAGCTAGGCTGAATAAATAATACATAAATGGAGCACATACATAATATACATAGCATAATATATATACAGCATACAGAATATACATACACCTCCCTCCCCCCTATATGCTCATAGCAAAGTCTTGAGCGGACCTTTTCTTTTGGATCCGTTCTGAGCGTCGAGGGACTTCATCACTGGGAAGGGTATGGGACTCAACACTGGTGGCGGGGCCAGCAGAAGGCATTGTTATGGGGCGGAGAAAACGGCGGTTCCTCCACCACACACGACCACTGGGTAACCGCACCTGGTAGTCCCGTGACCTACCGAGATCCATGACTACGCCTACTTTGTCCCAACGTAGGGAGGTCGGGTCCTGAACACGGACTTGGGTGCCGACACTCAACCTGGGGAGAGAACGGGCGTGGTCGTTGTAGCGGGCGACGACGTCCTGAACACGTTCGGCGGCTCGGCGATCACAATCCTCTGTCTTGGCCTGCCACTCCTTGGAGAAGGATTGAGGGTGAGCAGGGACACAAGAACGAAGGGGGCGTCCATACAAAACCTGGGCAGGGGAGCGTCCGGTGTAGTTAGGTGTGTTGCGGAGTTCAAGAAGACCCCGGTCGAAGGCCTCGCAGTCAATGTTCCCAGAAGGGGCCACCTTAAGGATGAGGTGCTTCAAGGATTTGACAGCAGCCTCAGCGTGGCCGTTGGACTGCGGGTAATGGGGCGATGACAACACATGCCGGACTCCCCATCGGTCAAGGAACACAGCAAAGTCCCGGCTTGTGAACTGAGGCCCTCCGTCGGTTCGCAGGCGTACAGGAACGCCCACGTCACGGAAGTAGTGGCGGAACTTGCTGATGGTGGCGGCAGACGTCGTGTCATTACCGCACTTGATGACAACCGGCCAACCAGAGAGACGGTCGACGATAACAAGGAAGGACTTTCCTGACACACAGAAAAAGTCGGCCGACACAGACTCAAAGGGGCGGGTGGGGTTGTCGTCACTCATGAAGGGTTCCTGCTGCTGGCTGGGTTGTAATACGTGGCGGGGCTTACACACCTGGACAGCATTGGAGATGTCGGGGTCGATGCCAGGCCGGAACACAGTCTGTCTTGCACGTCGTTTGGTGGCCTCAGCTCCACGGTGACTGTCGTGAAGGCGAGCCAAGACGTGGGGACG
Source organism: Homarus americanus (assembly GCF_018991925.1). Classification (NCBI taxonomy): domain Eukaryota; kingdom Metazoa; phylum Arthropoda; class Malacostraca; order Decapoda; family Nephropidae; genus Homarus; species Homarus americanus. Next base: position 11,819 of record NW_024712926.1, read on the forward strand.
TGATGCAGCAGGGACAACTACCGAAGGAGAGGTGTCACTGGCCAGAGGTAGGGGTAGGGCGGCAGCAGGGTAGTTGCTGCTCCCTTCGTGCACCGTGTTGGCGTATTTTACCTCGAGAATCGGTGTTGGGAAGTCCTGGGAGATGATGGCCAACTCTTGGCAATGTCTGTAGGACAGCAAAGGAGTCGGGACACCATTATGCACGTCAATCCAGGCCTGACACGACCTGTTGCCAAAGGTGACATGTGCATAGAGTGAACCCAGGGCCGGGGTCATCTGTGAACCATCTGCCATAAAGCGGAGATCCTTGGGGGGTGGTCCTAGATCACTTGGAGAGAGCCCCAAGCATTGCAAATGCTGGGGACCGATGACTGTAGCATCAGCGCCGGTGTCGGGCAACATCTGAAGACGGGATGACACACTGCCATAGGTCACGATGACACTGATGTACTGGGGAACTGTGGTCCTGGGATGCGAGGAGTACACCCTCCTAATATGGGTCGGGCTTTGTCCAGGGTCGTCGTGCCTCTGATTTGGCGACTGTGGGCGGCGCTCACTGGTAGAAGGGCGCCGAAGCTTCCGCCGACGCTGTCCCTTGGGTTTGTGGGTAGGGCAACACTTGTCATAGTGGCCCAGACGACCGCACTCATTGCACTGGACGCGTTTGGCCGGGCACCGTACTGTGAGTGACCAGTGGCCCTTACGGTCACAACTGTTGCATGTAGACTCAGCAGCTGGACACACCTGTGTTCCGTGCTGCTTACCACAGTTGTTACAAAATGAACCGGGCGTGGACGTGGTGGGCAAAGGCGTAGGAGCAGACTTCTTGTCCTTCCTGTACCGGGAAACAGCGCGTACAGCTGTAGGGGGAGCACGGATGGCAGAGGTGGCACACCTGGCAGCCTCATAGGAGCGACATATCGTCAACACATCCTTGAGAGAAGAGGAAGAGTCGAGGGAGGTGAGGCGTTGGACAAGTTCCTCGTCCTTAACACCCATCAGGATCACCTGCTTCAACTGGGTCTCCTCGCACTGCTGGTGGTGGCCTAAACATATATCTACCTCTTCCGAGGCTCCCTTAAGACGTACATAAAAGGCGTCAAAAGACTCACCCTCCATCTGTCTGCAGCTAAACAATTTCCTTCTGCACAGAGCGTCATTCTGCTGTCCTTTGATGTGCCGTTGTAGAATGTCCAGTACCTCCTCTACAGACAGCGAAGAGGTCGGAGGTACCTGCAACGTATGTTCTAAGACACGCTGAACTTCCAAGGACAGGCACATACGCAGCTGGATGAGTTGTTTAGGCTGTGACAAACTCTGGAGATCTACCATTGTAGAATAATCAGTCCACCGTCGCCGCCATTCACGAAAAGTCTGGAAATTCACATCAGGCTTCAAGATGGGCGGTGTTTGAGCTGCTGCTTTAGGTGGGGCTGGGGGGCGTGAAGGAAGCATTGATGAGGTATCTGAACCAGTCAGTACCGAGGCAGTGTTAGAGCCAGGGGCTTGGTTAACAGTGAGGCGAGATATCAAGGCTTCAAACCGTGCACTGTCTTCCAATCTCCGTTGGTGGTCTCTCTCTGCCTCTGCTTGCCTTCTGTGTTCATCCGCCACACGTCTGTTAGCTTCATCCTCGCGCCTTTCATCTCTCATAAACTTCATTAAAGCAATTATCTCTGGAGACAACGCTGAATATTGAGGTGAAGGGCTGCGCGATGTTGTGGGAGCTGGAGCGTCGTGGTCGGCCATGTCATCCATCTCTGCGGGGCTATCATCCGCCTCACTCATCCGGGCGGCGCTGGCTCCACGGCTACGTAAGGCACGAGACATAACTACTTCATCTGTGTACTGTGTCTTAAATCAGTGTTGACCGGTCAGCCCGTCGTATCAACAAGATTTCAGACAAAAAAAATTAATTAAATACACAGATAAGTAGGTTATATATATATAAAATATATATAAGTGAGCCGCCGCGGTCAGTGTGTTAGTACATGTATGTGTGTGTACGCGCCTTGGGCAGCGTCTCGCTGGGAGGGAGAGGAGGGAGAGGCGGCGACTCAGTCACCAGTTACCCTCTGGACGCGGTCAGAGAAGGGTGCACTGAACTCTACTCCCCACAAATGCCCAGAACATGCCGTGTACCTTGGGAATCCTTTAGAACAAGGTCACACATCAATGGCACGAAACACACAATGCACTAAACACTTCACAGAAAATCACTGTCACTGACACTGCTCAAAGTTGCTAAATTCTTCGAGGACGGGTGGCGGGTGGCGGTTGGTTGACACAGGGCAGGAGTCCATAAGCCGGCTTTCCACAAACTTTGCACTATCACTCGTAATTATCCAGTAAATACGCACTGCGCCATGTTATGTTCTGGATAATAAGTTCAATATACAGGAGAGAACATAAACACCTGTATAGATTTTGTAGGTTCGATTTACTGGATCAGAGATATGTACACAAAGGGAAGTAGTGCTCTCCTCAGCTTGGCTCCTGTCAACTGCTATAGACGACGTATGGCAAGTGAGACATTAGCAGCTTCCATACGTCGCCAGGGACATTAATTAAGCATGTGGGATATGGTAATTACATTGCCACACGCTGCTAGCTAGGCTGAATAAATAATACATAAATGGAGCACATACATAATATACATACATAATATATAATCCAGCATACATAATAAACATACAACTTCTGCCTCGGGGACCTTTGGGGGTTAACACTGCCCACTGGTCTAGATCTGGCGAGAAAACTGCCCCCACCCAAAGGTCACTTGTTGGGTGTCACAAAGCGCCTGCTGGGTGATTTAGGTGAGTCTTCTCCCGCCCTCCCCCATCCCCCCTCTCCAACCCAGGGTCACAGTGTGTAAGGTTAAGGCGTTTGAATTTTAATTTAGTTGATGATGATATAAAGCAGAGGAGGAGGAGGAGGAGGAGGAGGAGGAGGACAAGAACAAGAAGAACAAGAACAAGAAGAAGAACAAGGCTAGATTACGTTAGGTTACGTTAGGTTAGGTTAGGCTAGATTAGGTTAAGTTAGGTTAGGTCTGGTCAGGTTACATTATGCATGAAGGTATTCATTTATATGTATATTTATGATCTACAGGATCGTTTATGGCCAGTCAAAGGCTTCTAGAAAAGACAAATACATAGAGGTTATCACTAATGGCCAATTATCCCTATTTAGTGTAACATACAGTATATATTAGGTGGAGTTCCGCTTTTATTTGTTTGTTTTCGTATTATTTAAGTCATTTATTTGTTAACATTTAGCTTAGAATAAGTAAATATTATACAAAACAAAACATTGAAAAACTCACAAGTAAATTTGTAACATATAATCAAGTCGAGATAATATTACCAATACCACGTGCTGGTCAAGCTCCGAAAGAGTTGTCCGGGGGTCTAGCTAACCTCTGGTCGGGGCTTGACCAGCACGAAAAAAAAAAAAATTTTTTTTACTAAACGTGATTTTGGCAACCTGTGGTGTAATAGTCAGCATACTCGCCTTGCAAGCGAGTGGACCCCTGTTCGATTCCCGGACAGAGTGAAACTATGAGCATTTTTTTTTTACGTCATTTGGCTTTCTATTTACCAGTAAATGGGAACCTGGATGTTAATCGATTTGCGGATCTTATTCTGGAATAATGGTTAGCCAGTGCAGTTGCCGAGTTGTCCGGTCTTCTCGGACTATTCATTGAAACTGGGACATACAACTCGTTAACTTAGGGTGTGGTTGTGGTGTTGGCGACAGATTCTAACACCTTAAACAAATTCACGCCTAGGTTGCTCTAGAGCCGGCCATCCTCGTACACGAAGGGCAACCATTATTGTTACGTGTATAATATTACCATCACTACCACAACCAGCATTATCACTACTATTGTCATCTTCTCAACTATCATCATTCCTTCCCTCTTCCTCTTCCTGCCTCCATATTTTAATAATTATCGTCTCAATTATTATTATTATCATCATTATTTTTATTATTATAATTACCGTATTATTATTATTATTATTATTATTATTATTATTATTATTAACAATACAACATGTGGCTGGAACAACAGTAGAAATTAGAAATAAGATAAAAAGTTGTATTAAATTAACAATTAAAACACAAACAAGAACCACAGGTACAAGTCGATCAGTTTTTTATCATGAGAGAGAGAGAGAGAGAGAGAGAGAGAGAGAGAGACCCTGACTCACTGTTACGTTATGACAAAGTTGTTGGTAAATATATGGTATGGAAATTGTGTTGATACTCTCTCTCTCTCTCTCTCTCTCTCTCTCTCTCTCTCTCTCACACACACACCAACCACAAACAAACAACACATCACAAACAAACAAGCAAGCAACAACACAACACAAACAATAATGACACCACAAAAAACATCATTCTAAAAAACAAACAATAAAACAAACAAAAACAATAAAACAAACAAACATACCAACAAACAATAAAACAAACAAACAAACAAACAATAAAACGGTCAAACGAAGAATAAAACAAAACAAACAAACAATAAAACATACAAACAAACAATAAAACAAACAAACATACATAAAAACAATCAAACAAACATAAAAACAATAAAAAAACAGACCCTCTTCAACAAACCACCACCACCAAGGACTTCACTAACCTACCACCTCCACCACCACCTCCTACAACTCTATTTATAATCCCAAAACTTCCCAAAGGTCACTCCTGCCTCGGGGACCTTTGGGGGTTAACACTGCCCACTGGTCTAGATCTGGCGAGAAAACTGCCCCCACCCAAAGGTCACTTGTTGGGTGTCACAAAGCGCCTGCTGGGTGATTTAGGCGAGTCTTCCCCCGCCCTCCCCCATCCCCCCTCTCCAACCCAGGGTCACAGTGTGTAAGGTTAAGGCGTTTGAATTTTAATTTAGTTGATGATGATATAAAGCAGAGGAGGAGGAGGAGGAGGAGGAGGAGGAGGAGAACAAGAACAAGAACAAGAACAAGAAGAACAAGAACAAGAAGGCTAGATTACGTTAGGTTACGTTAGGTTAGGTTAGGCTAGATTAGGTTAAGTTAGGTTAGGTCTGGTCAGGTTACATTATGCATGAAGGTATTCATTTATATGTATATTTATGATCTACAGGATCGTTTATGGCCAGTCAAAGGCTTCTAGAAAAGATTAATACATAGAAGTTATCACTAATGGCCAATTATCCCTATTTAGTGTAACATACAGTATATATTAGGTGGAGTTCCGCTTTTATTTGTTTGTTTTCATATTATTTAAGTCATTTATTTGTTAACATTTAGCTTAGAATAAGTAAATATTATACAAAACAAAACATTGAAAAACTCACAAGTAAATTTGTAACATATAATCAAGTCGAGATAATATTACCAATACCACGTGCTGGTCAAGCTCCGAAAGAGTTGTCCGGGGGTCTAGCTAACCTCTGGTCGGGGCTTGACCAGCACGAAAAAAAAAAAAAAATTTTTTTACTAAACGTGATTTTGGCAACCTCTGGTGTAATAGTCAGCATACTCGCCTTGCAAGCGATTGGACCCCTGTTCGATTCCCGGACGGAGTGAAACTATGAGCTTTTTTTTTTACGTCATTTGGCTTTCTATTTACCAGTAAATGGGAACCTGGATGTTAATCGATTTGCGGATCTTATTCTGGAATAATGGTTAGCCAGTGCAGTTGCCGAGTTGTCCGGTCTTCTCGGACTATTCATTGAAACTGGGTCATACAACTCGTTATCTTAGGGTGTGGTTGTGGTGTTAGCGACAGATTCTAACACCTTAAACAAATTCATGCCAACGTTGCTCTAGAGCCGGCCATCCTCGTACACGAAGGGCAACCATTATTGTTACGTGTATAATATTACCATCACTACCACAACCAGCATTATCACTACTATTGTCATCTTCTCAACTATCATCATTCCTTCCCTCTTCCTCCTCCTGCCTCCATATTTTAATAATTATCGTCTCAATTAGTATTATTATCATCATTATTTTTATTATTATTATTACCGTATTATTATAATTATTATTATTATTATTATTATTATTATTATTATTATTATTATTATTATTATTATTATTAACAATACAACATGTGGCTGGAACAACAGTAGAAATTAGAAATAAGATAAAAAGTTGTATTAAATTAACAATTAAAACACAAACAAGAACCACAGGTACAAGTCGATCAGTTTTTTATCATGAGAGAGAGAGAGAGAGAGAGAGAGAGAGAGAGAGAGAGAGAGAGAGAATAACAACAAATAACGAAAGAAAAAATTACGATAACGACAAAAATACAAAGAAAACCCAAGCGGCAGAGACTAAACACAAACACGGGAATAAACAAACCACAATAAGATAAACAAGGCATATAAACAAAAGATTAATAACTGATAACGAAAAAACTAGCAGGTGATAACGAGATAAGTGTCAATACAGAAGATAACTATAGATAACACAATATTTTCATTAACATTATGAATTATAGGATTTATTAATAAGGGATATAATTACACTATAACTTCCTATATATCAATTTATTAGTATTGTATACATGTTAACCTGAACTATATCACGGTAGAGTTTGTTTATGACAGTATGTGTTGGTGTTGAGTAGATCACCTGTAATTAGCGTCATTTAACAGGTGACACTGCAGCGAGTATACAGGTGAGACAGGCGGGGTAGTTCCAAGGAGTGAAATCAGTGACAGGTGTAAGGGGAGTGACAGGTGTAGGGGGAGTGACAGGTGTAGGGGGAGTGACAGGTGTAGGGAGAGTGACAGGTGTAGGGGGAGTAACAGGTGTAGGGGGAGTGACAGGTGTAGGGGGAGTGACAGGTGTAGGGGGGTGACAGGTGGGGAGATGACAGGTGTGGGGGAGTAACAGGTGTAGGGGAGTGACGGGTGTGGGGGTGACAGGTGTGGGGGGGTGACAGGTGTGGGGAGAATGACAGGTGTGGGGAGTGACAGGTGTGGGGGTGACAGGTGTGGGAAGTTGACGGGTGTAGGGGGAGTGACAGGTGTAGGGGGAGTGACAGGTGTAGGGGGAGTGACAGGTATAGGGGGAGTGACAGGTGTAGGGGGAGTGACAGGTATAGGGGGAGTGACAGGTATAGGGGGAGTGACAGGTGTAAGTGGAGTGACAGGTGTAAGTGGAGTGACAGGTGTAAGTGGAATGACAGGTGTAAGTGGAGTGACAGGTATAGGGGGAGTGACAGTTATAGGGGGAGTGACAGGTGTAGGGGGTGTGACAGGTGTAGGGGGTGTGACAGGTGTAGGGGGTGTATTTCTAAGCAGTGTAGTTGAAACAGGTATAACACACATTGGTGGAGTACACATCAACACCTCCGCTAAACACCCTCCACATATACTCAACACACCCAGGGCCACGTAACACAGTGTTGGTAGGCTTAGGCGGCCATGTCGTGACACCGGCCGTCAGAATCCCCCAGCAAAAGGTAAACAAGATGGGGGCCCCCCCCATCCTACATGTCAACAACTCATCCTGAAATATCCCACCTGGACCCTCTACTAGTGGGGGTCGAACCCTGAATTCAGATAAGACTGCCAATACGGCCCGGGAGATCAGCGAGGTCAACCTAATGGAACTTTACACACACTACACTAATCACAAACTCATTCTATCTTAAGTTATTTTAAGCCAATTCAGTAACTCTCGTAAGACAAATTTCCAACTGGAGGCTTGAGGCAGCATTATAGTGCCTCACCTCAGCGATTGTAGGACAACAGGTGGCACTCTCACAGTAAGATGGCACCGTCGTTCTTACCATAAACAGACGATCGAGAGGAAATTTTTTCGGGGTACAAATCTTTGAGAACATTGGCAGTAAGTGGATGGCTGGCCGTTCAGGTGTAGCGGGCGGAGGGTGATGAGTGGCTACCGTGGGGACAGGTGAAGGTGAGTTACGATGCACAGTGTCTTAAGTAATGACTCGACCGGTTGAATTATATATCCACCAACTGATGAACAAAAAAAAAATTCCACCATAAAACACCAAAATCCTCAAACAATCGTCCATCAATTTTTTTCCCTCGTAACTTAGGAGGAAAAATAAATAAATAAAACACACATCCAAGTCATTAAAAAAAAGTCTCGGTGTAGTTTCGACGCCATTTTGACCGACATCCTTCTGTAGTATGCTGTAGAGGACCAAATAGACGCATCCTAAATTCTTCACTTAAGAGGGGAGGATATTTCCACGGGAGGGCCTTTGAGAATCAGAGTCTAGGGAATTAAAACGTGAAGGAACTAAAGCTGGTAGGATTTTCCCCAATTTATTACGCTGAAAAGGATTGTGGTGAGGGAAAAGAGAGGGGAGGGGAGAGGGGGAAGGGAGCGATTGTATCCTGTAAGGGAGAAAGGGAGGGGAGGATTGTGTCATGGAAACGGGAGGGGGATTATCATGGGAGGGAAAGAGGGAGAGATGTGTTCTGGAAGGGGGAGGGTTGTGTCACAGAAGGAGGGGAGCGGGAGTGTCAAAAGGAGAGTGAGCATTAGAGGGCAAGATGTCTGAGAGGAAAGTAGTAGGTGAGGAGGCGTGGTGTTGTAGTAGACAGGAGGAGGCGTGGCGTGGTAGTAGGCAGGAAGAGGCGTAGTGTTGTAGTAGGCAGAAGGGGGCGTGGTGTTGTAGTAAGCAGGAGGAGGCGTGGCGTGGTAGTAGGCAGGAGGAGGCGTAGTGTTGTAGTGAGCAGAAGGGGCGTGGTGTTGTAGTAAGCGGAGGGAGGCGTGGCGTGGTATTAGGCAGGAGGAGGCGTGGCGTGGTAGTAGGCAGGAGGAGGCGTGGCGTGTTAGTAGGCAGGGAGGAGGCGTGGCGTGGTAGTGGAAATGGGAGGAGGCGTGGTGTTGTAGTAGACAGGAGGAGGCGTGGCGTTGTAGTAAGCAGGAGGAGGAGGCGTGGCGTGGTAGTAGGCAGGAGGAGGCGTGGCGTGGTAGTAGGCAGGAGGAGGCGTGGCGTGGTAGTAGGCAGGAGGAGGCGTGGCGTGGTAGTAGGCAGGAGGAGGCGTGGTGTTGTAGTAGGCAGGAGGAGGCGTTGTGTTGCAGTAGACAGGAGGAGGCGTGGTAGTAGGCAGAAGGGGGCGTGGTGTTGTAGTAGTAGACAGAGGAGGAGGCGTGGCGTGGTAATAGGCAGAAGGGGGCGTGGTGTCGGGAGCGGGCAGAAGGGGGCGTGGTGGGCAGGGGGAGGGTGGCGTGGGACAGCGATGGCGGCGCGCCTTGCCTCGCCCTCACGATCAATATGACCCCGGCTCCCCTCCCCTCATTACCGCCACCCCCGGGCTCTACCTGCCAGCCCCTACCCTGGCCAGCCTCCCTACCTGATCCTACACTGGCCAGCCTCCCTACCTGATCCTACCCTGGCCAGCCTCCCTACCTGTCCCTACCCTGGCCAGCCTCTGTGCCTGACCCTACCCTGGAAAGTCTCTATGCCTGACTCTGGCCAGCCTCTGTACCTAACCCCACCTAACCCTGGCCAAACTCTGTACCTGACATGACCTAACCTAACCTAAACACAATTTAAACTAAACTGAACAAGACTAAACCACGCTTCTATCTATCTAAATTTTGTCAAGCTCAAATAATCCTTGTCACCACTGTCATACACCCACCAACCCACAGCCATACACCCACCAACCCACAGTCATACACCCACCAACCCACAGTCATACACCCACCAACCCACAGTCATACACCCACCAACCCACATTCATACACCCACCAACCCACAGTCATTCACCCATCAACCCACAGTCATACACCCAGCCTCTGTATCTGACTTTACCTGACCTGACTTAACCAGATCCAATCAAGAAACCCATTATTTTTCACCTCTATTACACCTTGAAGCAGGTATTGAGGCCACCTGACCTGACCTCAATTACTCTGCAATATTCCCAAGGCATCTGACCACCTCTGCTAGCGTATTCCGTACACCTAACATGACATGACATGACATGACCTGACCTGACCTGACCTGACCTGGCCTGACCTCCAAGAACGAGAAAATATACCCAAAATCTAATTGAATCTATCCCAGAAATTTAAACCTTCAATATATTTGTTTTTAGTTCATTTGTTATGTCTTTGTTTTGCTCTTGTGTTTACGGTTCTTGTTTATGAATTAAAGAAACAATAAGAGAATCCAGCCCGTCAAACTTCTACTGATAATCACAACTCGAATTATGCAACTGAAGAACAACAACAACAATAAGAAGAACAAGAACAAAAAAAAAGCAGGATATAATTCCAAAAGAAACTACAAAACATCAACAAGGTGACGACAACAACAGCTCAAACGCTCCAGCTTAACACCTACAAATTTCCGGGAGTTTAGTGTCGCTACATGAAACAAACACGGCGGCGAGTCCTACAGCTACACACTGTAATGGTCGGCGGAGCAAAGGACGAGACAGCGACGCGTACTCATTGGTGGAGCTTTAATAACAACAACATGTGGTAACTAGGAGATGTGTGTGTGTGTTGTGAGGTAGTGAAGGACCACAACATCTCACGTTTTGTGTTACACGTCAAAGACTGAACAATGTGAAGCAGCGGCCCTCCCCCCACACCACGCTGCCTGTAGTAACACCACCGTTAATAAAGGACAAAACGGTACAATATGGAGGTGGGGGGTGGCGTGTGGACAAGGCACGAGAGAGCGGCCTTGTTAATATGATGGTCACCAGACACGGCCAACACCAGGTGGCGGGTGTAGCTCTTCCTGCTGAATAAAAACCAAGAGCGAGTTTGACGACGCTACACGAACACCGTCCTCAAAGGGGACATCTTGGACTCGAGTGTGAGAGATAGAGACTCCCAAACAATCAAACACGTCTGGTTAATTCCTTCACTTTTATATAAGAACACATTCGTCTTCAACTAAACACGATTTCTTTTCAACTTCTCCTAAAAAATTCCTCTTCGACTCCAAGGCTGAAATTCGAGTCCCACTTGAAACGAATAAAATAAAATATATGTGAAGAGAAAATGTAAATAGTGTGTTTGACTGTGTGAGGCTGATGGAAGCAACACTAATTATGCTGTATAATGGGTTGTGTTCAGTAAGGTCAGAGTGATTAGTGGCGCGCGCCATCACAGTGCCACGCCACTTCCCGCCTACTATACACGCCCCTACACCCACCAAGCCTCCCTCTTGCCCAACTCAACACGCCCACTTAGCTACCCCTACACGCTCCTTACCCTCCCCCCACCATACACCACGCCCCTTGCTGTCCACCCCTTACGCGCCCCCACCCCTCCACACCACGCCCACCCACTCATCGTACACTAATAAGGTGATAAGATTACCTCATCATGACACTGGTGTGAATCAGCATCAGGAACTCACCTTCCCCTGCATCAAGGTGCCCACCCTCACCCACCCTACCTGGCAGCCACTCACCTGCGTATTATACCACCTGACGCGGGAAATCACACACACACGGGATGACACGGTAGAACACAGTGCTTGTAAGGTAAATAGAAGCCAGTCTTAATGGGTCCCAACCTTAAACTATTAGGACTGAGGCCCATTAGTATTGAGAGCCGTCAGGCTTGGGACTCATTAAGACTGAGGTCTATTAAGACTGGAACCATTAGGCCTGTGGTATCTTTGGACTGAGGCTCATTAGGACTGAGAACCATTGGAAATGTGACCCATTAGAATTGGGGCCCATTAAAACTGGGACCCAATAGGACTGGGCCCCATTAGGACTAGGGCCCATTAGGACAGGGGTTCATTTGATAAGATGTCCACCTAGTAAAAGTGCAAAAGAGGGCATGCAAGATTATTCTCTCCCCTTCCTACTCCACATATCAAGAAGCGCTCAACACACTGACCCTTTCGACTCTCACTGACCATCACCACGACCTCATCTGCAAATTTGGTAAGAAGCTTCTACACCATCCTCGACACCGGCTCCTACTACCACCTGAGATCCCTAGCCCGAGAATTGCTGTTTGACACCACAACCGCATCCAGCCCATAGGTGCACGAACTGATCGCTATGAGAACAGCCCAGTCCCAACCATTGTAAAAATTATCAATAACTTGTAATAAACCAGTGTATTCACTCCCAGTAAATACTACTTCTTGCACTGTCACTATGTTGAAATGCACTGTAGTGTGAGCTTTTCCCCATCTAGTTATTATATATCTTATTTGTATCACTTATGTTACTTGTATATTATTTGTAATTCGAAACCCATTCCCCAAATATGTAACTGTATATTTTCAGCCTTCTGGCTGCCAAGCTCTTTCAATAAACCGTTAATTATTATTATTATTATTATATTATTATTATTATTATTATTATTACACTTAATTCTACCAGTTGAATCACAGGTGATGGCCGTCAGCCAGGGTAGCTGAACACCAACTCAAAACCAGGGTTCGACTCCCTAATGAGAAAAATGTCCAATAAACAACATTTCAGGTCGAGTTGTTTACATATAGAATGGGGGACGGCCATCTTGTTTCCCTTTTCCACCGGGGGATTCTGCCGGCCGGTGTCACGACATGGCCGCCGGAGCCCATATAGCCCCTTTGTTACTACTGCTGCCGGATACACCTGTGTTGTAACCATAGGTGTATCCGGCACCTATACACACCCGCCTCGAAGTCAGGTGTAACCACCACCTGTACACACCTGTACATCACACACAACACCTTCCACACTCCCAACCAAACTTAAAGCAATTATTATATATCTATAGTGTAACTAACTACACATTACAATGCACTGAAATAATGAAACAAAAATATATTCAGAATCTAAGAGAAGTATAGGAGAATAATCCTTAAATACAAACTCTACAAAACTTAATCTTGGTTACACCACATTTTTTTCAGTAAGACAATATATATAATTACATTGGGCAGTCCATTACCACAAATTACACTGATAAACGGTACGTAATGGATACTGAATTACAAGTCTCATAACTAAGTCTGGCTAAACCAGTGGTAGACATTGTTTAGACATAAGCCAGTTGACCGCTGAGGTGAACATTAAACTAGTATGATTAAAATAGCAACCAATGATTTGAAGATTAATTAATGTAAATGTGAAATACCTAAGAGAATAGCAAATAAATAAAATACACCAACGAGATAAATAAATAAGAATGAATGGAAAATTATTGAACAATAAAATGAAAATAAGAAAACGAATAAACAGTAAAATGAAAATAAGTAAGAATAAAAAAAGAATAACAATTACTACAATAAAACTAAATAAAACAAAATAAACAGAAAAGAATAAAGAAACACAATAAATAAATAACACAGCAACACAAACAACATCATTTACTGTGTTACTTCACATCAACGTGTCCAACATTTGTCTTGACTCCATTTTCATGAATATAATTAAGTCAAACATCATAACACACATCCCGGTAAAAAAAAACACACCAACGACAACAATAAATAAATAAACATTAAAAATAAATTCAATATATTTTCCCTAAGATTTTTTTTATTACAAAGTCACGGCAAAAAGTTTGTATACGAATCTTCCTCAACATAATGCGGGGAAGCAGTTCTTTCACCACAGTTATACTCGTAGGTTATACTGTAGAGATCCCCGTGTTCAGAATACAGAGCCACTTATTGACGGTACAGTTACAGCCACTTATTGACGGTGCAGTTACAGCCACGTATTGACGGTACAGTTACAGTCCAAACTCCTTGTACACTTGAGGGCGGTTGACAACATGTGAACGCTGCTTGCATTATAAATTGTCAGAATAAAAAAAAAAAAAAGCTCCGATACTAAGAAAAAACTGAGTAAATTTATGTTAAAATATCAATCTACCTTACCTACATCACCTCCTTAAGTAGATGGTATATTATCCAGCATGTCCAGGGAATATTGTCTAAGATAATACAGTATAATTGGTTATTTTACTTCAATTATGACCTTGTGTGATAATAGGACATAGTACCATAATAAACCTGTTCTCAAACTGTTAAATAACTCAACAAAAATAATAATAATCCATTCTAAACAACGGATTATCAGACGAAGATGTCATAACTCAGCTCATCATTATTATCCATACACTCTCGTGTATAAATTCCACCGTCAAAATTTGTATTGTCGTAAGAAGTTTTACTGTCTGAATGTCTGTCTAATTCTACAAAAACTCTCCGTTAGTATCCGTCTATTTCCTCTGTTACCTCATCACTTAAGAGTATTACAAAATATTACCACTTACTGTAACACCTGATGTGCATACTCATATTTATAATCCTGTGTATTTTGTAACTGAAAGAAATTACAGTTACAGGAATATTTAGTTACTCTTGCGGTATACAAAATCATACATCTATCTATCTATCTACTGTATTTATCTATTTATATCTATTTTATTAACTCGCCTGTACCAATAATCATCAGTTTATTTATCTTAATCTTCTTCCCATTTTGATTTATTCCTCTTAACTATGTATGTATCTACACCCACAAACATACCTACTATCCACGCCCTACACCCACAAACAAACCTACTATCCACGCCCCACACCCACAAACAAACCTACTATCCACGCCCCACGCCCACAAACAAACCTACTATCCACGCCCCACACCCACAAACAAACCTACTATCCACGCCCTACGCCCACAAACAAACCTACTATCCATGCCCTACACCCACAAACAAACCTACTATCCACGCCCTACACCCACAAACAAACCTACTATCCACGCCCTACACCCACAAACAAACCTACTATCCACGCCCTACACCCACAAACAAACCTACTATCCACGCCTTACACCCACAAACAAACCTACTAAACACGCCCTACACCTACAAACAAACCTACTATCCACGCCCTACACCCACAAACAAACCTACTATCCACGCCCCACACCCACAAACAAACCTACTATCCACGCCCTACACCCACAAACAAACCTACTATCCACGC
>NW_024712927.1:0-18684 GCF_018991925.1 Homarus americanus
AAAAAGTCCCCTGATCGAGTATAACAAAGACCCCTAAACGATTATAAGAAAGGCCCCTGATCGAGTATAACAAAGTTTCCTGAACGAGTAAAACAAAACCCCCTGATCGAGTATAACAAAGTCCCCTGATAGAGTAAAACAAAGTCCCCTGATCGAGTATAACAAAGTCCCCTGGTCGAGTATAACAAAGTCCCCAGATCGAGTATAACGAAGTCCACTGATCCAGTAAAACAAAGTTCCCTAATCGAGTATAACAAAGCCCCCTCATCGAGTATAACAAAGTCCCCTGATCGAGTATAACAAAGGCCCCTCATCGAGTATAACAAAGTCCCCTAATCGAGTATAACAAAGTCCACTGATCGAGTAAAACAGAGTCCCCTGATCGAGTATAACGAAGTCCACTGATCCAGTAAAACAAAGTTCCCTAATCGAGTATAACAAAGCCCCCTGAACGATTATAACAAATGCCCCTGATCGAGTATAACAAAGTTCCCTGATCGAGTATAAGAAAGCCCCCTAATCGAGTATAACAAAGTCCCCTGATCGAGTATAACAAAGTCCCCTGATCGAGTATAACAAAGGCCCTTGATCGAGTTTAACAAAGGCCCCTGATCGAGAATAACAAAGTCCCCTGATCGAGTATAACAAAATCCCCTGATCGAGTATAACAAAGGCCCCTGATCGAGTTTACCAAAGTCCCCTGAACGATTATAACAAATGCCCCTGATCGAGTATAACAAAGTTCCCTGATCGAGTATAAGAAAGCCCCCTCATCGAGTATAACAAAGTCCCCTGATCGAGTATAACAAAGTCCCCTGATCGAGTATAACAAAGGCCCTTGATCGAGTTTAACAAAGGCCCCTGATCGAGAATAACAAAGTCTCTTGGTCGAGTATAACAAACTCCCCTGGTCGAGTATAACAAAGTCCCCTGATCGAGTATAACAAAGTCCCCTGATCGAGTATAACAAATTCCCTGAACTATTATATCAAAGGCCCCTCATCAAATATAACAAAGCCCCCTGATCGAGTATAACAAAGCCCCCTCATCGAGTATAACAAATTCCCCTGATCAAGTATAACAAAGTCCCCTGAACGAGTAGATCAAAGTCCCCTCATCGAGTATAACAAAGACCCCTCATCGAGAATAACAAAGGCCTTTGATCGAGTTTAACAAACGCCCCTGTTCGAGTATAACAAAGTCTCTGATCGAGTATACCAAAGTCCTCTGAACGATTATATAAGGAAGGCCCTGATCGATATACAAAGCTCTTGATCGAGAGTAAAACAAAGCCCTGATCGAGTATAATGTAAAGTCCCCTGATTGAGTATAACAAAGTCCCGATCGAGTATATAAATAAAGGCCCCTTGACGAGCTTTTAACAAAGGAATCTTGACTGAGTATAAAGTCCCCTGAAGTCAAGAACAGCGTCTCCTGATAAAGACATTATAACAAAGCCAAATAGACGAGTGTAACAAAGGCCCCTGATCGAGTATAACAAAGTTCCCTGATCGAGTATAACAAAGCCCCCTAATCGAGTATAACAAAGTTCTCCTTATCGAGAATAACAAAGTCCTCTGATCGAGAATAACAAAGACCCCTGATCATGTATAGCAAAGGCCCCTGATCGAGTATAACAAAGTCCCCTGGTCGAGTATAACAAAGTCCCCTGATCGGGTATAAACAAAGGCCCCTGATCGAGTATAAATAAAGGACCCCTATCGAGTATAACAGTCCATAGATCGAGTATAAATAAAGCCCCATCGAATATGGCAACAAAGTCCCTGATCAGAAAGTATAACAAATTCTGATCGAGTAGAGAACAAAAGTCCCTCATCGGAATGAAAGGCCCCTCATCCAGTATAACAAAGTCCCATGACCTAGGAATAACAAAGTCCCTCACCAATATAACAAAGTCACCTGATCGAGTATAACAAAGTCCCCTGATCGAGTATAACAAAGTCCCCTGATCGAGTATAACAAAGTCCCCTGAACGATTATAACAAAGGCCCCTGATCGAGTATAAAAGAGTTTCCTGATCGAATAAGACAAAGCCCCTTGATCGAGTATAACAAAGTCCCATGATCGAGTATAACAAAGTCCCCTCATCGAATATAACAAAGTCCCCTGATCGAGTATAACAAATTCCCTGATCGAGTAGAACTTACTCCCCTCATCGAGTATAAGAAAGGCCCCTCATCGAGTATAAAAAAGTCCCATGATCGAGTATAACAAAGTCCCCTCATCGAATAAAATAAAATCCACTGATCGAGTATAACAAAGTCCCCTGATGGAGTATAACAAAGGCCCCTGATTGAGTTATCGAGTATAACAAAATCGCAAGCTCGAGTATAACAAAGAACCCTGATCGAGTATAACAAACTTCCCTCATAGAGTAAAACAAAGTCCCCTCATCGAGTATAACCAAGCCCCCTGATCGAGTATAACAAAGTCCCCCAATCGAGTTTAAAAAGTCCCCTAATCCAGAATAACAAAGTCCCCTAAACCAGTATAACAAAGGCCCCTGATCGAGTATAACAAAGGACCCTAAAAGCGAGTAACAATGTCCCCTGATGGAGTATAACAAAGCCCCCTGATCGAGTATAACAAAGTCCCCTGATCGAGTATAACAAAGTCCCCTGATCGAGTATAACAAAGGCCCTTGCTCGAGTTTAACAAAGGCCCCTGATCGAGTATAACAAAGGCCCCTCATCGAGGTTAACAAAGGCCCCTCATCGAGTATAACAAAGTCCCCTGGTCGAGTATAACAAACTCCCTTGGTCGAGTATAACAAAGTCCCCTGATCAAGTATAAGAAAGTCCCCTGATCGAGTATAACAAAGTCCCCTGAACGATTATAACAAAGGCCCCTCATCAAGTATAACAAAGCCCCATGATCGAGTATAACAAAGCCCCCTCATCGAGTCTAACAAATTCCCCTGATCAAGTATAACAAAATCCCGTGAACGAGTAGATCAAAGTCCCCTCATCGAGTATAACAAAGGCCCCTCATCGAGAATAACAAAGGCCTTTGATCGAGTTTAACAAACGGCCCTGTTCGAGTATAACAAAGTCTCTGATCGAGTATAACAAAGTCCCCTGAACGATTATAAGAAAGGCCCCTGATCGAGTATAACAAAGTTTCCTGATCGAGTAAAACAAAGCCCCCTGATCGAGTATAACAAAGTCCCCTGATCGAGTAAAACAAAGTCCCCTGATCGAGTATAACAAAGTCCCCTGGTCGAGTATAACAAAGTCCCCTGATCGAGTATAACGAAGTCCACTGATCCAGTAAAACAAAGTTCCCTAATCGAGTATAACAAAGTCCCCTCATCGAGTATAACAAAGTTCCCTGAACGAGTAGATCAAAGTCCCCTCATCGAGTATAACAAAGGCCCCTCATCGAGAATAACAAAGGCCTTTGATCGAGTTTAACAAACGTCCCTGTTCGAGTATAACAAAGTCTCTGATCGAGTATAATAAAGTCCCCTGAACGATTATAACAAAGGCCCCTGATCGAGTATAACAAAGTTTCCTGATCGAGTAAAACAAAGCCCCCTGATCGAGTATAACAAAGTCCCCTGATCGAGTATAACAAAGTCCCCTGATCGAGTATAACAAAGCCCCCTGATCGAGTATAACAAAGTCCTCCTTATCGAGAATAACAAAGTCCTCTGATCGAGAATAACAAAGACCCACTGATCAAGTATAACAAAGGCCCCTGATCGAGTATAACAAAGTCCTGGTCAGTATAACAAAGTCCCTGATCGAGGTATAACAAAGGCCCTGATCGGGTATAACCAAAAGGCCCTGATCCGAGTAAAACAAAGTCCCTGATCGAGAGTATAACAAAGTCCCTCACCGAGGCATAACAAAGTTCCCTGATCGATTATAACAAACCCCTCATCAAGGTATAACAATGTCCCTGATCAGGTATAAGCAAGTCCTGATCGGGTATAACAAAGGCCCCAGATCGAGTATAACAAAGGACTCTCATCGAGTATTTACAAAGTCCCATGATCGAGTATAACAAAGTCCCCTCATCGAATATAACAAAGTCCCCTGATCGAGTATAACAAATTCCCCTGATCGAGTAGAACAAAGTCCCTCATCGAGTATAACAAAGGCCCCTCATCGAGTATAACAAAGGTCCCTGATCGAGTATAACAAAGTTTCCTGATCGAGTAAAACAAAGCCCCCTGATCGAGTATAACAAAGCTCCCTGATCGAGTATAACAAAGTCCCCTGATCGAGTATAACAAAGGCGCCTGATCGAGTTTAACAAAGGACCCTGATCTGGTATAACAAAGTCCCTTGGTCGAGTATAACAAAGGCCCCTGATAAAATATAACAAAGGCGCCTGAACGAGTGTAACAAAGGCCCCTGATCGAGTATAACAAAGTTCCCTGATCGAGTATAACAAAGCCCCCTGATCGAGTATAACAAAGTCCCCCTTATCGAGAATAACAAAGTCCTCTGATCGAGAATAACAAAGACCCCTGATCAAGTATAACAAAGGCCCCTGATCGAGTATATAACAAAGTGTCTGGTCGAGTATAACAAAGTCCCCTGATCGAGAATTATAACAAAGGCCCCTGATCAGCATTTATAACTAAAAGGCCCCTGATCAGGTAAAACAAAGTCCCTGATCGAGTATAACAAAGTCCCTCACCGGTATAACAAAGTTCCCTGATCGGAGTATAACAAAGAAGCCCCTCATCGAGAGTATAACAATGTCCTGATCGAGTATAACAAAGTCCCCTGATCGGGTATAACAAAGGCCCCAGATCAAGTATAACAAAGGACTCTCATCGAGTATTTACAAAGTCCCATGATCGAGTATAACAAAGTCCCATCATCGAATATAACAAAGGTCCCTGATCGAGTATAACAAATTCCCCTGATCGAGTAGAACAAAGTCCCTCATCGAGTATAACAAAGGCCCCTCATCGAGTATAACAAAGTCCCATGATCGAGAATAACAAAGTCCCCTCATCGAATATAACAAAGTCACCTGATCGAGTATAACAAAGTCCCCTGATCGAGTATAATAAAGTCCCCTGATCGAGTATAACAAAGTCCCCTTAACGATTATAACAAAGGCCCCTGATCGAGTATAAAAAAGTTTCCTGATCGAATAAGACAAAGCCCCCTGATCGAGAATAACAAAGTCCCCTGATCGAGTATAACAAAGTCGCCTGATCGAGTTTAACAAAGCCCCCTCATCGAGTATAACAAAGTCCCGTGATCGAGTAAAACAAAATCCCCTTACCGAGTATAACAAAGTTCCCTGATCGAGTATAACAAAGCCCCCTCATAAAGTATAAGAAAGTCCCCTAATCGAGTATAACAAAGTCCCCTCATCGAATATAACAAAGTCCCCTGATCGAGTATAACAAATTCCCTGATCGAGTAGAACTTAGTCCCCTGATCGAGTATAACAAAGTCCCCAGATCGAGTATAACAAAGGACCTTGATCGAGTTTAACAAAGGCCCCTGATCGAGTATAACAAAGTCCCTTGGTCGAGTATAACAAAGGCCCCTTATCGAGGTTAACAAAGGCCCCTCATCGAGTATAACAAAATCGCAAGCTCGAGTATAACAAAGTCCCATGATCGAGTATAACAATGTCCCCTCATCGAATATAACAAAGTCCCCTGATCGAGTATAACAAATTCCCCTGATCGAGTAGAACAAAGTCCTTCATCGAGTATAACAAAGGCCCCTCATCGAGTATAACAAAGTCCCATGATCGAGAATAACAAAGTCCCCTCATCGAATATAACAAAGTCACCTGATCGAGTATAACAAAGGCCCCTCATCGAATTTAACAAAGGACCCTGATCTAGTATAACAAAGTCCCTTGGTCGAGTATAACAAAGGCCCCTGATAAAATATTACAAAGGCGCCTAAACGAGTGTAACAAAGGCCCCTGATCGAGTATAACAAAGTTCCCTGATCGAGTATAACAAAGCCCCCTGATCGAGTATAACAAAGTCCCCCTTATCGAGAATAACAAAGTCCTCTGATCGAGAATAACAAAGACCCCTGATCATGTATAGCAAAGGCCCCTGATCGAGTATAACAAAGTCCCCTGGTCGAGTATAACAAAGTCCCCTGATCGAGTATAACAAAGGCCCCTGATCGAGTATAACAAAGGCCCCTGATCGAGTAAAACAAAGTCCCCTGATCGAGTATAACAAATTCCACTCAACGAGTATAACAAAGTTCCCTGATCGAGTATAACAAAGCCCCGCGGTCGAGTATAACAAAGGCCCTTATCGAGGTTACCAAAGGCCCCTCATCGAGTATAACAAAATCGCAAGCTCGAGTATAACAAAGAACCCTGATCGAGTATAACAAAGTTCCCTGATCGAGTAAAACAAAGTCCCCTTATCGAGTATAACAAAGCCCCCTGATCGAGTATAACAAAGTCCCTCATCGAGTATAACAAAGGCCCCTCATCGAGTATAACAAAGTCCCATGATCGAGAATAACAAAGTCCCCTCATCGAATATAACAAAGTCACCTGATCGAGTATAACAAAGGCCCCTCATCGAATTTAACAAAGGACCCTGATCTAGTATAACAAAGTCCCTTGGTCGAGTATAACAAAGGCCCCTGATAAAATATTACAAAGGCGCCTAAACGAGTGTAACAAAGGCCCCTGATCGAGTATAACAAAGTTCCCTGATCGAGTATAACAAAGCCCCCTGATCGAGTATAACAAAGTCCCCCTTATCGAGAATAACAAAGTCCTCTGATCGAGAATAACAAAGACCCCTGATCATGTATAGCAAAGGCCCCTGATCGAGTATAACAAAGTCCCCTGGTCGAGTATAACAAAGTCCCCTGATCGAGTATAACAAAGGCCCCTGATCGAGTATAACAAAGGCCCCTGATCGAGTAAAACAAAGTCCCCTGATCGAGTATAACAAATTCCACTCACCGAGTATAACAAAGTTCCCTGATCGAGTATAACAAAGCCCCCTCATCGAGTATAACAATGTCCCCTGATCGAGTATAACAAAGTCCCCTGATCGGGTATAACAAAGGCCCCAGATCGAGTATAACAAAGGACTCTCATCGAGTATTTACAAAGTCCCATGATCGAGTATAACAAAGTCCCCTCATCGAATATAACAAAGTCCCCTGATCGAGTATAACAAATTCCCCTGATCGAGTAGAACAAAGTCCCTCATCGAGTATAACAAAGGCCCCTCATCGAGTATAACAAAGTCCCATGATCGAGAATAACAAAGTCCCCTCATCGAATATAACAAAGTCACCTGATCGAGTATAACAAAGTCCCCTGATCGAGTATAACAAAGTCCCCTGATCGAGTATAACAAAGTCCCCTTAACGATTATAACAAAGGCCCCTGATCGAGTATAAAAAAGTTTCCTGATCGAATAAGACAAAGCCCCCTGATCGAGAATAACAAAGTCCCCTGATCGAGTATAACAAAGTCGCCTGATCGAGTATAACAAAGCCCCCTCATCGAGTATAACAAAATTCCCGTGATCAAGTATAACAAAATCCCCTTACCGAGTATAACAAAGTTCCCTGATCGAGTATAACAAAGCCCCCTCATAAAGTATAACAAAGTTCCCTAATCGAGTATAACAAAGTCCCCTCATCGAATATAACAAAGTCCCCTGATCGAGTATAACAAATTCCCTGATCGAGTAGAACTTAGTCCCCTGATCGAGTATAACAAAGTCCCCTGATCGAGTATAACAAAGGCCCTTGATCGAGTTTAACAAAGGCCCCTGATCGAGTATAACAAAGTCCCTTGGTCGAGTATAACAAAGGCCCCTCATCGAGGTTAACAAAGGCCCCTCATCGAGTATAACAAAATCGCAAGCTCGAGTATAACAAAGAACCCTGATCGAGTATAACAAAGGCTTCTTATCGAGTATAACAAAATTGCAAGCTCGAGTATAACAAAGAACCCTGATCGAGTATAACAAAATTCCCTGATCGAGTAAAACAAAGTCCCCTTATCGAGCATAACAAAGCCCCCTGATCGAGTATAACAAAGTCCCCCGATCGAGTTTAAAAAGTCCCCTAATCCAGAATAACAAAGTCCCCTGAACGAGTATAACAAAGGCCCCTGATTGAGTATAACAAAGGATCCTAAAAGCGAATAACAATGTCCCCTGATCGAGTATAACAAATTTCCCTGATGGAGTATAACAAAGCCCCCTGATCGAGTATAACAAGGATCCCCTGATCCAAAGGTAAACAAAGTCCCTGATCAGGTATAACAATGGCCCGCTTGATGAGTTTACAACAAGGCCCCTGATCGACAACAAAGTCCTGGTCGAGTATAACAAAGGCCCCTCATCGGTGCGCAAGGCTCATCAGGTATAACAAAGTCCCTTGTCGAAATTATAGCAACTCCCTTGGTCGAGTATAACAAAGTCCCCTGATCGAGTATAAGAAAGTCCCCTGATCGAGTATAACAAAGTCCCCTGAACGATTATAACAAAGGCCCCTCATCAAGTATAACAAAGCCCCCTCATCGAGTATAACAAAGCCCCCTCATCGAGTATAACAAATTCCCCTGATCAAGTATAACAAAGTCCCCTGAACGAGTAGATCAAAGTCCCCAGATCGAGTACAACAAAGTCCCCTGATCGCGTATAACAAAGTCCCCTGATCGAGTATAACAAAGGCCCCTGATCGATTTTAACAAAGGACCCTGATCTGGTATAACAAAGTCCCTTGGTCGAGTATAACAAAGGCCCCTGATAAAATATAACAAAGGCGCCTGAAGGAGTGTAACAAAGGCCCCTGATCGAGTATAACAAAGTTCCCTGATCGAGTATAACAAAGCCCCCTGATCGAGTATAACAAAGTCACCCTTATCGAGAATAACAAAGTCCTCTGATCGAGAATAACAAAGACCCCTGATCAAGTATAACAAAAAGGCCCTGATCGAGGTATAACAAAGTCACCTGGTCGAGTATAAACAAAGTCCCCTGATCGAGTATAACAAAGGCCCCTGATCGAGTATAACAAAGGCCCCTGATCCGAGTAAACAAAGTCCCCTGATCGAGGTATAACAAAGCCCCCTCATCGAGTATAACAATGTCCCCTGATCGAGTATAACAAAGTCCCCTGATCGGGTATAACAAAGGCCCCAGATCGAGTATAACAAAGGACCCTCATCGAGTATTTACAAAGTACCATGATCGAGTATAACAAAGTCCCCTCATCGAATATAACAAAGTCCCCTGATCGAGTATAACAAATTCCCCTGATCGAGTAGAATAAAGTCCCTCATCGAGTATAACAAAGGCCCCTCATCGAGTATAACAAAGGCGCCTGAACGAGTGTAACAAAGGCCCTTGATCGAGTAGAATAAAGTCCCTTGGTCGAGTATAACAAAGGCCCCTGATAAAATATAACAAAGGCGCCTGAACGGAAGGTGCTAACAAAGGCCCCTGATCGAGTATAACAAAGTTCCCTGATCGAGTATAACAAAGCCCCCTCATCGAGTATAACAAAGTCCCCCTTATCGAGAATAACAACGTCCCCTGATCGAGTATAACAAAGCCCACTGATCAAGTATAACAAAGGCTCCAAATCGAGTATAACAAAGTCCCAGGTCGAGTATAACTAAGTCCCCTGATCGAGTATAACAAAGGCCCCTGATCGAGTATAACAAAGGCCCCTGATCGAGTATAACAAAGTTCCCTGATCGAGATATAACAAAGCCCCCTCATCCGGTAAAACAAAGTCCCCTGATCCAGTATAACAAAGCCCCCCTCATCGAAACAACAATGTCCCCTGATCGAGTATAACAAAGTCCCCTGATCGGGTATAACAAAGGCCCCAGATCAAGTATAACAAAGGACTCTCATCGAGTATTTACAAAGTCCCATGATCGAGTATAACAAAGTCCCATCATCGAATATAACAAAGGTCCCTGATCGAGTATAACAAATTCCCCTGATCGAGTAGAACAAAGTCCCTCATCGAGTATAACAAAGGCCCCTCATCGAGTATAACAAAGTCCCATGATCGAGAATAACAAAGTTCCCTAATCGAATATAACAAAGTCACCTGATCGAGTATAACAAAGTCCCCTGATCGAGTATAACAAAGTCCCCTGATCGAGTATAACAAAGTCCCCTTAACGATTATAACAAAGGCCCCTGATCGAGTATAAAAAAGTTTCCTGATCGAATAAGACAAAGCCCCCTGATCGAGAATAACAAAGTCCCCTGATCGAGTATAACAAAGTCGCCTGATCGAGTATAACAAAGCCCCCTCATCGAGTATAAAAAAGTCCCGTGATCGAGTATAACAAAATCCCCTTACCGAGTATAACAAAGTTCCCTGATCGAGTATAACAAAGCCCCCTCATAAAGTATAACAAAGTCCCCTAATCGAGTATAACAAAGTCCCCTCATCGAATATAACAAAGTCCACTGATCGATTATAACAAATTCCCTGATCGAGTAGAACTTAGTCCCCTGATCGAGTATAACAAAGTCCCCTGATCGAGTATAACAAAGGCCCTTGATCGAGTTTAACAAAGGCCCCTGATCGAGTATAACAAAGTCCCTTGGTCGAGCATAACAAAGGCCCCTCATCGAGGTTAACAAAGGCCCCTCATCGAGTATAACAAAATCGCAAGCTCGAGTATAACAAAGAACCCTGATCGAGTATAACAAATTTCCCTGATGGAGTATAACAAAGCCCCCTGATCGAGTATAACAAAGTCCCCTGATCGAGTATAACAAAGTCCCCTGATCGAGTATAACAAAGGCCCTTGCTCGAGTTTAACAAAGCCCCCTCATAAAGTAAAACAAAGTCCCCTAATCGAGTATAACAAAGTCCCCTGATCGGGTATAACAAAGTCCCATGATCGAGTATAACAAAGTCCCCTCATCGAATATAACAAAGTCCACTGATCGAGTATAACAAATTCCCTAATCGAGTAGAACTTAGTCCCCTCATCGAGTATAAGAAAGGCCCCTCATCGAGTATAAAAAAGTCCCATGATCGAGTATAACAAAGTCCCCTCATCGAATATAACAAAGTCCCCTGATCGAGTATAACAAAGTCCCCTGATCGAGTATAACAAAGGCCCCTGATCGACAGTAACAAAGGCTTCTTATCGAGTATAACAAAGTCGCAAGCTCGAGTATAACACAGAACCCTGATCGAGTATAACAAAGTTCCCTGATCGAGTATAACAAAGTCCCCATATCGAGTATAACAAAGCCCCATGATCGAGTATAACAAAGTCCCCCGATCGAGTTTAACAAAGTCCCCTAATCGAGAATAACAAAGTCCCCTGAACGAGTATAACAAAGGCCCCTGATCGAGTATAACAAAGGACTCTAAAAGCGTATAACAATGTCCCCTGATCGAGTATAATAAAGTTCCCTGATCGAGTATAACAAAGCCCCCTGATTGAGTATAATAATGTCCCCTGATCGAGTATAACAAAGTCCCTTGATCGAGTATAACAAAGGCCCTTGATCGAGTTTAACAAAGGCCCCTGATTGAGTATAACAAAGTCCCCTGGTCGAGTAACAAAGGCCCCTCATCGAGTATAACAAAGGCCCCTGATCGAGTATAACAAAGGCCCCTGATCGAGTAAAACAAAGTCCCCTGATCGAGTATAACAAAGTCCCTCACCGAGTATAACAAAGTTCCTGATCGAGTATAACAAAGCCCCCTCATCGAGTATAACAATGTCCCCTGATCGAGTATAACAAAGTCCCCTGATCGGGTATAACAAAGGCCCCTGATCGAGTATAACAAAGGACCCCTCATCGAGTATTTTCAAAGTCCCATGATCGAGTATAACAAAGTCCCCTCATCGAATATAACAAAGTCCCCTAATCGTGTATAACAAAGTCCCCTGATCGGGTATAACAAAGGCCCCTGATCGAGTATAGCAAAGGCCCCTCATCGAGCATAACAAAGTCCCATGATCGAGTATAACAAAGTCCCCTCATCGAATATAACAAAGTCCCCTGATCGAGTATAACAAATTCCCTGATCGAGTAGAACTTTGTCCCCTCATCGAGTATAAGAAAGGCCCCTCATCGAGTGTAAAAAAGTCCCATGATCGAGTATATCAAAGTCCCCTCATCTAATATAACAAAGTCCCCATATCGAGTATAACAAAGCCCCCTGATCGAGTATAACAAAGTCCCCCGATCGAGTTTAACAAAGTCCCCTACTCGAGAATAACAAAGTCCCCTGATCGAGTATAACAAAGTCCCCTCACCGAGTATAACAAAGTTCCCTGATCGAGTATAACAAAGCCCCCTCATCGAGTATAACAATGTCCCCTGATCGAGTATTCCAAAGTCCCCTGATCGGGTATAACGAAGGCCCCTGATCGAGTATAACAAAGGACCCTTATCGAGTATAACAAAGTCCCATGATCGAGTATAACAAAGTCCCCTCATCGAATATAACAAAGTCCCCTGATCGAGTATAACAAATTCCCCTGATCGAGTAGAACAAAGCCCCTCATCGAGTATAACAAAGGCCCCTCATCGAGTATAACAAAGTCCCATGATCGAGAATAACAAAGTCCCCTCATCGAATATAACAAAGTCACCTGATCGAGTATAACAAAGTCCCCTGATCGAGTATAACAAAGTCCCCTGATCGAGTATAACAATGTCCCCTGAACGATTATAACAAAGGCCCCTGATCGAGTATAACAAAGTTTCCTATTCGAGTAAGACAAAGCCCCCTGATCGAGAATAACAAAGTCCCCTGATCGAGTATAAAAAAGTCGCCTGATCGAGTATAACAAAGCCCCCTCATCGAGTATAACAAAGTCCCCTGATCGAGTATAACAAAATCCCCTCACCGAGTATAACAAAGTTCCCTGATTGAGAATAACAAAGCCCCCTCAAAAAGTATAACAAAGTCCCCTAATCGAGTATAACAAAGTCCCCTGATCGGGTATAACAAAGGCCCCTGATCGAGTATAGCAAAGGCCCCTCATCGAGTATAACAAAGTGCCATGATCGAGTATAACAAAGTCCCCTCATCGAATATAACAAAGTCCCCTGATCGAGTATAACAAATTCCCTGATCGAGTAGAACTTAGTCCCCTCATCGAGTATAAGAAAGGCCCCTCATCGAGTATAAAAAAGTCCCCTGATCGAGTATAACAAAGACCCCTGAACGATTATAAGAAAGGCCCCTGATCGAGTATAACAAAGTTTCCTGATCGAGTAAAACAAAGCCCCCTGATCGAGTATAACAAAGTCCCCTGATAGAGTAAAACAAAGTCCCCTGATCGAGTATAACAAAGTCCCCTGGTCGAGTATAACAAAGTCCCCTGATCGAGTATAACGAAGTCCACCGATCCAGTAAAACAAAGTCCCCTAATCGAGTATAACAAAGCCCCCTCATCGAGTATAACAAAGTCCCTGATCGAGTAACAAAGGCCTCTATCAAGGCAATAAAGTCCCCTAATCGAGTATAACAAAGTCCACTGATCGAGTATAACAGAGTCCCCTGATCGAGTATAACGAAGTCCACTGATCCAGTAAAACAAAGTTCCCTAATCGAGTATAACAAAGCCCCCTGAACGATTATAACAAATGCCCCTGATCGAGTATAACAAAGTTCCCTGATCGAGTATAAGAAAGCTCCCTGATCGAGTATAACAAAGTCCCCTGATCGAGTATAACAAAGTCCCCTGATCGAGTATAACAAAGGCCCTTGATCGAGTTTAACAAAGGCCCCTGATCGAGAATAACAAAGTCCCCTGATCGAGTATAACAAAATCCCCTGATCGAGTATAACAAAGGCCCCTGATCGAGTTTACCAAAGTCCCCTGAACGATTATAACAAATGCCCCTGATCGAGTATAACAAAGTTCCCTGATCGAGTATAAGAAAGCCCCCTCATCGAGTATAACAAAGTCCCCTGATCGAGTATAACAAAGTCCCCTGATCGAGTATAACAAAGGCCTTTGATCGAGTTTAACAAAGGCCCCTGATCGAGAATAACAAAGTCTCTTGGTCGAGTATAACAAACTCTCCTGGTCGAGTATAACAAAGTCCCCTGATCGAGTATAACAAAGTCCCCTGATCGAGTATAACATATTCCCTGAACTATTATATCAAAGGCCCCTCATCAAGTATAACAAAGCCCCCTGATCGAGTATAACAAAGCCCCCTCATCGAGTATAACAAATTCCCCTGATCAAGTATAACAAAGGCCCCTGAACGAGTAGATCAAAGTCCCCTCATCGAGTATAACAAAGGCCCCTCATCGAGAATAACAAAGGCCTTTGATCGAGTTTAACAAACGCCCCTGTTCGAGTATAACAAAGTCTCTGATCGAGTATAACAAAGTTCCCTGAACGATTATAACAAAGGCCCCTGATCGAGTATAACAAAGTTTCCTGATCGAGTAAAACAAAGCCCCCTGATCGAGTATAACAAAGTCCCCTGATCGAAAGTATAACAAAGTCCCTTGATCGAGTATAACAAAGGCCCCTGATCGAGTTTCTAACAAAGGACCCTGATCGAGTATAACAAAGTCCCCAGTCAAGTATAACAAAGGCCCGCGATAAAATATAACAAAGCCGCCTGAACGAGTGTAAATAAAGGCCCCTGATCGAGTAATATAAAGTTCCCTGATCGGAGTATAACAGTTCCCTGATCGAGTATAACAAAGTCCCCTTATCGAGAATAATTAAAAGTCTCTGATCGAGAAATAAAGACCCTTGATCAAGTATAATAGCGTCTCTGATCGAGGATACAACAAAGTCCCCGGTCGAGGCAACAAAGTCCCCTGATCGAAGTATAAATAAAGGCCCTGATCGAGTATAACAGGCCCTGATCGAGTAAAATAAAGTCCCCTGATCGAGTATAACAAAGTCCCTCACCGAGTATAACAGTTCCCTGATCGAGTAAGGTCAAGGCCTCATCGAGTATAACAATGTCCCCTGATCGAGTATAACAAAGTCCCCTGATCGGGTATAACAAAGGCCCCTGATCGAGTATAACAAAGGACCCTCATCGAGTATAACAAAGTCCCATGATCGAGTATAACAAAGTCCCCTCATCGAATATAACAAAGTCCCCTGATCGAGTATAACAAATTCCCCTGATCGAGTAGAACAAAGTCCCTCATCGAGTATAACAAAGGCCCCTCATCCAGTATAACAAAGTCCCATGACCGAGAATAACAAAGTCCCCTCATCGAATATAACAAAGTCCCCTGAACGATTATAACAAAGGCCCCTGATCGAGTATAAAAAAGTTTCCTGATCGAATAAGACAAAGCCACCTGATCGAGTATAACAAAGTCCCATGATCGAGTATAACAAAGTCCCCTCATCGAATATAACAAAGTCCCCTGATCGAGTATAACAAATTCCCTGATCGAGTAGAACTTACTCCCCTCATCGAGTATAAGTAAGGCCCCTCATCGAGTATAAAAAAGTCCCATGATCGAGTATAACAAAGTCCCCTCATCGAATATAATAAAATCCCCTGATCGAGTATAACAAAGTCCCCTAATGGAGTATAACAAAGGCCCCTGATCGAGTATAACAAAGGCTTCTTATCGAGTATAACAAAATCGCAAGCTCGAGTATAACAAAGAACCCTGATCGAGTATAACAAAGTTCCCTCATAGAGTAAAACAAAGTCCCCTTATCGAGTATAACAAAGCCCCCTGATCGAGTATAACAAAGTCCCCCAATCGAGTTTAAAAAGTCCCCTAATCCAGAATAACAAAGTCCCCTGAACGAGTATAACAAAGGCCCCTGATCGAGTATAACAAAGGACCCTAAAAGCGAATAACAATGTCCCCTGATGGAGTATAACAAAGCCCCCTGATCGAGTATAACAAAGTCCCCTGATCGAGTATAACAAAGTCCCCTGATCGAGTATAACAAAGGCCCTTGCTCGAGTTTAACAAAGGCCCCTGATCGAGTATAACAAAGGCCCCTCATCGAGGTTAACAAAGGCCCCTCATCGAGTATAACAAAGTCCCCTGGTCGAGTATAACAAACTCCCTTGATCGAGTATAACAAAGTCCCCTGATCAAGTATAAGAAAGTCCCCTGATCGAGTATAACAAAGTCCCCTGAACGATTATAACAAAGGCCCCTCATCAAGTATAACAAAGCCCCATGATCGAGTATAACAAAGCCCCCTCATCGAGTCTAACAAATTCCCCTGATCAAGTATAACAAAATCCCGTGAACGAGTAGATCAAAGTCCCCTCATCGAGTATAACAAAGGCCCCTCATCGAGAATAACAAAGGCCTTTGATCGAGTTTAACAAACGGCCCTGTTCGAGTATAACAAAGTCTCTGATCGAGTATAACAAAGTCCCCTGAACGATTATAAGAAAGGCCCCTGATCGAGTATAACAAAGTTTCCTGATCGAGTAAAACAAAGCCCCCTGATCGAGTATAACAAAGTCCCCTGATCGAGTAAAACAAAGTCCCCTGATCGAGTATAACAAAGTCCCCTGGTCGAGTATAACAAAGTCCCCTGATCGAGTATAACGAAGTCCACTGATCCAGTAAAACAAAGTTCCCTAATCGAGTATAACAAAGTCCCCTCATCGAGTATAACAAAGTCCCCTGAACGAGTAGATCAAAGTCCCCTCATCGAGTATAACAAAGGCCCCTCATCGAGAATAACAAAGGCCTTTGATCGAGTTTAACAAACGCCCCTGTTCGAGTATAACAAAGTCTCTGATCGAGTATAATAAAGTCCCCTGAACGATTATAACAACAAAGGTCTCCTGACGATATAAAGAAAGTTTCCTGATCGAGCAAAGCCCCTGATCGAGTATAACAAAGTCCTCGATCGAGTATAACAAAGTCCCCCTGATCGAGCATAACAAAGCCCCCCCTGATCGAGTATAACAAAGTCCCCCTTATCGACAATAACAATGTCCCCTGATCGAGTATAACAAAGCCCCCTGATCAAGTATAACAAAGGCTCCAAATCGAGTATAACAAAGTCCCAGGTCGAGTATAACAAAGTCCCCTGATCGAGTATAACAAAGGCCCCTAATCGAGTATAACAAAGGCCCCTGATCGAGTATAACAAAGTCCCCTGATCGAGTATAACAGTCCCCCACCGAAAGTAACAGTTCCCTTGATCGAGTATAACAAAGCCCCCTCATCGAGTATAACAATGCCCTGATCGAGAGATAATAAAGTCTCCTGATCGGGTATAATAAAAGCCCCTAGATCGAGTATATAACAA
This sequence comes from Homarus americanus, assembly GCF_018991925.1. Taxonomy (NCBI): domain Eukaryota; kingdom Metazoa; phylum Arthropoda; class Malacostraca; order Decapoda; family Nephropidae; genus Homarus; species Homarus americanus. The sequence goes on from NW_024712927.1 coordinate 17,239, forward strand.
AGGACCCTATCGAGATGAAGAAGTCCCATGATCGAGTATAACAAAAGTCCCTCATCGAATAGCAACAAAGTCCCCTGATCGAGTATAACAATTCTGATCGAGTAGGAAATAAAGTCCCTCATCGCAATAAAGGCCCCTCATCGAGTATAACAAAGTCCCATGATCGTGAATAACAAAGTCCCCTCATCGAATATAACAAAGTCACCTGATCGAGTATAACAAAGGCCCCTGATCGAGTTTAACAAAGTCCCCTGATCGAGTATAACAAAGTCCCCTTAACGATTATAACAAAGGCCCCTGATCGAGTATAGAAAAGTTTCCTGATCGAATAAGACAAAGCCCCCTGATCGAGAATAACAAAGTCCCCTGATCGAGAATAACAAAGTCGCCTGATCGAGTATAACAAAGCCCCCTCATCGAGTATAACAAAGTCCCGTGATCGAGTATAACAAAATCCCCTTACCGAGTATAACAAAGTCCCCTGATCGAGTATAACAAATTCCCTGATCGAGTAGAACTTAGTCCCCTGATCGAGTATAACAAAGTCCTCTGATCGAGTATAACAAAGGCCCTTGATCGAGTTTAACAAAGGCCCCTGATCGAGTATAACAAAGTCCCTTGGTCGAGTATAACAAAGGCCCCTCATCGAGGTTAACAAAGGCCCCTCATCGTGTATAACAAAATCGCAAGCTCGAGTATAACAAAGAACCCTGATCGAGTATAACAAAGTTCCCTGATCGAGTAAAACAAAGTCCGCTTTTCGAGTATAACAAAGCCCCCTGATCGAGTATAACAAAGTCCCATGACGAGTATAACAAAGTCCCCCTCATCGAATATAACAAGTCCCCTGATCGAGTATAACAAATTTCTGATCGAGTAGAACAAAGTCCCTTATCGAGTATAAATAAAGGCCTTTATCGAGTATAAATAAAGTCCTAAGTGATCGGAGAATATCAAAGTCCCTCATCGAATATAACAAAGTCACCTGATCGAGTATAACAGCGCTCCCCTGATCGAGTTTAACAAAGGACCCTGATCTAGTATAACAAAGTCCCTTGGTCGAGTATAACAAAGGCCCCTGATATAATATAACAAAGGCGCCTGAACGAGTGTAACAAAGGCCCCTGATCGAGTATAACAAAGTTCCCTGATCGAGTATAACAAAGCCCCCTGATCGAGTATAACAAAGTCCCCCTTATCGAGAATAACAAAGTCCTCTGATCGAGAATAACAAAGACCCCTGATCATGTATAGCAAAGGCCCCTGATCGAGTATAACAAAGTCCCCTGGTCGAGTATAACAAAGTCCCCTGATCGAGTATAACAAAGGCCCCTGATCGAGTATAACAAAGGCCCCTGATCGAGTAAAACAAAGTCCCCTGATCGAGTATAACAAATTCCACTCAACGAGTATAACAAAGTTCCCTGATCGAGTATAACAAAGCCC
>NW_024712928.1:0-15627 GCF_018991925.1 Homarus americanus
GGTTGTTGGTTTTAGTTTAGGTCGTTTTGGGTCAGTTTAGGTTGGGTTGGGTCAGTTTAGGTTGGGTTGGGTCAGTTTAGGTTGGGTTGGGTCAGTTTAGGTTGGGTTGGGTCAGTTTAGGTTGGGTTGGGTCAGTTTAGGTTGGGTTGAGTCAGTTTAGGTTGGGTTGGGTCAGTTTAGGTTGGGTTGGGTCAGTTTAGGTTGGGTTGGGTCAGTTTAGGTTGGGTTGGGTCAGTTTAGGTTGGGTTGGGTTAGTTTTGGTGTGGTTAGATTGGACTCTATAGATTAGGTTGGGTTGGATTAGGTTACGTTGAGTTAAGTTGGATTAGATTAAGTTGGGCTTATGGGCTAGGCATTTGTTGAGAGGACATCTATAAACATTGTTCGACTATTGATTGAAATTTGTGAGGAAGTATTGAAGGCAGATTTGTGTATAGAAGAGAACCCGGAGGCGAGTTTTTGTGATGCTTGGTTACTGATATTCTCTCTCTCTTTCTCTCTCAACTTGTGATACACTTGTCTGTAAAACTTTCTCAATGCAGAGATATATCTACACTCCAGGTGCCTCATGTCTATGTACACCAGAGTTGAATTGTATCAGAAACGAGTTTTTATATATGTATGTGTGTGTGTGTGTGTAATAATAATAATAATAATAATAATTAACGGTTTATTGAAAGAGCTTGGCAGCCAGAAGGCTGAAAATATACAGTTACATATTTGGGGAATGGGTTACGAATTACAAATAATATACAAGTGACATAAGTGACACAAATAAGACATATAGTAACTTAGATGTGTGTGTGTGTGTGTGTGTATGTGTGTGTGTGTGTGTGTGTGTATGTCTGTATGTGTGTGTTTTTCAGAGTTAAGGTCGGAATGTGAAAGGTCAAAAGGTCGTGCATCATGTTACAAAACACACACACACACACACACATACACACACACACACACATACACACACACATACACACACACATACACACACACACACACACACACACACTAACTTGTAATCAACCAGTGTATTCACTCCCAGTCAATCTTACCTTTTTGCACTGTCGTTGCACTTATCGATGTCAGGTCTCCAGGTAAAGTGAGTTCGCCGTCTTCCATCCTCCTCTTGCATTTGTGGCCAGTCATTCATCCCTCTGCCGTCTGCTTCCCCCCCCCTCACCCTCGCCATGCTTTCGTCCCACTTCCCTCACGCCCCCCCTTGCGCCTTCTCTCGCCCCCTCACACCTTCTGAGAAAACAAAACTCCGTCTGGTGACATCAGTTATCACACCGATATTAACTTACCCAGAAATACCTCTTCATACTATGACCACCACTCAAATATTAAAATTACAGGTGGTTCAAAACGAAGCCTTAAGATTCGTCACAGGCGAAAGATATCCCTTCACCAGAACCACAGCCGAGATACATAGAGACCTGAGAATGAAGTCCATCAACCAGCAGCTGTACACCCTGGCCAGCAGAATCTGGCAAAAGATAGAACGTTCAGAGCAACAACTCCTTCAAAGACTCCCACCAGATAACGACAACAACTATACATGGTTCCCAAAAAATTACCAAATCTCAAAAGGTCCATTACCACCCCCGATCTACACGGCCAGGCAATAGACAACCTCCCTAGACCAGCATCAGCCAGTAGGGTCGGCAGAATATGAAATAAGGCTCTTAAAACACCCATATATGGGACAGGATAGGATGCTTAGTGCCTGTACCGACAGACAATAACTAACCCATGACACAACCCTAACACACTATTAGCTTAGCTAGGCGGTCAGCCCACCCTCTCTTACCTCCTCCTAAAATTCTTCAATTTCCGAACTATAACTTCCTTCCCATACCTCTAATCTTCTTTCACCCTTCCTTTCTCTACAAAAGAAAGACAAAAAAAAATAGCCTCACCATGGCTTAATCTGGCCCTGAGGAGTAGTGTGGTGTGGGGACGTTCAGCGTTATAAATTTATGGTTTCCTGTGTAGATACAACGATGGTGATAACTGCCTTTTACGGTGTTACACACTGGGGACACCTGTGACCTCACCACACACACACACAGTCATGACACACCCACACCACACACTACACGCAGTCACCACAAACTACACACGGTCACCACACACTAAACACAGTCACCACACAAAGACCTTCCAAATATACGAGTTGGCAGCCTATATTACACCGGAAAACAACACTACAAGGCGATTTAACCTCTATTGTATAGCCTCATTGATATGTGTAAGAGCTAGGAGTAGAATCGTTCTTGGGAGAGGATGTGAAAACATCCACACAGATAGCACAACACAACCTCACTAGTCACACCCAGTCAGTGGTGACATGAGTGTCTATTTTGTGTTCTCGTTCAGTGTTCAATACTAATTGTCTCCAATACCGAGTCAGTAATATAATCAACACAGTACCAATCCCAAAAGGTGAGTGAGCGCCCGAACAACTCCATTGTTGAGTCAGTCACGCCAAATGGCTCTTCATATTCTGTCTCTAATCTCTATCTTTTACTTGTTGATTAATTATTAGTGTATGTACTAACCTAAACTACAGTCTTCATTAAAGACTTTAGATGCTAAGATGTAATACTACATAAATAACTAGTGTAATATAATAGAGAAGATAAACAACATGAAGGCCGATGACTGTACACATAAAACCTTTACTCTCCTGTACTGTGTTCAACCAATACTACAACATGTTCTCTATTACACCGCGTTACACATTACTGGATATAGGAAAAGTTGGTGGTCATGGTGGTGGTGTTATTAATGGTGATGCTGATGGTGCAGCTGGTGGTGATGATGGTGGAGAGGGTGGTGGTGAGAGTGGTGTTGTTAATGGTGATGCTGATGGTGCAGCTGGTGGTGATGCTAATGGTGGTGGTGGTGGAGAGGGTGGTGGCATTGGTGGTGGTGAGGGTGGTGTTATTAATGGTTATGCTGATGGTGGTGGTGGTGATGATGAAGCTGGGGGTGATGCTGATGGTGGTGTTGGTGAGTGGTGATGGTGGTGGTGACAGTGATAATGATGGTGGTGTTGGTGAGGATAAGAAACATAAGAAAATAAGGAGTCTGCAATAGGCCGGTTGGCCTGTGCATGGCAGCTCCTGTCGAGAGTTACTACCACTCTCTACCATCCATGAATCTATCCAGCCTCCTTTTAAAACTTTCCAGCGTTCCAGCACTTACTACAAAGTTGTTCCACTCGTCCACCACCCTATTTGTGAACCAGTTCCTTCCTATCTCCCTCCTTAACCTAAACTTATCCACCTTAAATCCGTTGCTCCGAGTCCTATCCTGCTCGGATATTATAAGAACTTTATCTATATCACCTTTAATGATTCCTTTCACCCACTTAAATACTTCTATCATATCTCCCCGCACTCTTCGTCTTTCTAGGGAATGCAAGTTTAATTTCTATAATCTATCTTGATATGGAAGGTTTCTAAGTCCCGGAATCATTTCCGTCATTCTTCGCTGCACCGATTCCAGTGAATTTATATCCATTCTATAATAAGGACACCAGAACTGAACAGCATAATCGAGGTACGGCCTGACTACCGCAAGATATACTTGCAATAAGACCTCTGCACGCTTATTACTTACACTTCTAGATATAAAACCCAATACTCTGTTTGCTTTATTTCGAACATTAACGCACTGTTTTCTAGACCGTAGGTCCGGGCTTACAAGTACCCCTAGGTCTCTTTCACAAGTCGACTTCTCTAGGTTGGTGTTGTTAAGGCTGTATACATTGACAGCATTTGTTCTTCCAATATTAAATATGCTGCACTTGCTGGTGTTGAATTTCATTTGCCATTTTCTGACCACTCCTGCAGTTTATTTAAATCCTCCTGTAGTGCATTTGCATCCTGCCCTGAATTAATCTGCCTCCCTATTTTGGTGAGGATGGTGACAATGATGGTGGTGGTGAGGGTTGTGATGGTGGCGGTGTTTGTGAGGGTGATGATGGTGGTGGTGGTGATGATGCTGATGGTGAGGGGGTGGTAGTGATGGTGAGGACAGTGGTGATGATAGAAAGGGTGGGGGTGGTGATGATGGTGCAGGTGGTGGTGATGGAGAGGGTGGTGGTGGTGATGATGGTGAGGGTGATGATAATGGTGGTGGCCGTGGTGGTGTTACTGATGGTGATGGTGGTGGAGATGATGAGGGTGGTGGTGGCGATGGTGAGGGTGGTGGTGATGGCTATGGTGAAGGTGGTGGTGATGGTGAAGGTGGTGGTGATGGTGGTGATTGTGAGGGTGGTGATGGTGGTGGTGATGCTGGTGATGGTGTTGATGGTGATGGTGATGATGGTTTTGATGGTGATGATGTTGATGGTGATGTTGATGGCAGTGATGGTGTTGGTGGTGATGATGGTGATTTTGAATTTTGCAGCAGACAACACCTAGTTTATTGTGCACCCCATACGCATCCTGTGAGCGGTAGCGCACAAAGGGTTACAGAGTAGAGGTCACAAGGGTGTTTATCAGACCCCAGTGATTTTGATATTATGCCAATGAATGTTACAGAGTATTTCCTGTACAATGTTTGTTTACATCGGTACATAGAATTTTGATTAGGTACTAGATGCCAACTGTGATACAGCCTTAGTATATCAGCTATCTTGGCATTAGAGATAAAGTGTTGTACCATTGCCTACCAAGTGTGCTTGGATCTATCCCTGTAAGGTTATATTTTTTCACAGTCTAAGACGTAGTGGTGGTAGTGGTGGTTGTGTTGGTGACACTGGTGGTGGTGGTAGTGACAGTGGTGGTAGTGGTGGTGGTGCTGGTGCTGGCAGTGGTGGTGGTAGTGGTGGTGCTGGCAGTGGTGCAGTGGTGGTGGTGGCAGTGGTGACAGTGGTGGTGGTGACAGTAGTGGTGGTGGCAGTGGTGGCAGTGTTGGTGGCAGTGGTGGTGGTGACAGTGGTGGTGGTAGTGGTGACAGTGGTGGTAGAGGCAGTGGTGGTGGTGGCAGCGGTGGCGGTGGCAGTGGTGGCAGTTGTGACAGTGGTGGTGGCAGTGGTGACAGTGGTGGTGGTGGCAGTGGTGGTGGCAGTGGTGGTGACAGTGGTGGTGGCAGTGGTGACAGTGGTGGTGGTGGCAGTGGTGGTGGCAGTTGTGACAGTGGTGGTGTCAGTGGTGACTGGTGGTGGTGGCAGTGGTGACAGTGGTGGTGACAGTGGTGGTGGTGGGATTGGCTACAAAGACTGGGGCGACGTCCCGTCAGCCGGCCCCTCACGTAGGCTAATGCCCCAGGCTCTAGAGCGCTCTAGAGCCTGGGGCATAACATGGATTAAATGATTTAAATGGTGAGGAAATTTCCAATAAACTCCTACCATCTTTGGCACTGGGACGGAGCACGACAAGCGTCGTCACGCTGGGCAGCAAGGCGGGAGTGATAGGCTAAGCCTCGGTGTACAGTACATAGTGGAATCTACAGTACGTTGGGTCATAAGAGATTATGCGTGAATACAGACATTGTTTCACTGGCTATTGACACTCGATCGTCTCGTCAAGTTTGAACAGAAGTGTGTGAAATATTATTGGGATTATATTGCCACTGAGGTGCGTGCCACCATGTCAAGTCGTCATCTTGTTAAACGCATGTTCCTTCTTCATGAATTATATCTGAGACTAAAGCTATCTCTGCTATACCACTCTTGTTATTTCCCTATACCTGTACATAACAAATAATATGGACGTGTTTAGGGACTATTTGTGTGTTTTGGGGTACTTGTCACAGTTGGTTGTTGTGTACTGCGCATTTGAGTTTCTCTCGCCCAACGGGAGAGATCCGTGGTTACAATGATTACATCAGTATTTGTGTAATTGTGGTGAAATATCATGTGTGTATGTAATGAGATGGCAGACGTGTGCTGGGACTATATTATTATGAGATATATAAAGTGAAGAGCATGTAATCTGTGAAGAAGATGAATATGGTTAAATATAGGACGACGAATATATTACTTACTGGTGGTCAGTTACGTTAGTATAGACGGACAGTGTGGCAAGGCACACAGGAAACAGCTGGGTAAATGTTCGTCATAATTATTTAGTCATGATAACATGATTATTATAAAAATTACAGTTAAATTACATATTTCAGTTTGTAATTACATTTAGTGCCAGTATATAACATTGTTATTCATTGGATGTGACAACATTCAAAACTCTTTTCTACATTAAGTAGTCTCGGCTGTCATAATACTGGATACAGGGAAATATGTAAACCTGACCTTGTCGAGTGTTCACTCCTTAATGCTGTTAGGAATTCAGTTGTTATGCAGGTGCTGAGCGAGTGTACTGTATATCCCCCCTCAGGAAGGAGGAGGGGGGGTTGTTGTTGTTAAGAAGCTTTGGACTGTGGTTGTACTTATATCCTAAACTTAATCTGGCGGTTACAACATCTTATAATCTAGTGATCTTGTTACTTGCTCCATATACATGTTTCTCTTGATACATCTCATCATGGTAAACAATACATTGACTAATGCCTGTTTGCACTTGTCTGCTTGCGTCAAATTCGTCAACAAGTTTGCATTTCAAGATGAGTTTTAGCATGTATAAGAATGGCATCTTCATAGCTAATAGTAATATTACTGAGGTAACCATTTATCCAATGTAACAGCCAACCTCCTATATCCATTTTGGTTAGTTAGCCAATATAGGTGATGGTGATGATTGTTACACGAATGGCCGCCATGTCATTCGTCTCTACAGAGCAAGGGACAACTCGCTGTCCCCCAAAGCTTCGAGGAGATAATATGAACCAAAAGTGAATGCTATCGATGGAGTATAAAAGTTTGAAGCTCTGGAGAGTATGGCGGATACTGGGGAAAGCCGACCGGAGACGAGAGAGGATTATACACTGTTGCTGGCTCTCCATATTGACGTTGACGTAAGCTTTGTGTGTTATGTCGTGATGGGGAGCCATGTTAATTGGTTAATGTTAAGGTTAGATTATAGTGCGAAGAAAGTTTAGGAAGGTGTTGCTACTGTGCCTGGCGACTTTTTAATAATTATTTAATAGTAATGAAGTTTGGTGTTAAAAGGATGACGAGAGGAACACAAGTTGTAATGACTGATTCTGTATGATTGTCCTTCACTTTAGCAACAGCTGTGAGAGACAACTCTGACTCCGTATGTTTAATAAACCACAAGGAGTTAATATAGGTTATGTAAGAGTGTACCATCGTGCGATATGTTTTCCCATGTTGAGGTGGGGAGGGGGGGGGGGCTTATCTAGGGCAGCGCCCAGTTCAGAGTTGCCAACTTAGCGACTTTGTAGCTAGATCTAGAGCTTTTTGTTTTTTTCTAGCGACATTTTAGAGCGATTTGCGACTCTAGAGATATCCACAGAAATCTAGCGACTTTCTGGATACTTTTGGACTGTCCATGAAAACTCAGTTTTCCTAATTTCGAGCCATAATATAGAGCAACGGGGTTACAGGGACAATAAATAATAAGAAAAGTTTAATACACTTGAACGGGTCGTGGTACAGAAGGAGGGACACGTCTACTTCATGTCAGCCCGTCCATGGCTAATGTTGCCGTGTCGTCATTTATTTGTCTGTTACCTTCGCCTTTGTAGCACCTGGGTAACTTACCTCTTTGTCAGATATGCAATATGAATTTCATTAATACGCTAAATTTTAAAGAATATTAGCAAAACATCTTATAGAATTAATTCTATCAAGCCTGCGTGGTTCCAAACTTGTCATCCGCGTCCACCATGGGTGACCCATAGACTCCATACAGTTGCCCGGACACTGTTCACCCGCTTTGACAAAAACCATCAAGGAAAGTTTCCGCTTGTTTGCATGCTGTTTATTAATTTGAACCCTTCATAGTCCCAATAGAAAATGGGTAAGCCACAGTATTCGCAGCGATTTAGGAAGGAATGGCTCAGAGATGACAGATACAAAAATTGGCTTCTGGAGGTGCCAGGAGATAATAAAAAAGGATTTTGTAAATTTTGCAAGTGTACTTTGTCTGCTAAGTTGTGCGACATTGAAAAACACAAAAACACTAAAAAACACAAGAAAGCAGAAGAGCCGTTTAGTGCAGAAAGAGACAATTTTACCATTCAAGAAACTTGGTGAAGCAAAAAAAGTGGAGGGAACTCTGGCCATGTTTGTAGCTGAACATTGTTCTATTCGTGTGGTAGAACACTTAAGTGAAGTGTGTAAAGTATGTTTTAGTGACAGCAAGGCAGGCAGTGAACTCAAGTTAAAAACATCAAAGTGTTCTGGGATAATATGCAATATTCTTGCGCCACATTTCACAGAAAATCTGAAAAATGATATTTTTACATAATGCATTTTATTTTTACTCCGTCCATTATAGTCGGCATTATGAAAATATTATTTGCATCAAATTACTGAAGGGGGGAATAATAGCTAGCGACTTTTCATGGAAGATTTAGCAACATTTAGCTACTTTTAGGTACCAGCCTAGCGACATTTGAAAATCCGAGTTGGCAACCCTGGCCCAGTTGCCAGTCACCAACTGACGCTGTTAGAATAAAGTCTACAAAGAACGGCTCTATGATTCAAACCTCTAACAGGTTATTAGAGATATTTTACTCTAATATACTCTATATTACTGGTACACTTGACATACAAAAAGGTTAAATGTATTTAACAATTCAGAAAATTACCATATTTTACCATTTTCTGTGAAGTTTGTTCCGGAGACATAAGGGGTTAATATACAAACTAAAATATTTGTAAAATTTATTGATATTAAAAACTTCCCTTATAATTCTTATAAAAACTGTGTAAGTTTTGTTTTCATATCTCCTCTAGTGTACGAGTACTGGCTAGTGTAATTCATGGGCTGCCCACATTTTTATTCCTGAGAAAATTAGCGATTTTTTGACCCTTGATGACGTCATCATTGATATCATGAAAACTATCATGGTAATATATTGTAACCTGACCCAAGTCCTTTCCAATGATACCCAATACATTTGGTTTTATTGGAAATAATCACATTAAAAAGGGGTTTTAATTTCCCCTACCCCTAATTTTATGCTTAAATTTGTCTTCTCAATATTTAAGACTTCGTCCCACATCACAAATCAACAATTGTATTTGAAGTTTCCACTATCAGATACCTATGGGGGATGGATATACTGTACCTGCTTAAGAATACATAAGAAAAATGGACATCTTGATTGATCACCCAAACCTAAAATAAGCACTTTTTTTCTCTTTAATTTCCCTACTTTCACTTCCACGCTAACAGCCTGTTGGGTGGGTATTTTACGTTCGTTACTTTATGTTACGTTCCGTTAGGTTAGATTAAGATAGAGTTAAATTGTTTGGTTATGTTAGGTTTTATTAACAAACGATACTAACATAAGTAATATGCTGGATAGATGACAATGTGTAATTAAAAGAATTTGTCAAACTGTTTTCCTGAATATTCACAGATTATGATAATGTAATTACGTAAACTGTTATACACAATTACCACAGTGCCAGTTAGTCATTAAGTTAACAATAAGATGTTGTCAAGTGTTGCCTAAAAGATGAAAAATATATGACAAGACTCATAAACACATTGTTCATGTTTGTAGCAAAGACCAGACACCCCAGCTTATTATACCTAAAGATTAAACACCCCAGCTTATTATACCTAAAGATTAAACACCCCAGCTTATTATACCTAAAGATTAGACACCCCAGCTTATTATACCTAAAGATTAAACACTCCAGCTTATTATACCTAAAGATTAAACACCCCAGCTTATTATACCTAAAGATTAAGTGCTCCAGCTTATTATACCTAAAGATTAGACACCCCAGCTTATTATACCTAAAGATTAAACACCCCAGCTTATTATACCTAAACATTAAATACCCCAGCTTATTATACCTAAAGATTAAACACCCCAGCTATATACCTAAAGATTAAACACCCCAGCTTATATAATTTCCAGCCTAAACACCCCAGCTTATTATACCTAAAAAATTAAACACCCCAGCTTATTATAGTACCTAAAGATTAAACACCCCAGCTTATTATACCTAAAGATTAAACACCCTGAAATATACCTAAAGATTAAAACACCCCAGCTTATTATACCCAAAGATTAAACACCTGAGCTTATTATACCAAAGATTAGACACCCCAGCTTATTATACCTAAAAGATTAAACACTCCAAGCTTATTATACCTAAAGATTAAACACCTCTAGCTTATTATACTCCAAAGATTAAACACCCCAGCTTATTATACCTAAAGATTAGACAACCCAGCTTATTATACCTAAAGATTAAACACCCCAGCTTATTATACCTAAAGATTAGACACCCCAGCTTATTATACCTAAAGATTATACAACCCAGCATATTATACCTAAAGATTAAACACCCCTGCTTATTATACCTAAAGATTAAACACCCCAGCTTATTATACCTAAAGATTAAACACCCCAGCTTATTGTACCTAAAGATTAAACACCCCAGCTTATTATACCTAAATAATAAACACCCCAGCTTATTATCCCTAAATATTAAACACCCCAGCTAATTATCCCTAAATATTAAACACCCCAGCTTATTATCCCTAAAGATTAAACACCCCAGCTTATTATCCCTAAATATTAAACACCTCAGCTTAATATCCCTAAAGATTAAACACCCCAGCTTATTATCCCTAAACATTAAACACCCCAGCTATTATCCCTAACATTAGACACCCCAGCTTATTATCCCTAAACATTAAACACCCCAGCTTATTATCCCTAAATATTAGACACCCCAGCTTATACCTAAATGTTAAACACCCCAGCTTATTATCCCTAAACATTAAACACCCCAGCTTATTATCCCTAAACATTAAACACCCCAGCTTATTATACCTAAATATTAGACACCCCAGCTTATTATACCTAAATATTAGACCCCCAGCTTATTATACCTAAATATTAAACACCCCAGCTTATTATACCTAAATATTAGACACCCCAGCTTATTATACCTAAAGATTAAACACCCCAGCTTATTATCCCTAGACATTAAACACCCCAGCTTATTATATCTAAATATTAAACACCCCAGCTTATTATCCCTAAATATTAAACACCCCAGCTTATTATCCATAAATATTAAACACCCCAGCTTATTATCCATAAATATTAAACACCCCAGCTTATTATCCCTAAATATTAAACACCCCAGCTTATTATCCCTAAATATTAAACACCCCAGCTTATTATCCCTAAACATTAAACACCCCAGCTTATTATCCCTAAATATTAGACACCCCAGCTTATTATCCCAAAATATTAAACACCCCAGCTTATTATCCCTAAATATTAAACACCCCAGCTTATTATCCCTAAATATTAAACACCCCAGCTTATTATCCCTAAACATTAAACACCCCAGTTTATTATCCCTAAATATTAGATACCCCAGCTTATTATCCCTAAATATTAAACACCCCAGCTTATTGTCCCTAAATATTAAACACCCCAGCTTATTATCCCTAAACATTAAACACCCCAGCTTATTATCCCTAAATATTAGACACCCCAGCTTATTATCCCTAAACATTAAACACCCCAGCTTATTATCCCTAAACATTAAACACCCCAGCTTATTAACCCTAAACATTAAACACCCCAGCTTATTATCCCTAAACATTAAACACCCCAGCTTATTATCCCTAAACATTAAACACCCCAGCTTATTATCCCTGAATATTAGACACCCCAGCTTATTATCCCTCAATATTAAACACCCCAACTTATTATCCCTCAATATTAGAAACCCCAGCTTATTATCCCTAAATATTAAACACCCCAGCTTATTATCCCTAAATATTAAACACCCCAGCTTATTATCCCTAAACATTAAACACCCCAGCTTATTATCCCTAAACATTAGACACCCCAGCTTATTATCCCTAAACATTAAACACCCCAACTTATTATCCCTCAATATTAGACACCCCAGCTTATTATCCCTAAACATTAGACACCCCAGCTTATTATCCCTAAACATTAAACACCCCAGCTTATTATCCCTAAACATTAAACACCCCAGCTTATTATCCCTGAATATTAGACACCCCAGCTTATTATCCCTAAATATTAAACACCCCAACTTATTATCCCTCAATATTAGACACCCCAGCTTATTATCCCTAAATATTAAACACCCCAGCTTATTATCCCTAAATATTAAACACCCCAGCCTATTATCCCTAAATATTAAACACCCCAGCTTATTATCCCTAAATATTAAACACCCCAGCTTATTATCCCTAAATATTAAACACCCCAGCTTATTATACCTAAAGATTAACCACCCCTGCTTAATATACCTAAAGATTAAACACCCCAGCTTATTATACCAAAAGATTAAACACCACAGCTTATCATACCTAAATATTAAACACCCCAGCTTATTATACCTAAAGATTAAACACCCCAGCTTATTATACCTAAAGATTAAACACCCCAGCTTATTATACCTAAAGATTAAACACCCCAGCTTATTATACCTAAAGATTAGACAACCCAGCTTATTATACCTAAAGATTAAACACCCCAGCTTATTATACCTAAAGATTAGACACCCCAGCTTATTATACCTAAAGATTATACACCCCAGCATATTATACCTAAAGATTAAACACCCCTGCTTATTATACCTAAAGATTAAACACCCCAGCTTATTATACCTAAAGATTAAACACCCCAGCTTATTGTACCTAAAGATTAAACACCCCAGCTTATTATACCTAAATATTAAACACCCCAGCTTATTATCCCTAAATATTAAACACCCCAGCTTATTATCCCTAAAGATTAAACACCCCAGCTTATTATCCCTAAATATTAAACACCTCAGCTTAATATCCCTAAATATTAGACACCCCAGCTTATTATCCCTAAACATTAAACACCCCAGCTTATTATCCCTAAATATTAGACACCCCAGCTTATACCTAAATGTTAAACACCCCAGCTTATTATCCCTAAACATTAAACACCCCAGCTTATTATCCCTAAACATTAAACACCCCAGCTTATTATACCTAAATATTAGACACCCCAGCTTATTATACCTAAATATTAGACCCCCAGCTTATTATACCTAAATATTAAACACCTCAGCTTATTATACCTAAATATTAGACACCCCAGCTTATTATACCTAAAGATTAAACACCCCAGCTTATTATCCCTAAACATTAAACACCCCAGCTTATTATATCTAAATATTAAACACCCCAGCTTATTATCCCTAAATATTAAACACCCTAGCTTATTATCCATAAATATTAAACACCCCAGCTTATTATCCATAAATATTAAACACCCCAGCTTATTATCCCTAAATATTAAACACCCCAGCTTATTATCCCTAAATATTAAACACCCCAGCTTATTATCCCTAAATATTAAACACCCCAGCTTATTATCCCTAAACATTAAACACCCCAGTTTATTATCCCTAAATATTAGACACCCCAGCTTATTATCCCTAAATATTAAACACCCCAGCTTATTATCCCTCAGCATAAACACCCCAGCTTATTATCCCTAAAACATTAAACACCCCAGCTTATTATCCCTAAATATTGTGACACACCCCAGCTTATTATCATCCCTAGACATTAAAACACCCCAGCTTATCATCCCTAAACATTAAACACCCCAGCTTATTATCCCTAAACATTAAACACCCCAGCTTATTATCCCTAAACATTAAACACCCCAGCTTATCATCCCTAAACATTAAATACCCCAGCTTATTATCCCTAAACATTAAACACCCCTGCTTATTATCCCTAAACATTAAACACCCCAGCTTATTATCCCTAAACATTAAACACCCCAGCTTATTATCCCTGAATATTAGACACCCCAGCTTATTATCCCTAAATATTAAATACCCCAACTTATTATCCCTCAATATTAGACACCCCAGCTTATTATCCCTAAATATTAAACACCCCAGCTTATTATCCCTAAATATTAAACACCACAGCTTATTATACCTAAAGATTAAACACCCCAGCTTATTATACCTAAAGATTAAACACCCCAGCTTATTATACCTAAAGATTAAACACCCCAGCTTATTATACCTAAAGATTAAACACCCAGCTTATTATACCCAAAGATTACACACCCCAGCTTATTATATACTCAAAGATTAGATACCCCAGCTTATTACACCCAAAGATTAAACACCCCAGCTTATTATACCTAAAGATTAAACACCTAGCTTATTATACCTAAAGATTAAAAACACCCAGCTTATTATACCTAAAGATTAATAATAATTCAGCTTATTATACTCTAAAGATTAGACACCCCAGCTTATTATACCTAAAGATTAAACACCCCAGCTTATTATACCTAAAGATTAAATACCCCAGCTTATTATAATTTTAAAGACAACAATTCCAGCTTATTATACCTAAAGATTAAACACCCAAGCTATTATACTTAAAGATTAAACACCCCAGCTTGCTATACCTAAAGATTAAACACCCCTAGCTTACCTAAAGATTGAATAACCCAGCTTATTATCCCTAAAGATTAAACACACCAGCTTATCATCCCTAAATATTAAACGCCCCAGCTTATTAAACCTAAAGATTAAACACCCCAGCTTATTATCCCTAAAGATTAAACACCCCAGTTTATTATACCTAAAGATTAAACACCCCAGCTTATTATACCTAAAGATTAAACACCTCAGCTTATTATACCTAAAGATTAAACACCCCAGCTTATTATACCTAAATATTAAACTCCCCAGCTTATCATACCTAAAGATTAAACACACCAGCTTATTATACATAAAGATTAAACACCCCAGCTTATTATCCCTAAATATTAAACACCCCAGCTTATTATCCCTAAATATTAAACACCCCAGCTTATTATCCCTAAATATTAAATACCCCAGCTTATTATCCCTAAATATTAAACACCCCAGCTTATTATCCCTAAATATTAAACACCCCAGCATATTATCCCTAAATATTAAACACCCCAGCTTATTATACCTAAATATTCAACACCACAGCTTATTATATCTAAATATTAGACACCCCAGCTTATTATACCTAAAGATTAAACACCCCAGCTTCTTATCCCCAAATGTTAAAAACCCCAGCTTATTATCCCTAAATATTAAACACCCCAGCTTATTATCCCTAAATAGTAAACACCCCAGCATATTATCCCTAAATACTAAACACCCCAGCTTATTATCCCTAAAGATTAAACACCCAAGCTTATTATCCCTAAATATTAAAAACCCCAGCTTATTATCCCTAAATATTAAACACCCGAGCTTATTATCCCTAAATACTAAACACCCCAGCTTATTATCCCTAAAGATTAAATACCCCAGCTTATTATCCCTAAATATTAAACACCCCAGCTTATTATCCCTAAATATTAAACACCCCAGCTTATTATCCCTAAATATTAAACACCCTAGCTTATTATCCCTAAATATTAAACACCCCAGCTTATTATACCTAAAGATTAAACACCCCTGCTTAATATACCTAAAGATTAAACACCCCAGCTTATTATACCTAAAGATTAAACACCCCA
>NW_024712929.1:0-67159 GCF_018991925.1 Homarus americanus
AACAAAGGCCTTTGATCGAGTTTAACAAAGGGCCTTATTCGAGTATAACAAAGTCCCTCATCGAGTATTACAAAGGCCCCTGATCGAGTTTAACAAAGTTCCTGGTCGAGTACAACAGAACCTGATCGAGCTTAAGAAAGTCTGATCGAGTATAACAAAGGCCCTGATCGAGTTTTAACAAAGGCCCCTGATCGAGTATAACAAAGTCCCTGGTCGAGTATAACAAACTCCCTGGTCGAGTATAACAAAGTCCCCATCTGAGTATATAAATAAATTCCTGATTGCTTATATAAAAAGTTCCTGAACGATTATAACAAAGGCCCCTAATCGAGTATAACAAAGTTCACTGATCGAGTATAACAAAGCCCCTGATCGAGTATAACAAAATCCCTGATCGAGAATAAACAAAGTCCCCTGATCAAGTATAACAAAGGCCCTTGGTCGATTATAACAAAGGCCCCTAATTGAGTATAAATAAACTCTGGTCGAGTATAAAAATTCTGATCGAGTATAACAAAGTCCCTGAACGATTATAACAAAGGCCCTCATCGAGTATAACAAAGTTCCCTGATCGAGTATAACAGAGTCCTATCATCGAATATAACAAACTCCCCTGATCGAGCATAACAAAGGCCCCTGATCGAGTTTAACAAAGGCCCCTCATCGAGTATAACAAAGTCCCCTGGTCGAGTATAACAAACTCCCCTGGTCGAGTATAACAAAGTCCCCTGATCGAGTAAAACAAAGTCCCCTGATCGACTATAACAAAGTCCCCTGAACGATTATAACAAAGGCCCTGTTCAAGTATAACAAAGCCCCCTGATCGAGTATAACAAAGCCCCTAATCGAGTATAACAAAGTCCCTGGATCAAGTATAACAAAGTCCCCTGATCGAGTATAACAAAGTCCCCTGAACGATTATAACTAAGGCCCTTGATCATATAACAAAGCCCCTTGATCGAGTATAACAAAGCCCCTCATTTATAACAAAGTCCCCTGATCAAGTATAACAAAGTCCCGTGAACGAGTTTAACAAAGTCCCCTGATCGAGTATAACAAAGGCCCTCATCGAGTATAACAAAGTCCTCTGATCGAGTATAACAAAGTCCCCTGAACGATTATAACAAAGGCCCCTGACTTTAACAAAGTTTCAATTGAGTAAAACAAAGCCCCTTGATCGAGTATATACAAGGTCCCCTGATCGAGGATAACAAAGTCCCTAATCGAGTATAACAAAGGCCCTCATCGAGTTTAACAAGGGCCTCATCGAGTATATCAAAGTCCCCTGGCGAGAATAACAAAGGCCCTTGATCGAATATAACAAAGGTGCCTGAAATTATATAACAAAAGCCCCTAATCGAGTTTAACAAAGGCCCCTAATCGAGTATAACAAAGTCCCCTGGTCGAGTATAACAAAGTCTCCTGAACGATTATAACAAGGCCCCTTGATCCAGTATAACAAAGCCCTCATAACAAAGTCCCTCATCAAGTAAACAAAGTCCTGAACGAGTAGAACAAAGTCCTAATCGAGTTTAACAAAGACCCTAATCGAGAATAACAAAGGCCTTTGATCGAGTTTAACAAAGTTCTGTGGTCGAGTATAACAGAAATTGAGTATGAATAGTGTGAGGGTTAGAGGTAAAACAAAGATCAAGAATGTTAGCAAGTTGATCGTTGTTATGGTTTTGTGGATCGGTGGTAGTAGGAGGGATTATATTACATAAAGATAATAATATGTCGTATTTATTTCTACCGTAGAGTTTGATACCTTCACACTGATTACTTACAGGAGATTGTGCGTATCTACGTGAAGTTCACTCCACCACTCGACATTCCATGATTTATACTTGATAAATGATGATTTAATGAATTCTTTAATTTTCAACATCCATCTAAGTTATTGGTTATACTTTGTCATAACCAATCAGTCTACTTAGTAATAATAAGATAGGATCACAGATACGGGCAGATAATTGCACTACATTTATTTGTCAAGCTTCCATACAATGATTTACAATTTGCATGGATATATGATTCGCTCACGTTCACGCTGTAATAAAATTAATCTTCTAAAACAGGAATTTCCAACTGGGACACATGTGATTACTCTACTGTGGGTATGACTTAACAGAGCCTTAATTCTTCAAGTGATACATTTACTGCCAGCCTGGATTACTTTGTTACAACAGGCTTTATCACAAGAACTTCTTTCCACGGCCATAGTAACAAAAGTACTCTTGGGTTACCACACATTGTCTCTCGTCACTGACAGTCCTGTAGACGGTTATCGCGGCAAGGAGAACTGATAAGCGTGATTTGAATTAACCATTTAGGTGCAATAGACCAGCCTGGATTGCTTTTGTCGCAACCAGGCTTTCACACTGATATTTCCACGGAATAACAAACCTAGGTTAACACACTTAGTCTCGTGTCGATCACGGTCACTGTAGACGGTGTCGTGCAGGAGAACTCTGTAAGCGCGAATTAATTAACCATTTACTGTAGGTGATAGGCCATCCTGGATTGCTCTTGTCGCAACCAGGCATCCACACGTGATATTTCCATGGGGATAACAACCTAGGTTAACTTACTTAGTCTCGTGTCGACGACGGTTCACAGGACGGAGTGGCGGTGGAGGACTCTGTGTGGTGTGGTGTCGCCCCTTTCAGGAGAGGGATGGAGACGACGACTTAACTAACCCATGGCTCAGGGATACTACTTAAAATGAGGTTTTTGGGTGTGAAGCGATGAACAACACTGTTTCACTGCCCACCCCTAAAGGCTGGCTAACAAACACTATTGAAAAATACATGTCCCAGTTATGCCTCGCCGGCGTCTTATCTCTGGTAAAACAAACTTTGAGTTGGTTGCGGGTAAGCCTAACGCAACCCATGACAATCGGATTAGGAACGTGTAGGGTGTTTGATTATTATTAGTTCCAAATGATTAAGTAGGAAAAAGAGTGCCTCAGCTCCACCTGGGTCATCCCTTGCAGAGCCAAGCCACTCTCTGTGATGTACATTGAAATCCCTAGGTAGAGGATCTCGGTGTTGGGGTGTGTGGATAGCAACGACTCACGGCAAGAGTGAGATAGTCAAGAGTTCAAAATAGTTGGTAGAGTTGGGAGAACAATTAGGAAACAAGAAAAATAGTCACAGTAGGTAGAGATATTTTGAGCCAGATGACATCATAAAGGAGATTCAAGATCCGTGAGTCGGGCTATAGGTGTACGTGTGTTGCAGTAGGCGCATACCTCCCTTAGAACGGAAGTAGGTATAAAGGTTGTAGTTAGAGACTTGAAAAGGTTTGGGTGAAGCTGCTTTGGTCAGTTGAAGTTCGGAGAGTAGTAAGAGGTCGGGGGAAGAGGTTGATAGATGGTGCTCCACAGAAGAAAAATTGGATCTCAGTCCACGAATGTTGGAAAAACGAAGTGTGAAAAAGCCGATCCTCCAGCAACCGCGGTGGCGTCAGTTGAGGCCCAGTAGCTTGATGATGATCAGGTCGGCCCCACCTGACCAGGACCTCAAGGCCCACCAGTATATCAACTCATAGAGAAAAAATAGAATGAAAAAACGATCAAGAATGAGCGTTATTTGTTGTCAATAGTAAGAGAGACAGTTGAGACCCTGCAATTGTGTGTAAATGAGGCAGAAAGTCAGATCAGCAACCTGGGACTTTGTCACAATTTTCGTGATGCCATATAGCAGCAGGGTCTACCATTAGACAACACATTATGCTTCCAATATCTCTCCAGGCGGTAGTACCTCCCTGTTTGGTAGCTACCTTTTACATAAGACAATATACGTGACCACATAGGATCACCTTCCGGCGCCGCACGTACTCGGTCAACATCAATTCAAGGAAACACCTTCGTTAGTGTAACATGTCTAGATAACGCGTCTGCGACAAAATTATTCCTTCCTTCCAAATACTTAAGTAATGGTTTGAACTCCTGAATAGTGAGAAATCATCTGGGGAAACTTGCCTGGCAACTCTTTAATGTTAAAGAAACTGAGGTTTATGGTCTGTAGTTACAACAATTGGATATCCATACACATAATCGCGATATTTCTTTACAGACCACAATACAGCTAAGGCCTCTAACTCAGTAACACTGTAGTTATTCTATGCTTTAGACTAGCATACGCTAATGGGAGTTGCTTACCTTTACTTTCTAGTGATAACACTGCCCCTAACCTACTGTAGCTGGCGTCTGTGGTTACCATAAAAGGTTTCGAAAAGTCTGGAAAGCAAAGGATAGGCGCTCTAGTAAGGCGGTCTTTCATTTCAACAAAAGCTCAATATTCCTATTCTTTAAAATCCCTGTATAAAGGAACGATAAAAACCCACCATACCAATGAAAGTGTACATCATCTGCAAACTTTGGTATAAGATATTTACGAATGGCCTCAACTTTGTTAGCATCAACACTAACTCCGTCTTGGTCAACCACATGCCCTAAATATTGTATTCTACGTTGTAAAAACTTACATTTTAACAATTTTAACTTTATATTAGCATCTTGTAGTTTAGCTAACACATCTTCCAGTCTCACGAGGTGTTAGGAAACGTCTGACTATTATATCATCCAGGTACACTAGGACTTCAGAGCCTAAAATGGAACGAAAGATACTTGTCATCAACCTAGAAAACGTACTCGGGCTACTATGTAGTCCAAAAGGCATGCAAAGGAATTCCCAATGTCCCGAGGCGGGGATGCTGGTGGTAGAGTGGTACCGCTTTTGCCTTCGCAAGCGAGATGTCACGGGTTCGATTTCCGGGCCGGTGGAAGTTGTTTGAACATACTTCCTAGCCCCCATTAGTTCATGTTCACCTAGCAGTAAAGTAGGCACCTGGTGTAAATCGAAAGTTGCGAATTAGTATTCAGGGACAAGTTGTTGGAGCTTCCAATAACTTGATGACATAAACCATTGACTCTCCAGGCTTCTATGCCCTTGACTCTTCAGGCTTCTACGCCCTTAACTCATGAGACATAAAGGCAAGCATGAACTTAGCATGCTTCCCTGTTGGGCACTGTAAACGCTTCTGCGCTTCACCTTGCACAAGGCTGTAGGGGAGTGCCCAATAAAAAAATAAAAAAAAATGTCCCGAGGGTGTACTGAAGGCCGTTAAAGGTCGACTTTCCTCGTCCAATGGCACTTGCCAGAAACCTGATAGCAAGTCCAGGGTTGAAAAAAAACTTTACTCTGTTCTAGACTCTTCAACAGATCTCCCAACACAGGCATTGGGAAACGATCGGGGATAGTGACTCTGTTAAGATGACGATAGTCCACACAGGGCCTCCAGGTACCGTCTGGCTTTGGGATAAGTAACAATGGAGAATTCCAAGGTGAATTAAATGCTTGTATTACGCATTGGGCAAGCATGTCCTCTACACAATTGTCTACCGTTGCTCTCTGTGAATGAGGGAGGCGGTATGCAGGCATGTAGATGGGATTAGTGCCGGGTTACAAGTTAATGTGGTGTTGAACAAGGTGGGTCTGTCCCAGAAGTTCTCCCTTGAGTGCTATGGCTGACCTGTATTTGTTGAGCAAGTCTGACAGTGTAGGTAAGGCCTTGGTGAATACTGTAGGAGGAATGTGGCTAGCGTTAATTAATAAAGGGGGATTTTTCATTCTGGGGTTAGATGATTGTTCGGTATCACATTGAGTTGTGTGTATGTTAGGCACTGCGCTAGTAACAGCAAATTGAAAATCATCGAGTTCTTCGTCCTTAATGGATCCCTTCAGAACAGAGAATGCAACAACCTTCGTACCACGCCTGAGACGTTGATGAAAGGGGAGTCTACTGGCCAAGTAGAGCTTCACCGTTACCATCATGACTCTGGTATAGCAAAAAGTCTAGGTTAATTCCTCTCACCTTCACCGTGGACGGCTCTGCGAGACAGCAAATCTTAAACCTAGGATTAGGATGATCGAGACCCGTTGCTCTAACCAGTTAGTATCTAGCTTAAGGGAAACTGCGGTTAACTGGTCAGGGCACAGGTGTACATCATGTGTTAGTTTACCTGGGCATATGCCAGAGAAGTAATAAGAGTTAGTTTGTGTGCCAACCCCTACCGCTGAATTGAAGACTTCATCTAATTGGTCATTTTCGTCAGTAATTCTGTACGGTATTAGGAGTTTGACGTACATACGCGGCTAAACTAACGATTTTTTGGTTGACAGGAATTAAATTCTGCTTTCTGCTGCTCTCACTTACTGGCAGAACAGCTCTCAGTCTCAGAGCAAAGTTGATACCTTCCTCAAGAAGTAAGCGGAGGCCTAGCACTAGCTTCGCACTCTAAAGAACGACTGGTTTAAGAATAAAGCATATGAAAAGCAAAAACTTGCAGATCAACACAATACGTGCGAATTTTTATTTTCCTTTAAAACATTTTATGGGCCAGTCACTCATGGCGTAGGCCTCCTCCGCTCATCCGACGGTAACTCCCTACTTAAAGAGGAAGAAGGTATCCTTCAGCACTGGACAGAGCACTACCATTCGCTGCTCAATCAAACACCGATGTGGATGTTCTGACTGCCTAGCAGGTCCCTCAGCATCCAGAGCTGACTCACCTCAGCTATCCTCCATCCCTAGATGAGGTAGCCACTGCCATCAAGCAGATGAAAAATAGCAAAGCACCACTGACATGATCTTTGCTGCCCGCCAGATACAGGAAAAGGGCAGATTACAGCACTGTGACCTGTACATGGCCTTCATCGACCTAACCAAGGCCTTCGACTCAGTAAACAGAGAAGCCCTCTGGTGGACTGTAAGCCGTTTTGGCTGCCCACCAAAATTCATAGCCACTGTGAGACAACTCCACGATGGCATGAACACCAGCGTCCTGCGCAATGGCACCCAATCTGAGTTCTTCTCCATTCAAACGGGGTAAAACAAGGATGTGTGATGCCACCAACTCTCTTTTACCATTTTCTTGGCTGCTTTCCTTACTCGTACTAGTGGCAATTTATCTGGCGAGGTGTACATCGAGTACCAGATGAAGGGTTTTTCAACATTAGACGACTACAGTACATGTAGGAATAAAGGCGTCGCCAGCTTCCATTACTGAACTTCAGTAAGCAGACGACCTCACTCTTGTCGCTCACACTGAACGTGACCTACAGGAGATCCTGAACATGTACGCAGATGCGTATGCGCATTTCGGCCTTGAAGTGAATGTACTCAAGATTCAGATTCTCTTTCAGCCTGCCCCTGGTTCAGCCACACCTCTACCATCCATCCAGCTTAACGGTATTTATTACCTTCTCTAATATTACCCACTTTCAGTATCTCGACTCCCATCTGTCCACCACCCGTGTTTTCAGCTGTAGGGAGCTGAAATTATCTTATAAAATTGCACGTATATCGAGCAGTGGTCCTCCCCACCCTGCTATATGGCAACGAAACATGGGTCACGTACAGGAGGCACCTTAAGGCACTTGAAAACTTTCACCAACCTAGTATACATTCCATCTTCTGAGTTCACTACGATGAGAAGAGAACAAAGGTCTGTATTCTCACTGACACCTACTGTAGGAGCGTCGAGGCTACCATTAGCCATGAGCAACTACACTGCTCTGGCCATGTTACCCACATGGACTACAGTAGCCTGTCAAAACAGCTACTTTACAGTCACCTAACGAATAGTAAACGTAACACTAGCGGGCAACTGAAAAGGTATAAGGATAGTCTTAAGACAAACCTGAAAAAGTGCTAAATCGACCCCCTCACCTGAGAGACGATTACTCCACACCACAACACTTGGAGTATCATTACATAAGAAGGTGTCAATACTTTCGAGTTAGCCTGACTGCAAACCAAGGCAGACAAGCGCCAACGCCGAAAAGACGCTGCCACCGCCTCTCCTGCACTAGATGTAGCCCTCTGTACGCCCAACATCTGTCGTCGACCCTGCCGGTTCCCGGCCTATTTAGGCACCTTAGAACTCACCAATGAAGGTGACATCCTTAATAACTCATATCATTGTATGATATGAGTTATTAAGCTCATATTAGCTGGATGATCGCCATACTCGATTCCGAGTGACAGCAAATTAGTAGTAGTAGTAGTAGTAGTGTGTGTGTGTGTGTAATAATAATATTTAGCGGGTTATTGAGAAAGTTCTGCAGCCAGAAGGCTGAAAATACCTGTATACATTAGACAAAAATGACTTATTACATACAAAGACTTGGGGTAGTTGGGTCATTTAACAAAAGCTTTCATTACTAAATGAGAAGGAACATGAATTGAAAATACAAATTATTATAGTTTACAGTTGATGGCACGGGCTGATTTCTTGCCATACTCTGTGAGGTTACGTAAGCCACGTGGTGTAGTGACTCGTTCATAGGTGTTGATATGAAGGACCTAACGTGTTCATGGAGACACCGGGTGGTGTGGTGTTAACGTGATGCAGTAACTCGTCCGTGGATGTTGATATGAAGGACCTCACGTGGTCATGGAGACATCTGGTGGTGTCACAGTACCTCACTCTTTGCTAGGTGGTGTTGTGTTATATCGTAATTAGGTGTAAAGCCGGCCCACTGTTGTTCCCAGGGTGGTGTGATTAACACCGCCTGGTCAGAAGATGGTGGTCGGTTCCCAGGGTTGTTTATCTCTTGGTGTGGACCTCACTGGTGGATAGCGGCTCTTGCTGTACTGTCTAGTGCTGAATTCACTGGCTTAAACACTGTTCATCATTGTTCAATACTGATACCACTGCTTTCCGAAACGAAATTGTCACTTTTGATTATGTTGATATCCCTGTGATGAAGATGAGTCAGGGAGGCGGGCCTTAGAAATGGCCGAACATGGCCATGGGAGGCAGCTATGTGTGTGTGTGTGTGTGTGTGAGAGAGAGAGAGAGAGAGAGAGAGAGAGAGAGAGAGAGAGAGAGACACGTGATGTGGTGAAGTATACAGTGTCTTGGGTAGACAACTAGACACCCTAAACTATAGCGCAATTAAATGAGTGAACATCTGTACCGACGTTTAGGTTTGTCTGCTAATCTACTCATTAGGTATTTCTGGTCAACACATGTGAGGGTTTAGATGTTAACGATTACTATCAGGTGGAACACTTTCGCTTTCACCAAAGACATTGAACAAGATTATGGATAGTTGTAACAAAAGATGTCTATTTACAAGTGTTTGCCCTGATAATCGGCATGAAGACGGTACAGAGCAACATAAACATATGTAGGTAGGGAAGTGCTGGATTGCTGGTCGGAACAATTCGCCCAGACATCTTAGTGTATGGTTTTCCCCTGTATTTACTGAGTCATAAGTGTTTATCGGTGCATACATCTTATTTCACTTATCAATAACATTTTTAAGTTTCCCTGTCTCTATTTAGAAGGGGCAAACATCACCCTTAAAAGGGTTACTCTAAGCTGGGTCGGGGGGAAGACAACTGCATACACTGTATTCAATTGTCAGGGAGGGAGGAGGTGGATATAATATATTGAGTTTACAGTCAGAGGAAGAGTGAAGGTAGGTCTTACAGGCCTGAAAGATCATTAGGGGCAATGCGGACACAACACACTGTAGACTAAGCCTTTTCTTAAACAAAAGACAGCAGTATGACAGGCACAATATTAGAATGCCTTCACTTCCTAAATTGTAAAGTTACTGTAGATATTTGATTAATGTGGATCGAGCAGGTGACCCTTAGGGCAGGAGGTGAGCACTATATTCACTCGGCCGACGCACTCTGCAGGAGAAAAAAAGATCTGCTGTAGTTACTCGTCAATGAGGGAGGAGGTAAATATTAAGCTCTGAATTCCCAACCATGGTGTGGGGGCAAACATGTTGATGTCAGTTGCCATGGTGGCCGAAAAGCTGGGGATGAAACCCCTTGTATGCAGCAGCTAGAGTAGGTGAGTGAGGACATGTAAGTCACTTGGGTATAGTGGGAGTAGTGTTTACATTCAGTCGTCCGCCAGAGACTGAGCACGGTAGTGAGTCATGCTGTCTTCAGTCACAGAGTTGAAGAGAGGGGCGGAGACTCCCATCCCCGTGCACACTGAGCTTCCCCCAGCTGGATATTTATAAAAGTGAACCTGCATCACTGTATACACAATTCTAGAGGGGAGGTAACCCCACATTGTTGATTCTGTTGAGGCAGACAACAAATAGTAAATACTATATTAGTTTGTATGAAGTAATCTTTTTTCCGTTTCCTAGATCAGTACAGAATATTATTGGTACTACATCAAATTACTGTCAGTTGAACAGTGCTTTAGTTTGATAGCTTGCCCACATATGGTCAACATGTTGTATCAGTGGTATAATCCCATGTTCCTATGTTATAATATTTCCCAGATACATACTAATTATACAATGCTTAACTTCATTTTCATCATGTCTAGCCTAAAATGTGAAGGCTAAGGCATATATGGAGGCCAGTGTTTGCCTGAAGTTAAGGTCCAGTTCTTATCTCTTTTCTTTTTTAAGTTATCAGTAATTTTTTCTGGCAGGATTTCTCTTTTACACAACATGGGTTGAACAACCACTGCAGCCTGCTCTCCGATCCATGTTTATTTGTTTACCATTTGGCTATTCTTCTATAATTTTCGTCTACACATAACGCATATTATAGAGTCTGGGAATAAAGGAATAAACAAGACACCACTTCCAGTGACGATCAAACTTTTTGGGGTGAGTGTTTGAACAAACTCAGTACCAGCTAATGTGTTTAACATATCGAGGAGGTAATACAGAAAACCAGATTAAAATTTTCTTATCAATTAGCAAGTAACTGAATGATTGCTGTTGTTATTCTAATTGGAACATGAAGTAGTGTTAAGGCATTAGGCTACCCAAGAATAAAATTCTCCGCACCAAATATTTGGAATGACACTTCTTCCAGATTTTTCCCTGTACAGTTGTGGTTCCAGAGAGCAATGATTCAGTCCTTACTATTTTTTTGGTAAAATATAAAAGAACAAGTTATTAGACTATAATATATACTTTTTTGTTTGTTTATCTATTAATCTGCAGATTCAGAGCCGTCTTTAAAAAGACTGACGTTTAAAAAAATATGCAGATGCTTGTGTAAGTTAGGCGACGAAATTAATTGCTTGGTTAGGCAAAACTGGCTCAATAAAATTATATATAAGAGCGCGTCTATACAGCCGGAACAAAACTTCCTGTTTAAGTGGCGTAACCATGACACATAATTTATGAAAATACCTAAAGTTATATATATATATATATATATATATATATATATATATATATATATATATATATATATATATATATATATATATATATATATATTGGTGTATATAAAACGAATATGACATATATTTCCATTTCTCTCAATTTATGTCTCTTAAACCAGCGAACTCTTCTGTACCCAAGGAGTCTATAGACACTCACCGTCATAATAGCAAAACGACACCCAAGCAAAACAAATTTAGCTTCAATGTACAAAATAAATCTGGCACGCAACCTGAAGCTTTGATAATGGCGCAGAACCTTTCTCTCCTTGGCAGCCTACACCTTCACCTTCCACGGCAGTCTACGCTTTCACTACCCCCCTGGCAACCTACACCTTCACCCTCCTCCTTGGCAACCTACACCTTCACCTCCCTCCTCCTTGGCAGCCTGCACCTTCACCTCCCTCCTCCTGGCAGCCTACACCTTCACCTCCCCTCCTCCTTGCAGCCTGCACCTTCTCCTTCCCTCTTGCAACCCACACCTTAACCTCCTCCTCCTTGGCAGCCCACCTCCCGCCTTCTTAGCAGCCCTTTCCTTCCCTCCTCCTTGGCCTGCACCTTCACCTTCCCTCCTTCACCTCCCTCCTCCTTGCAGCCCTCCCCTTCTTGGCAGCTTCTCCTTCCCTCAGCAGGCCTTCTCCTTCTCCTTCCCCCCCTCTTGGCCTACACCTTCACCCTCCCTCCTCCTTGGCAGCACCTCCCTGCCTTCTTGGCAGCCTGCACCTTTCTCCTCCTTGGCAGCCCTTCACCCTCCCTCCTCTTGGCAGCCTACACCTCCCCGCCTTCTTGCAGCTACCTTCCTTCTCCTTCCCCCCTGCAGCCCACCTTCACCTTCCATGGCAGTCTACGCTTTCACCCCCCCCCCCTCCTTGGCAACCTACACCACCTCCTCCTCCCCTCGCCCTTCACCCTCCCTCCTCCTTGGCAGCCTACACCTCCCTGCCTTCTTAGCAGCTACACCTTCTCCTTCCCTCCTCAAGCCTGCACCTTCTCCCCCCTTGGCAGCACCCTCTCCTTCCCTCCTTGGCAGCCTACACCTTCACCCTCCCTCCTCCTGGCAGCCTACACCTTCCCTCCTCCTTGGCAGCCTACACCTTCTCCTCCCCTCCTCCTTGGCAGCCTGCACCTTCTCCTCCTCTCCTCCTTGGCAGCCTACACCTTCTCCTCCTTGCCAGCCGACACCTCCCCTCCTCCGTGGTAATCTCTACCTCTCATCATCCTTCCTAGCTGACTGCTCATATCTCTCAATATTCTTCCACCCTGAGTGCCCATATCTCTCCCCTTCGCTCCTCTAGCTTCCATCATTCCTCCTCCCAAGCAGGTTCCACGTCTCATCTCCCCCTCACAGACAGTGCACATCACGGGTGCCCTACTTCCGATATGAAACCATCTGCTGTGTGTTCCTCCTTATTCCTTCCCCTTCCTCCCTCTCTTCCTCCCTCCTTTATGCCCTTCTTCCTGACCTTACCGACGCCACAAGGCCCTGCCTAGTCACTATTATCACCCTCACCCGGGCGTCACTGTCAAGTTAACCGCATACACACTCCTTCAGGTTATTTTTCCCAGTGTTTGTTATTTTGCTTGTATTAGCGTCTTTCCATGTGTTCATTTATTTTACTTTCGTCTTTCTTACATTAAAATTTATTTTTAGGTTTAAACCTTTTGATAATTTTCCAAACACTTACATATCAAACTAAAACACGAGACAAGATTGGACCAATACAGTCAGTTACCGGCGACCTAACGGATAACGAGGGAGAAATTAACCATAATCTGAACAGATATTTCTCAACAGTTTTCATCACCAAAAATTTAAACATTGATACCCGAGGCACCGACTATATACAGACATAGTGAAGAAAATAGATTAAGTGAGATAGTAGTGACTAGTAACGATGTTAGTAAGCAAATAGACAAACTAAAGCCTAATAAGTCACCTGGTCCCGATGAGATATTTGCCAGAGTATTAAAGGAATGTAAGGAAGAGCTTAGTATGCCCTTAGCAAAGTTGTTTAACATGTCCTTAAAAACAGGAGTAGTACCAGAATCCTGGAGGATAGCGAATGTAATACCGATTTTCAAGAAGGGGGATAGATCACTATCCTCTAACTACCGCCCAATCAGTCTAACATCAATAGTAGGCAAATTACTGGAAGCAATCATTTCAAACTCTATTCGAAATCACCTGGAGAAGCACCGATTGATCAATGATTCCCAGCATGGCTTCACAAGCGGACGTTCTTGTCTAACTAATCTATTAACATTCTTTTCATCAGTTTTCCAATCGGTGGACGAGGGGCACAATTATGATGTGGTATATCTCGACTTAAGCAAAGCCTTCGACAGAGTCCCCCACGAAAGACTAATTAGAAAGGTAGAAGCTCATGGCATCAAAGGTGACATCCTTAAATGGATTAGGGCGTGGTTACAGGACAGGAAACAGGGAGTGAGCATTAACTGCACTAAGTCCCATTGGAGCAACGTCACAAGTGGAGTTCCCCAAGGCTCAGTACTTGGACCATTATTATTTATTATATACATAAACGACATAGATATCGGCATAGACAGCAACATAAGTAAATTTGCTGATGACACTAAAATAGGACGTGTTATCAAATCTGACGAGGACTCGGCAAAACTACAGGAAGATCTAAACAAATTTTTCGAATGGTCTGAAAAATGGCAGATGAAATTCAACGTGGACAAATGTAAAGTACTCAGTATAGGAGATGTAAACAGGGAAACCAGATACCAGATGAACAACGATGCCATAGAGAAATCCGACTGCGAGAGAGATTTAGGAGTAATGATAAGTAGGAACCTTAAGCCAAGTAAACAATGTGTTTTTGCTCGTAACAAGGCTAATAAAGTACTTGGGTTCATACAAAGGAGTGTTAGTTACAAGACTAGCGAGGTCATCCTAAAACTGTATCTTGCTCTTGTGAGACCACACCTGGATTACGCAGTTCAGTTCTGGTCACCGTATTACAGAATGGATATAGAATCCTTGGAAAGAATTCAGAGGAGAATGACAAGACTAATCCCGGGCATTAGGAACCTTGAGTATAGAGACAGGTTAAACCATCTTAATCTGCACTCCCTTGAGAGACGTAGAGCGAGGGGCGACCTGATAGAGGTGTATAAGTGGAAGGCAGGGCTAAACAAAGGGGACATTACAAAGGTACTCAAATTATCCAACCAGGAGCGAACTCGTAACAATGGTTTTAAATTGGACAAATTTAGATTTAGGCGTGAAATAGGTAAACACTGGTTTGGAAACAGAGTAGTGGATGAATGGAACAAGTTTCCAAATATCATCATTAACTGGAATACGCTGACTAGCTTCAAACATAGGTTGGATGCTTATATGAGCAATAGGGGTTGGGTGTAAATGGGACTGCCCAGTATGGGCCAATAGGCCCGCTGCAGAGTTAAGTTAGTTTCACCGTCGAAATCAATACCTAGGCTAACAATATTAGGACTTACCTGTTCCACCAGTATATTTCTTATCTAGTGCTGCTCTCTTCTTCAAGCTTACGCGTACAGTCAGCCAAAGATGCACCGACCCCACCCTGGGTCTCGTACTCGCAATTTTACCTGGCAATACTTGGTAAAGAAAGGCTGTTTGTAATGGTGATTGTGATTGGTGGATCTGTTTTCGGCTGTATCACTGTCGGGATAATAATTTAACAAACGAAAGGTTGTATTTTTATAATAATAAACTATTCATTGTTATTTGAGGTCATGAAAAGCTTCCAAATTTTCGTATATTTGCTAAAATAATGAAGAAAATTATATTAATGAATTGGCAACTCGACTACAACCGCAGCTGCCCACAAGATTCTCTCATCAAATTTTCTTCATAATTTAAACAAATATACGAACATTTGGAAACTTTTCATGACCTTAAATAACAATGAATAGTTTCTTATTATAAAAATTCTACCTATAGTTATCACAATCTGTTATCTCGACTAAAGTAATTGACGCCACATGTAGGCGTTTACTGGCACTAAGAAGCGAGCACAACACATTATGTGGTGAATGGTCATGTTGAGGGTAAAGGCGCGAGCACATATGTGGTGAATGGTCATGTTGAGGGTAAAGGCTCAAGCAACACACATTATGTAGGCTATGATGATTTTGATCGTAATGGCGCCGCTATATGACTAAGAAGTAACGATATATGTATTACACCAGGATACGAATTGACAATCGTTCATATGTCACGTTGTATCCTGAACTAGTGATGTAGGAGCTCCTCTGACTGGCTGAGGTTACGTTACGACACACAGATGGTGGACGAATACAAAGATTAAGCTCTGGAACTGTACCTTATCCTCTAACCTCCATTTACTGTATGTTTACATGGTGAATTGAGTACACAGGGTGGCAATACAAATATGAATGGTAAATCATTAAGAGTGATAGATGAAGGTCGAAGACAATAAGTGGTGAAAAGTCACACCATTGGTTGATGAGAAAGACATAAAAGTATAGAAACAATTAAGTATGAGTGAAGGCTAATAAGTCAAGATTAGGAAGCAGGGAGAAACGAATGTCATGTATAGGGAGGTAAGGGATGATCAACAAGTGAGAGACAGGTAAAAAGATAGAGGACCTTTAGACAGTAATACAATAATAAGAGACAAAGTCAGGATCAGTTGCTGAGAATAGTTAAAACGTAAAAGAACTGGAGAAGAAAAAGTAAGAATTAAAAACTACAGGGCGAAAAACAGGGCAAGAAAGGTCATGACGTAGGACAACTGTCAGTAAGCAAAACACAGGTAATGAAGTATCAAGAGGGACAAACAGCTAATGACAACAATAGTAAACAACAACAGCAACAACAACAAAGAACTAATGATGACAAGAGAAAACAAGAAACAATAACCAAATAAAATAACATATCACAAGAACAAACAAAATCAGACAAAAACAAATATAAATAAAATGTCATCAGGGCAGAGGCAAACCCAGACTGATGGCGGCCTCGTGTCGTTGTTTTCTTTAATCGATGCACTTAGTCAATTTTTTTGAGCGATTTACACGGCAAGTTTATCATGTGGGCCGTGTTAAATGTTGATCAAATCTATGAAGTCTGGTGCAAGTCCGCAGACAGACAGAAAGACAGGACCTACAACAATACCTTACCCAACACTTGTTTACAGTGTGATAACATATAACAACAGTCAACAACAACAGAAAATAGTTGTTATATGTTGATACAGCAACTTACAACACACGACATCAGACAACAACATACGCTAACAACATAAAATTACATGAGTGACCACAATACCATTTCCTGCAATATTAGTCTTGTGGCAAAATTTACTCTGTAATATACAGTATATGTTAAATGTTTCTCTATAGAGATGACTAAATGTAAGGCTGAGAGGAGAGGAGAGGAGAGGAGAGGAGAAGATGATGAATTAAAGAAGAACAAGCAAGAGGGGGAGGGTTGGTGGTGCTAACATGAGCTAGCCAAGGACGAGAGGTCAAGGGGAGGGGTAGAGGTGGTAGGATGTAGGTCTGGCGGCTAGGATCAAGGGGAGGGGTAGAGGTGGTAGGATGCAGGTCTCGCAGCTAGGATCAAGGGGAGGGGTAGAGGTGGTTGGATGCAGGTCTCGCAGCTAGGATCAAGGGGAGGGAATGAGGTGGTTGGATGCAGGTCTCGCAGCTAGGATCAGGAGGGGTAGAGGTGGTGGATGTGGGTCTCGCAGGGCAGAGGTAGAGGGGTATGCAGAGCTAGGATCAAGGGGAGAGGTCTCTGCAGCTAGGATCAAGGGGGAGGGGTAGAGGTGGTAGGATGCAGGTCTCGCAGCTAGGATCAAGGAGGGAGCAGAGGTGGTAGGATGCAGGTCTCATAGCCCCTAGGATGGTAGGATGCAGGTCTCTGCAGCTAGGATCAAGGGGAGGGGTAGTAGGTGGTGGTAGGATGCAGGTCTCGCAGCTAGGATCAAGGGAGGGGTAGAGGTGGTGGATGCAGGTCTCGCAGCCTAGGATCAAGGGAGGGGGATGAGGTGTGGGATGCAGGTCTAGCTAGGATCAAGGGAGGGGTAGAGGTGGTAGGATGCAGGTCTCGCAGCTAGGATCAGGGAGGGGTAGAGGTGGTAGGATGCAGGTCTCACAGCTAGGATCAAGGGAGGGGTGAGGTGGTAGGATGCAGGTCTCGCAGCTAGGATCAAGGGGAGGGGTAGAGGTGGTAGGATGCAGGTCTCTGCAGCTAGGATCAAGGGAGGTGGTGGGGGGTAGAGGTGGTAGAGGTGGTGAGATGCAGGTCTCGCAGCTAGGATCAAGGGGGGTAGAGGTGGTAGGATGCAGGTCTCACAGCCTAGTGGATCAAGGGAGGGGTAGAGGTGGTAGGATGCAGGTCTCTAGGATCAGGGGAGGGTAGAGGTGGTAAGATGCAGCTAGCTGGGATCAAGGGGAGGGGTAGAGGTGGTAGGATGCAGGTCTCGCAGCTGCAGCTAGGGATCAAGGGAGGGGTAGAGGTGGTAGGATGCAGGTCTCACCAGCCAGGATCAAGGGGAGGGGTAGAGGTGGTGGGATGCAGGTCTCGCAGCAGGGATCAAGGGAGGGGTAGAGGTGGTAAGATGCAGGTCTCTGCAGCTGGGATCAAGGGGAGGGAGGAGGTGGAGGGGTAGAGGTCAGGGAGGATGTAGGTCTCTGCAGCTAGGATCAAGGGGAGGGGGTAGAGGTGGTGGATAAGGCAGGTCTCTGCAGCGCTGATCAAGTGGGAGTGGGGAGAGGTGGTGGGATGTCTCGCAGCTAGGATCAAGGGGAGGGGTAGAGGTGGTAGGATACAGGTCTCTGCAGTTGGGGGGAGGGGTAGAGGTGGGATACAGGTCTAGGATGCAGGTCCTGCAGCTAGGATCAAGGGGAGGGGTAGAGGTGGTAGGATACAGGTCTCTGCAGCTGGGATCAAGGGGGAGGCAGAGGGGATAAGCAGGCCTGCAGCTAGGTCAAGTGGGAGGGGTAGAGGTAGGATGGCAGTCTGCAGCTAGGATCAAGGAGGGGTAGA
Organism: Homarus americanus; assembly: GCF_018991925.1. Classification (NCBI taxonomy): domain Eukaryota; kingdom Metazoa; phylum Arthropoda; class Malacostraca; order Decapoda; family Nephropidae; genus Homarus; species Homarus americanus. The sequence goes on from NW_024712929.1 coordinate 18,258, forward strand.
GGTGGTAGGATGCAGGTCTCAAGCTAGGATCAAGGGGAGGGGTAGAGGTGGTAGGATGCAGGTCTCGCAACTAGGATCAAGGGGAGAGAGATCAAGGTGTCAGAGAGGCCATATAAGAGTTTAAAAGGAGTTATGATGACTACAAGTGGCTGGTATGAGAGGGTAGAGCTCAAGAGATCACACGGTCATGCTAGATGCTGGTAAGTTTTTTTTTTTTTTTTATAAATTTTGCAATTTGCATATATACTGTATACATATTACATATTAACATATTTGTAAGTGAAATATTTTGATGACTTTTCTTTTAAAATACACTTGATCATCCATTTATTATAATATATCCTGCCTTTAATAAAGGCTATAGTCTCCTTAACATTATAATTTTCTTTCCTACTTAACCACATACAGTAAATATAATCTGACATCAGCATGATCATTGTATTCTCATCCTTATTATCACTGCAGTTAATATTAAACATTAAGAAATGTAGAAATAATTTGCTATTGACATTGCAGACTGTATTCAGGAGATTTTTAAACCATTTGATTATCTCTTTGTTATGGAAACAGAAGTAAAATACATGTATATGAAAGGGTGTTGCAGGCAGTGATATAGTCGAGACCACTAAATCCAAGACCGAGACCGGGACCTGACCGAGACCTGCCTCCCGAGACCGAAGCCTTAGAAATCGAGACTGAGATTGAGACAACTGAAGATTTACCCCCCCCCCCAGGTAACACCACACGTTTCCGAATGGTTCAGTAGTATTGTCAACATATGCATCCCACCACCAACTGGATAACATGGAAATGTCCAGGCAAGAGATGCTGCTCCTCCTCTTCTTTATTATACAAGCAGTGGTTCAGCCTAGCTCCATCATTCAGAGGGATGAGTGGAGAGGCATTCGTTTGTATTTTTTTAACCATATTATTTTAATAATCTGTGAACGGATAACCTGAGTACCACTGAGTCCCTACATCACCTACACATATATCTGTCGCTCCAGATAGCGTCAGAGAGGTTAAACTACAAGTGGGTTAAGCTACGGTAACAAATCTTTTGTTGAAAGTAATTAATTGTTTACTTTACACTGACCACCTAGGTAAAGGTTATTGGAAAGTCTGCTATCATACTTTTGTTTTCTTGTATTTTTGTTCAGAATTGTCAGAGGCATATTTATGCACGCGTATAAGCACCTGTGTGTACTTGCGTGTTGTTTTGGGTCAGTTTATTAATAATGTACAGTTTGTGCAGTTACATGTTTTAGGTTAGGTTAGGTTAGGTTAGTCAAAGGCGAAAGAGGCGAGCAAGCACAGGGGCTAGAATTTCAACACACTCCCTCAGAACACAAGGGGGTATTCCGTCTGGTCCATGCGCCTTACTCACATCCAGCCTGGATAACATACCAGCAACCCTACGAGAGGAGATTATAGGGAAGTGCCTAGGTTCAGTAGGAGGAGCAGGAGTAGGAGGGATAGAGTTGGAATCGTCTAAGGTGGAGTTAGAGGAGAATAAGGCGCCAAAGAGATTGGGTAAAGCCAATCTCTTTGGCGCCTTATTCAGGGGAGAGTTGGTTACAAAGTTATCAGGTCGGAAGACAGGAGGAAAAGAAGGAGTGCAGAAGTTATAAAATTCCGCTTGGCCTTACAACGATTACTAGAAGTAATATATATATATATATATATATATATATATATATATATATATATATATATATATATAAAATATATATATATATATATATATATATATATATATATATATATATATATATATATATATATATATATATATATATGTATATATATATATATATATATATATATATATATATATATATATATATATATGCAAATAAATCACTGTAGGTGCGCGTGATCCAGGTATATGCTGATAACCACAAGGAAAAAAGAAAACACGAAGTTTCCCAGCGCTTTCGTGTAATTCACATCTGTACTCACCCCTGAAGATGTGCACAAAAATTTCTCTCGTGTAACCATATTAACTGTCATCACTTATTTTTGTGGGTCATCGGTGTTTACAACATTGTCTCCCTCAAGCGTACAGTCAACCATTTCCTGCACTACATCATCAACTCTTACTTCCTCATCACTATTTCTTTTTTTCACCATGACCTCCTCTCCTATCTCCCTGTCAGTCATTATCACCGCCTTTCATATTCCTCGCAATTTCCCACCACACCATTTCATTGCTTCCTTCCCCCTTTCTTCCCTCTCCATTAATATTTATCTTCCATTGCTCTTCCTTCCCTTCCTCAAATTACAGCTTCCTTTCAAGTGGCCAGCCTCCGTCTTTAAGTGTTATTTCTTCATCGTTCTCACCCACTCTGCACCTCCCTGTCTAGCACTACATGAACAAGAGGCTCTTAAAACTCTCACACTCACAAGCTGCTTCCCCCCCCCCCCTTTCCACACACACACACACACACGCACACACACACACACACAGTCTTCATCCTCGTGGGATGAAGCACGTTCTTGGCATTGCTCCGCTGATGCGGCCATGAACATTTAGACCATGAATGTGGTAGCCTGGGGACAGATTGTTGGCCCCTTCCCCCTTCTCCCATCTCTTCCTCTCCATCAGGATATATCAACTCCCTCCCACCAACAATACAGCACAACTGTACAAAGATTGATGATCAATCCGCAATTGATATAAAAAAATCGACAATCATAACTCGAAAAGAAATGAAACAAGTGTTAGACAGTGACAAGTCAGTGATCTGCCACCAGTGGTCGCGGCACTACTAACACCGGGTAAAAAATTAAGACTCCAAGCTGTACCAACTGACTAATGAGAACTCCCACCTACTTCACGTGAGGAACAATTACTCTCCCAAACACCCCATACGTGCTGAAGCACCTACTAGGACCACTTGATTGATTGAAAAACATATGTAGATTGTGACCAGACAGAGGAAGGGAGTGGCTGACACTCCCTTTTGCTCCTACAGTACTGTAGGTGTAAAACCTAGTTGCTACACCGTGGGGAGAACTTTGTTGACTTCACTATCAAGTCATAAGACAGCTCCGCCACTACCAGATTTGTATTTAATTTCTATGTTCGTGCTATGTTTCTCCTCTTGTTATACTGAAAGCTTTTGTTAGTCAAATGACCCACAAACCAATTTCGCCATATGTAACTTTTAATATCTCTGTTTTCTTTGCCATGTTCTTTCAATAAACCGTTGATTGTTATTATTATTGTTACACACACTTCATCTGGTCTAAGGCCCGTCATCCACAACGTCAAACACATTTCGCACTCTCGTCATCTCTTCCTAGTCTCGCCTCCTCCCTCCTTCTCGTGGATTTTTTGTTCCTAACATTTCCTCCCAGAATTCTCAGGGCCAATATCTCCCCTGCTGCCTTTATTCCTGGTACCCGCGTTGTCTTTCCCCCATCCTTACTTACCTGATTCTCTCTCCCTACCCAGGTCACACACTACACATACTGAATATCCATTTCTCATACTCTAAGGACCTGCACACACACGCACAGTCGCACACACACACACACACACACACACACACACACACACACACACACAGTAAGAAATCAAGCAAATTGAGGGATTATTCCGTCCTGTTGGGATGTGAGGGAGTGCACCATTGGATTGATGTTCTGGCTACAACTTTCTCCTGGGACAGCTGTCTTGTCGATTTTTGGGCTGTTTATATTATGACACAATACTGTTGCTGCTGTCGTTTCTTCAGTTGAACTTTTCGGCCTGTCTGTGCATTGATGGCCATGGACGCTTTCTGTTTTTGTGAACCGAGTAATTAATCTCCTTGGGGTCAATTGATGGCCTTCATGGTTTTCGTGCATTGAACTTTAGAGCAACAGGGCGACGTGGAACGTCTTTTTTCTGTAAAAAAAACAAGAACATTTTCACTCTGTCTTCTGTTAATTTTGACACCATTATGAACCTGGGAGAAGAAAAAAGATTTTAGTGGAAACATTATTTTAGTACGAAAGATACTAAAAATACTATTTAATTAATTGAGAATACCATGAGGCAATACTTTTTTTTCTGCATATGTCCCTTTCTTCATTTTCTACGCTGGTTCGTCCATTTCGGGTTATTATTGTTCATTCTTTATTGCCACTGTGGTGCATTGAAATAGTGAATGTCATTTACAACACTTTAAAAAATATCTTTAGATTTGCTAATTTGTTTAATCCTATAGTGAGTGATGGTGATAAGAGGTAGTGGTGGTGAAGAAGACAGTGAGTGATGGTGATAAGAGGTAGTGGTGGTGAAGAGTGTGAGTAATGGTGATGATAGTGAGTGATGGTGATAAGAGGTAGTGGTGGTAGAATGAGTGATGGTGATAAGGAAAATAGTGGTGGCGAAATGGTAGGCTGATGGTGGTGATGGTGGAGTGGTGGTGATGGGAGGTGCTGGTGGTGAGATGGTGGTGGTGGTGATCTGGGGTGCTGGTGGTGAAGATGGTGAATTGATGGTGATGGGGTGAGTGGTGGTGAGATGGTGGTGGTGGTGATGGGGTGAGGTGGTGGTGAGTTGGTGGGTGGTGGGTGATAGAGGTGATCAGAGTGGTGGTGGAGATGGTGAAATTGATGGTGAAAGGGTGGTGGTGGTGGAAGAGATGGTGGTGATGGTGATGATGGTGGTGATGGTGATGGGGTACTAATGGTGAAGATGGTAGGTGATGGTGATAAGAGGTAGTGGTGGTGAAGATAGTGAGTGATGATGATAAGAGGTAGTGGTGGTGAAGAAGACAGTGAGTGATGGTGATAAGAGGTAGTGGTGGTGAAGATAAAGATTGGTGAGGGAGACAATGTCAGAGTTAAGGGGAGTCGTGGCGGCGGCGGTGGGTGGCAGAACTGTAAGGCCAAATAGATTGATGGTGACGATACGGCAGGACGCAGTACACGCCGCCTCCCCAACAACGTCACTGATGGCTAAGATATGGTAGACTGGAGACCCAGGCGGGCGCACCAGTGCCAGGCAGGCGGTGCTAACCCGCGGTGCTCGCCTGCTGACGGCTAGTAGAGAACAGGACGAGTGTGAGAGGAAGATTACGTCAAAAAGTTCGTAAAATTAATGGAGCTGAACTACTCTAATAAAAGGTTGTGTGGGTTGTGGCAGAGAAGGAGAGGAAGGGAATGGGAGGTGGCTGGGCCTGGCTGCCTGGGTATAGCTGGTCGTCTGCCACTACACACTAGGCACAAGTATCCGGTGCAACTTAAACTAAAAGTTTATGATCTTAAGAGTTTCTAGTGTATTGTCCTGAGTATGCCTGGTGTAACTTATACCGGGAGTGTCTCCTGAGTGTGTCGTGTATAACTCTCATCAGGGGTATTTAGGTCTGGCAGAGTCAGGTCAATAGCCCAGTTTCCTTAATTATTGATCGAGCGATAAATATTTAACACAAATATTCAAAAGGAAATCCCCAAAAAATTTAAATTGTCCTTTTTTTGAGGGGGGGATCACTGGGAGACGATGAGACTCGCGATAATGTTTATTCGGCTGTGTGTGTGTTTGTCTGTGGATATATATGTCTGACTATAAACATAAGTACGGTAAGTAGGATAAATCTTCTGTCTTATCATGAAATATAGAAGTAATGGTCTTATAAGTCCTCACAGGGGTTTAGATCTCATCACTAGGTCTGGCTAGGGTTTTGAGGATAGAGTGTTGAAATTTGGCATGTTTTTGTCAATAGCCCAGATAATGGTGGGGGGGGGGGGATTTAATGGAATAATATTCTATCTTAGCTCAAATATTCGGTTATATTATTCATTATATTAGGAAGATCATGTTAAATTAATTATAAATAACACTTATACATGTGGAAAAGATGACAATAATCGTAACTTTTTATCTCGGAAAAAAAAATATTAAAATCGTAATATAAATATGGGTTGAAAAATGGGTAACACAGCTAGTCTCTTAAATTTTCAGAAATGTCGTCATAAACTTTCAGAAACTAAAATCACTAACAAAAGTTCATCTAAGCTCTAGGTAGAAGTTGTATCAAACCCAACGGTGTAATCCATAGGTAAACAAACAGTTCTGAGACTTGCTTCAGCAGTTCGGAGTCTTAGCTGTATAAACAAACATCCTGAGTAAATCGACACTCATTCAAAATGTTGGAATATTGTTGATCGTCCAGTCCAGAAACGTCATGCAATACCGGCCTATCTTTATCTTATTTTGCCATAACTTCCTAATTTCATCAATTTGATTAATAACTTTAACACAAAAATGAAAGACTAACGCACAGTAATTTTTTTTCACTCGCTCGTTGATTTAGAACAATTTATGCTTCAAAAAATACCTTGAAATTGATGAAATTGAAACCTATCATCCCTGTGTATTTTGATCATTGTGGACGCGTTCTTATCTCCCCTCCTGTTTTGAAGACCATTATCTACTGACATCTGCTGTACCCTGAATGTTTTATATGCTGTAGTGACTGATAGAGGAGAGGAGACAGTGAGTGAGGGAGTAGTATTGCAGACAAGGGTAGCAACACAAACAAGAGGGAGGAGCAACACAAACAGGGAAAGGGAGCAACACAAACAAGGGTGAGGGTAGCACCACAAACAAGGGGAGGGTAGCAACACAAACAAGGGGAGGGTAGCAACACAAACAAGAGGGAGGAGCAACACAAACAGGGAAAGAAACAACACAAACAAGAATTGAGGGAGTAGCAACACACACAAGGGGGAGGGTATAGCACAAACAAGGGTGAGGGTAGCAATACAAACAAGGGGAGGGTAGCAACACAAACCAAGAGGGAGGCAACACAAACAGAGAACAACACAAACAAGGGAGGGTGGCAACACAAACAAGGGTGAGGTGCTTAGCACAAACAGGGGTGAGGTGGCAACACAAACAGGGGAGGAGCAACACAAGCAAGGGGGAGGAACAACACAAACAAAAGGGAGGAGCAACACAAACAAGAATTGAGGCTAACAACACAAACAAGGAGAACAACACAGAAAAACAAGAACAGACAGCGGATGCATTGTAGCAAAGGCAAAGTATAGAAGACTCCTGTGGGTGTCTGTCAGATGAGTAATACCTCAACACTTGCATATACAACAACACCATACACACACCCTCCACCTTACATCTTACATACACCACACAACACATCTTACACACCTTACACCCCAACACATCTTACACACCTTACAAACCCCACACCCCCAACACATCTTACACACCTTACACACCCAATACATCTTACACACCTTACACACCTTACACACCCAACACAACTTACACATCTTACACACCTTACACACCCAACACATCTTACACACCCAACACATCTTACACACCCACACACCCAACACATATTTCACACCCACACACCCAACACATCTTTATTTACAAAATCATTAGACACAGGAGTTGTGCCAGACTTGTGGAAGCAGGCAAATGTAGTACCCATATTCAAAAAGGGAGACAGAGCATCAGCGTCAAATTACCGGCCGATCAGTTTATCATCAGTAGTGGGGAAATTTCTTGAATCAATTATAGCAGATAGCATCCGATGGCATTTAGAGAAAAGCAAATTACTTAATATGAGGAAAGAACTAGGTATACCCAGTGTTAAAGATCGAATAATTGAAGTCAACCTGATGATAGTCCTGAGGCTTCTGCGTGGTGATGCTGATAACATTGTTTCCTTAAAATTGTTAGAATGTATGAACCATGGGACTGGTGAATCTAGATGGATCCAAACTACAGCTACACATATGAATATGTTTGGACTAGACCACCTGTACAAAGTTGGGACACAACAACATTTCCACCCCGGCGGACAGTTCCCTTCGATATCACAATACCGACATATCCGCCTGAACGATTAATTACGCAAAATCCTTATCTCGAACACTCTGCCAAAGTGAGAATTTCTCAGTTCGCATATAATACTACATTCAGTTGGCTCATTAAAAAAATACAGTCCGAATTTGAGGAAAAGTTCCGAAAACGGCCATAAATTTTAATCCAGCAAAGATATAAACATGTTCTTGGTGGCGATTTCCATTGTTGTTTTTTTTCCACAATGTTCACGATGGAAAATTAATTTAGACATATCAAGGTTCAAATTGTAATGTAGCTGTAAACAGTCTAAGACATCCTAAAAAAAACTTATCCCAATAATCATAAAAAGTATGTTACATATTGATAATTTTAACCAAATGTTAATTCAAAATAACTGCGGCAAACATAGACTCGGATTCATATCTAGTTGGTTTATTGGGTTCACCGTAACAATCACCTTGCTGGATAAGAGACAGAGAGAGAGAGAGACAGAGAGAGAGAGAGAGGGAGAGAGAGAGCGAGAGACGTCATAAGATTATTATGAAGATATATTCCCATGAAAATCAAGATACAAAAATAAAAATAATAAAAACAAAAAATAGGTCAAGATACTGTAAAGAGAATGAAACAAATAACCAGCCCAAATTAACAAATGTTGACTACAGTTCCTGAATGGTAACTTGCAAGATGTGTAACAACTGTAACAAGGGGAAAACAAGTTTTACACTGATGGCAGAGAAAATCTACAGCAAAAAAATGGAGACTTATCTTTTTTATGTTAATCTGTTTTTAGATTGTTGTTGCTGGAATATTTTGACAGCAATAGCAGCAGCCAGTCTAGTGATTTGACATTTGGTAAAAACACTTCAAAAAATCCCAGCTCTAATTTTAAAATTCGTTCGAGTAAAGTAAAAAATATATATTTTGCAAATTTTTTACAGACATATTCAATACAACCACACTCCAGTTTAAAAATAAAACAGGTTAAAATTAAAAAAAAATCATTACAGTCATAAACAAGAGGTAGATATGTACAATATCAGCTTACAATAACAAAACATCAAATACGTCCTAATGAAACAAAACATAGACGTAATGCTGTCAATTACACAAGCGTTAATTAAAGTAAATATTATTGCTGTATGTAATTTATTAATTTTGAATTAATATCTTTTGTGAGCTATAATTCTATTAACATTTGACAATATAAGTATAACCAACTTCACAAGTGCGTTTACAGGGGCTCGTGAGGTTTTGTGCAGTGTAGCAGCCCTGTGTTTGTTTACATTCGACAGAGGAAACTAGCAATAGTAAACATACTATGGAATCAAATTAAAGTAATATTTAAGTAAATATGGAATGTTTATATAACAAGACCTTGCACACGAAACTAGTGAAAGGGACTGTGCATTAACCAATACTAGTAGGACATGTGGATGATTATTATCATCATTAACTACAATATATTCCCCGTATCCTGTTAGGTAATGTCCCTGCACCGTCACGCATCTTCACCTGCCGCCCGAGGAACCATATGATGCTGTTCTTTCTCCGTTAATTAAGGGAAATGCTGAGTCTGGCGTTCATGGTCTACTTCAGCATTGAAGTCCGGCGGTTTTCAACAATGGTGTTGTGGTGACTGATAATGCGCTCTGTTAGCACTGATTTACTGGTATCAGTTGCCGGAGCCGGATAGAAATAACACATCCTGTCACTTGAGGTAGTGTGGGGGCCCATCGATTTGTAGCCACTGTAAACAGGCTTCATCTGTGAATGTGTCTGCAAATCCTAGAAATAGCCGGTCAGCCATATCAGACCCACTGGCTGAGGTTGGCTACTGTCACAGTTGCTTTCATTTGATGAATTAGCTCATCTTGCTTAGTATGCAAGCGCTCATGCAGTTTGGAAAACTTTAGCAGCCTAACTCACTTCTATCCTGAAAGCACTAGAACTTCTCCTATTGGTGGTCACCAGACGGTGAGAAATGATGCGTACTGATTGTTCCTCCCAGTCCAGTGAAGATCATTCTTTCACCTCGCGTCTCCCTGGAAATGGACCCTGACGCATGAGTTCAAGCTTCCTTACTGCCGTATCACTGATGGTGCAGACATCTCTGCCAGAACAACTATGTCTTTGATAGCTTTTCAGGGAGTGCTATGCCTCAAGTCTCCCATCAAGGCTGTTAGCCACACCTGAATTCCAGGTGAGCAGAAACCCCCGTTCCTCTGCCTTCTCCTTGCCGTCGCTATTCTCCACTAATCACTTCCATACCTCATTGCACCCAGGCATGTTTGTTAGAACTACATCAACCAACTGGAGCTGGTGCTGGTCGACCCTGACGTCAAGATGCAACAGAAATTGTCTAGCTTCGGATTGAGTAGCAGGCAGCAGCTTGGTTTGATTTTTAGAAACCCAGACGAAGGATAATATGTCAATGAGGTCAGCCTTCCAAATCTTTAGTTCTGTTGTTGTACTGTACAGGTATACGACGCCAGATGTATAACCGATAGAAATGAAAAAAAAAGTACACCTTCCTTCCACCATTACTAATAATACCAACACCACCATCACCACACCCGACCACCAATATCATGAGCAACACCATGCACGACAACTACCACCACCACCATCATCACTATCACTACACCCACCAGCACCCTGTGACCACTATCAGTCCCAACAACCATCACTTCCTGCGACCACCATCTCACCAATTACTAACACCAGTATATACTTACGTTATCCAACGCTCTTCTAGCTTAGACAAAACAAAGAGCTTTATACTGATCGATTGAGTCAAAATAACAAGATAAGATTAAAAGAAAAATTTGGTGACCCTTTAGCTACCCCAAGAAATATTTATTATCTAAACAATATTTAGCATCACAACACAGTGAAGACAAGATTAAAGAGCATCTGAACCCACTCTATAAAGGTAACATCAGATTAGGTTCTCTAATAATTATAAATTATTGTATTTTTCTGTACGTGACGAACAAAATACTCTCCCGATACCAGGGAAAACGGGAACCATAGAAACGTCATCTAAGAGTAAGTTAACCTCACCAGCTGGTCTGAGAGTAGGTTAACCTCACCAGCTGGTCTGAGAGTAAGTTAACCTCACCGGCTGGTCTGAGAGTAAGTTAACCTCACCGGCTGGTCTGAGAGTAAGTTAACCTCACCAGCTGGTCTGAGAGTAAGTTAACCTCACCGGTTGGTCTGAGAGTAAGTTAACCTCACCAGCTGGTCTGAGAGTAAGTTAACCTCACCAGCTGGTCTGAGAGTAAGTTAACCTCACCAGCTGGTCTGAGAGTAGGTTAACCTCACCAGCTGGTCTGAGAGTAAGTTAACCTCACCGGCTGGTCTGAGAGTAAGTTAACCTCACCGGCTGGTCTGAGAGTAAGTTAACCTCACCAGCTGGTCTGAGAGTAAGTTAACCTCACCGGTTGGTCTGAGAGTAAGTTAACCTCACCAGCTGGTCTGAGAGTAAGTCTTCTCTTCCAGCTGGTCTGCTGGCGAGAATAAGTTAACCTCATCTGGCTATTGGTCTGCAAGTAGAAGTTAACCTCACCAGTTGGTCTGAGGAGTAAGTTAACTCACCAGCTGGTAAGTTAACCTCACCGGCTGTGGTCTGAAGTAGAGTTAACCTCCTGGCTTCTGGTCTGAAATGAGTTAACCTCTTTAGCTGGTCTGAGTAGATTAACCTCACCAGCTGGTCTGTGTGATTCTGGTTTAACCTCTGTGGTCTGAGAGTAGGTTAACCTCACCAGCTGGTCTGAGAGTAAGTTAACCTCACCAGCTGGTCTGAGAGTAAGTTAACCTCACCAGCTGGTCTGAGAGTAGGTTAACCTCACCAGCTGGTCTGAGAATAGGTTAACCTCACCGGCTGGTCTGAGAGTAAGTTAACCTCACCAGCTGGTCTGAGAGTAAGTTAACCTCACCGGCTGGTCTGAGAGTAAGTTAACCTCACCAGCTGGTCTGAAAGTAGGTTAACCTCACCTGCTGGTCTGAGAGTAAGTTAACCTCTGTAAGCATTTCTGCCTGATGCGGGGCTCCACTGCACATTTTTAGTTCAGGGCTTACTTCCGTGGCCTTATGCCTACCAGGCGTTGAGATAGTGGTTGGTAGGCGCCAGGACGTGCCCACATTCTAGTGGAACTATGTACCGTCGCTCTGGGGCCCACTACTACTCCGAGATCCCCTGCTGGTCTAGTCTGAGTCCATGTGCCACCCAGTTACCGAGTGATGCCACAAGGAAGCACAAGAGGAGTTTTCATGGTAAAGCGGCTGTGTACTGGCAGGGGAAGACTTATGCAAGTTGCTTTTCTATTTTCCACGTGGGCTAGCCAATGGCGGTAGCTGAAAGCGAGAGGAAGCAAGCAGTCGTTGCACCTTTACACTAACATTATGCTGCCATTGGAGCATTACTACCTGTGTTAACTCCCTTTTACACACACGAACCACCATCACGTGCCTATCGATACCACCCAATCAAAAACTATTATAACCCTTGCCACATACATCCCCGCCACTACAACATTACCACGATCACTACATACATAACATTACCACCTAGCATACACACACACACACACACACACACACACACCAGCTTCACCATCATCATAATTATTCTGTTCGACTGGAAACACGCAGAGATATTCATCATAATAAATGTTCATTCCCTTTTGTTATTAATGAGAGTAACACCAACCTTGGCCCGCCTGCATGTTACTTAGGTCACACGGAGTAGACTATCAGACGGGTACAATGTGTGAACCAGCTGGTGGTTATACCGTGTAGACCAGTACACAAGAAGAGCCTCTATCATCACAGTGTTGCAGCCAGAGAGCCTAACAAATGGCAGCGATTCTTAACACTGGCCACGTGAAAAATAGTTCTCATTTGCACGAGGAAAGGTGAGAATATTACCTGGCTACCTGTCTCCTGTGGTGTCCACTTGGGTACGTATGCTCCCCGTTAAGTTGACAAAGATGACGGGTATTACGTAATATATTTTCCCGTACATTTTAACTGTTATTTTCAACAAAAGGTGGTCAAACTATCAAATGCTATAAAGTCTGTCACCATACAAATACTTCCTGAAGTTCTGATGAGAGGTGAGTCCACCTTGGATCCTTGCTCAGCTGAGACCAAAATATTACGCTCAACTTTTTATCCTCTCTGCCCTCACACCAAGTTTCTTGACTTATATTTTTCTTTTTTTTTCGCATCCATGTACAGTACGCTAACTTTTTCTTACCTACTTTGCTTATCCTTTCCTCGTTCACTTACATGAGCGCCTGCAACAGTTTTACCTTTTTATATACTCGTCCTGTCCTGCATGGTGTATATACCTGTGGGACCATGGGGGCGAGGAAGGTCCTTTATTTCCCGTGACGAGGGAAGGGATACAGTCGGTCTTCAGTGTGTGTATTTTTTCCCTTATTTTGGGACTGTTTGACTTATTATTTTATTCCTACTTAATAGTAATTATTAATACCTCCTCATCTGTTGCACAAACACACTAACGTAGGTATGTCTCTCCCTGTATGTATGTATGTATGTATGTATGTATGTATGTATGTATTGTTACGGTCATCTCCACCTTTCCCTCAATATTTGTTTCAGTTACCCATTGTATTTAGTTTCTATTGTGTCCCGTTTTTCTTTAGAATCGAAATTCAAAGCTTATGATAAAGATTTTTAAAAATGTCTTCATTATTTTTATATTAGTATGTATAATAGTATTTGTTTCATTATGTAAACTTTGTAGAATGTATTTTTATTTTTTATACAGTTATGAAAGACTGTAAAAAGCAGGTGTGAAGTATAAGAAGAATTATAAATTATAAGTTGATGAAACAAGAAAGTATTGGAACATTTTTGTTTTGGCGAGGTTCTCTGTAGCTAGGTTGAAGAGGATAGGAGGGTCAAGCTTGTGTGGTGCACATTTATCTATTATTATCTGGACAATCATGGATAATTATGGTGTTAACTAAAGTGTAATATGTTCATTATAGTCTAAAGATTATTGCAGTAGTGAGAGAACATTGTATTTGGTGGAGATAACATTATTTTAAGTGAATTGATTTGTGGCCTTTTTGTATGTGCATGGATGGAGAGCACATATTCATTATATTTTGTTGTTAAATATACTTTGTTGTATTGCTTAAAGCTGTGTTTTGATTAAACCAGTTTTATTGGGAACAGTGGTATTAAAATAAACACCTGTCAGCTGTTAGGAGATTGTTAGCCAGAAATAAGGTAAGGGTCTGTGTTTAACATTTAATCTCTAATGGGCCTATGAGTTGACTATGCATCCTCTAGTCATCTAGTGAGTCCTAGAAGAGGGTGTGAAGGTTGTAACAGTATGTATGTTCCCTCCAGTATAATTACCTTCCTGTATAGTTAAGTTTGCTTGGAAAACAAGCAAAACAGGATTGTGAGTATCAAATAGCGAAAAAAGTTTAGACGAATTATAAAGGTTTTTCCATATGGACCAAACATAAGACCATGACAGGACTGGGCTAATACAGTTTGATTCAGGACACCTTCTTGATAATGAAGGGGAAACGAGCAACATGTTAAATAGGTAGGTTATGAGTTTTCACTGAAGACGTTATAGATATGGTTCCGGAGATATCTACTTTCTACAGAGATAAGGAGAAAATATATTATGTAAACTAATACTGATAATAGCTATACCTTAATAAGTCACCAGGTGCTAATAAGATATTTTCCACCAGGCATCTAAATGAGTATTAACATTGCCAATGGTCTCACTCTGGGTTTGTCTTGGAAGGCAAGTCTCGGTCACGGTGTTGTGTTCGGACTTATCGCCGTATTATAAAAACAAAGTGAGGGTATCTTAAATGCTTCCTCACTTATTTCGTTGTAATAAAGGTCACGCCCTTACTATCATCACCTCTCTAGAGTACTGGAGCTTTGAGATCTGGAAGTAAGGGAAGGTGGGGCATCCTAAGTTGTTCCCTAAGTTCGGAGAGCTATTATATAAATGGTTATCTTTAATTTCAGCTTATGAAGGACTGGACAGTTGGTTTGCAGAAGTATATTCTTCCTGAAAAACCGTATGAAACAACGCAAAAGTGTTCTTGACTTTATTTTGAAATCCTCACCATTGTTACGAACCACGTCATCAATTGTCATGATCTACCTACCCAGCACTACGAACCACGCCATCTATTGTCCTGATCTACCTACCCAGCACCACGAGCAACGCCATCTAGGGACGAAACACGAGTATGACTAGTCTTAGTTACCACTCCGGGGTTTCCCTTCTCCATATCCTGGTTGTTGCGTCACCTCCTACAAGTCTTCTTCATCAGCTCCAGTTCGATGAGAGTTCAGTTCACTCTGGGAAGTGACCACACTAGGATCACCTATCCTGGAAACCTACGGCACAGTGACTACCTACCGTCTTCTACAATACTCAGCCTTACTCGTCAGCCATCTCAGCTCCTCACTTAAGTATTTGTAATCTTATGTTACCTCCCACCTCCACCTTGCTTCAAATTATTGTATTTTGTATAAATATGTATATACTGTTAATGTTTAGGTTAAGTATGGTTAAGGGTAAATTATAGAAAGCTGAATATTTTGTTAAGGAATTTATGGTACTTTATTATACACAACAAAAACTCCCATCCTTTGTCTACCCTTTTATAGTCCGATTGTCTTTGTTTTTTTTATTGTTGTTGCCTGTTGGGATCTGGGTAGACTTTTAACTATATTCTAAATCCCCAACTCGTAACACCATCTACCAACAAAATTTTGAGAATTTGAGACCAGCAACTTTTGTGTCCAAGTGAGTAGCCTTCACCCTTTATTTTATGTATTTGACACTATAACCTCAAACCTGTAGACCGTTATCGTCAAATTTACTGTCAAGTATATATAATATTAGCTTGATTAAAATAAAATCAGTTAAAAGGGGTTAATATAGATAGATACATTATATTGTCCCAAAATTGGAAGGATCTGAAGTGAAGTTGGGAAAACAGCACATGTCATCGTGTCATGTTAATCCCTTAGTAAAGAAATATTATGCAATGGTATAGAATAACGTTGTATCAAGGTGCCAAAAACTCATGAAAATATAATGTAAGTGGCCATTACCACTTTTTGATATTACTAGCCAGCATTTGCTATTCTCATGTTTCGAAATTACTGAGGCTTTATTATTTGAAGACAGTTTAGGTTAGGTTTGAAATGTATTCAGTTATAACAGTGGAAAATACAGTCGAACAATAACAAAGGTTCTCATTTTGTTTACAATAAGAATTACTTTTTTTTACACATTTGGATATTTTGTTATATACTGAAGTATTCATTAAATCATTTCAGAAATTCGAGTTGAGTAATTGTGTATAAGCTGATTACTGTTAAATAAAATACTCACAAATAAATACTATGTTGTTTTGTGATTTAATGGAGCTCCTCACAGTTTTATATTTCCTGTTTTACATAATGTTCAATGTCATCGTTTATTGTATATATTTGAGTTTATTATTTACACAACCAGGTACTTTTTCTAGTCATTTTATATTATTTTAGTCCTTATTTAATTTCATTATATTAATATTGTCAAGGTCACTGTGGCTAAATGTTAATTATGCCAACTAAATGGGGGAGCTGGTGGTAGAGCGGTACCGTTTTGCCTCTCAAGCAAGATGTTCCGGGTTCGATTCCTGGGCCGGCGGAAGTTGTTTGGACACTCTTCCTAGTCCCTTTCGTACCTGTTCTCCTAGCAGCAAAGTAGGTATCTGCTGTAAGGCGAAAGTTGCGAATTCGTATTCAGGGACAAGTTGTTGGAACTTCCAATAACTTGCTTAGACATAAACCATTGACTCCTCAGGCTTCTACGCCCTTAACTCATGAGACATAAGGCAAGCATGAACTTAGCATGCTTCCCTGTTGGGCACTGTAAACGCTTCTACGCTTCACCTTGCACAAGGATGCAGGGGGTGCCCAATAAATGAAAAAAAAATAAATAAATGGGAAATAAATATTTATTGCATTTTCATGCTTTGTATTTATGCCATTTCGCATCATAGTGTACTGGGAAGTTGTTCTTGAAGTGTGTCGATAAGTTTGGTCACACATTCCTTACTGAGACTAATTTTTATAAAATATTCTGCATCAGTCATAGCCTCGGAAGGATTCATGTTGTCCACAATCACTCTTCGTTGTACTGAAACTTGAAGTCGCTCATGATCTCAAAATTTCGCACACGTTGTATAGGATGATCCACGCTGAAATTATTAAACATGTATTAACTTGGCACAACAAAAGAGGCAGTTACATGTTAAGATGCCCCACCTTCCCTTACTTCCAGATCTCAAAGCTTCAGTACTCTAGAGAGGTGATGATAGTAAGGGCGTGACCTTTATTACTACGAAATAAGTGAGGAAGCATTTAAGGAACCCTCTGTTTTTATAATACGGCGATAAGTCCGAACACAACAACACCATGACCGAGACTTGCCTTCCAAGACAAACCCAGAGTGAGACCATAGATGCCTGGTGGAAAATATCTTATTAGCACCTGGTGACTTATTAAGGTATAGTTATTATCAGTATTAGTTTACATAATTTATTTTATCCTTATCTCTGTAGAAAGTAGATATCTCCGGAACCATATCTATAACGTCTTCAGTGGAAACTCATAACCTACCTATTTAACATGTTGCTCGTTTCCCCTTCATTATCAAGAAGGTGTCCTGAATCAAACTGTATTAGCCCAGTCCTGTCATGGTCTTATGTTTGGTCCATATGGAAAACCTTTATGATTTGTTTTAATTTCATTCGCTATTTTATATTCACAATCCTGTTTTGCTTGTTTTCCATCTTGTGTTGATCTTATTAATCAATTAAATTTACTTTTGGGGTCAATGGTATTCCTACATTTGTGGTATTTTTAATTCTCTCGTAGTTGTTTATGTGGTCTATTTACTTCTTGGGGATTAATCAAAGGGTTCAAAAATGTTATGATACTCAGCTCCAGAGCACAAAATCATGCCCTAACCATAGCTCTATCATGAGCATAGGCATGCCAGAACTAACATTCTGCTACAACCTATCATAACATATTCTTGCAATAACCACAGCATTACCTTAACCAACAGCCTTGTCATGAGTAGAGTCATGCAATAACCACAGCCTTGCCACGATTAAAGTCATGCAACAAACACAGCTTGTCATAAATACAACTGTGCCATAATCCTTCGCCATAAACAAAGCCCTGTTCTGACCACAGTCATGCCATAAACACACGGCACTCACATCACCGAAACTCATCTGTACGAGCATTATCGTGTTAGTGTGAACCATTGTGTGTGTGTGTGTGTGTGTGTGTCCGCACGAGAATCTCGGAAACTACTTTACCGATCTGTAGTGATGATGGATGGTATTATATGTATAATGAGACAAAACTCACAAGAAGAGGATTACATATAGCGTAGGTAGAATATTTATAGTAAGAAAAATGTAAAGAGAGGAAGAGTTTGGCCAGGATGTTATTTACACTGTCAACACACTTATCTTATACGTCAATACACATATCTATTCTTCTTAAGGGACAACTTCTCAAACACCACTTCGATACAACTATTTATTAATTCACTCAATGACATGGACACGTTAATATCATTACTATATCGGGGTACTAACACATTATGTTACGTTACTCGTTACTCGACACTGACTCTCGGACACAACATGAATGAATACACTTCCCACAGTAGATAACTCGCCCTAGGAATCGTTCTGACAAAGACTCACGTGTACCCTGACGTAGGCCCAGTGGATGCTGGCTGGGCTCTCTCATATGCGAAACTCTGCTTAGCTGGTGAGGCGGGAGTCTGGTTGGGAGCCTCCCTCCCGACCTGGGGAGGGGACGAGCGTGATTCTGTGCGAGTGGACAGACTGACGACCCGAACGGGAGAGAATAAGGAATGACCAGAATGACCTCTCAATGACCAATCACTCTGAATAATCCCGTGGACGGGACTGCAGGGCCTTTATATGAGGGAGGAACAGCTGGCGTTTTGACCTCTGCCAATCAACACTAAACTGGTTAGATCTGGACAGCTGTGTTCAGGTGTGGTCATGCTGGGTGTGGTTGCAGGTCAAGTCACTTGCTAACTCAAGTAATTAGCGGACGAGGTCAGGTCCCTTGGGTCTTGACTCAGGGTGTGTCAACATGGAATGTTGGGGTACCAGGAGGTCTCTACACTCACTGTTATATGTGTTCTAATTCTCTGGGCTGTAAGCTATGGTCTGATAATCACTCATTACACCTCCCGCCAAGACCAAAGCTTCCATCACAGAGAACTGATGACACATATAGACAGGAATATCATGTGTAGTATCTAAGATAGTCCCTGGGGCGATAATACAGTCTCACATTTACAAACAATAATATCATAGGTGTATGCTTTTCTACTGGCGCTAGTTTGATCTGACAACGCTCACTACATATGTAGTGATGATGGATGGTGTTATATGTAGTGATGATGAATGATGATGTTTAGTGATGATGGATGGTGTTATATGTAGTGATGATGGATGATGATGTTTAGTGATGATGGATGGTGTTATATGTAGTGATGATGGGTGGTGTTATATGTAGTGATGTTGGATGGTGTTATATGTAGTGATGATGGATGGTGTTATATGTAGTGATGATGGATGGTGTTATATGTAGTGATGATGTATGGTGTTACACGTAGTGATGATGGATGGTGTTATATGAAGTGATGATGGATATTGTTATATGTAGTGATGAGGGATAGGGTTATATGTAGTGATGATGGATGGTGTTATATGTAGTGATGATGGATGGTGTTATATGTAGTGATGATGGATGGTGTTTTATGTAGTGATGATGGATGGTGTTATATGTAGTGATGATGATGGATGTTATATGTAGTGATGATTAGACAATAAAATAATAACAGTTTAATTCTAAAAAAAAAAACTTTGCTGTACCGTTGTAGTGAAAAACATGGTGGAACTTACATACACCGTTAATGAACTATTGATGGAAGAAGAAGTTTTGGGGACTGAACAGTGAGACAATGTGGAGCCTCCCGGAGGGTGGCGTCCTACCGTTGCCTAGAGGATGAGCCGCCCAGAGGGCGGCGATTCTGCTAGTATATATATATATATATATATATATATATATATATATATATATATATATATATATATATATATATATATATATATATATATATATATATATATATGTAATATTCAGAAATTTCAGAGTAATTTCAAACACCGCGCAATTGGCGATACTGAGCTTTCAAGGTCGTCGGAGGGAAGAGAGCGCTCCCTGCACATAGCGAGAGGTTGTGGAACTAGGCCTAAGTGATATTAAATGTAATTTGCCGAATTAATAATGATGCGATTCATGAAGTTAAGGGACTATTATTGAATTTGAAATTATTATAGATCGTTTATCAGTCTGAATAATGTCACGGGTGTCCCAAGGAGTTATTAGTTAGGCGGAAAATATGTCACGTAGGCCTAAGCTAGCGCCTTGGAGAGACGCGACGCTGGCTGGTCCTCAGTCACGTGAAAGCGATTGGACCTACAGGACATCCCTGCCCGTCCGTCCACAGAAATAGTCACGTGGCCTAGTCACCTGTGTTGCACTATTGCAGTATAACAAGTAAGTCTCATTCGATCTCAGACAGGGTTAGATAGGGCAGTGGTAAAGTTAACAAGAGCTAACAGTGAGTTCATTTCAGGGTTTCCGTCAGAACCCACTTGACTGCGAGAAATTGACTGCGAGAGTGATGACAGCGAGAGATTGACTGCCGTTTGAGACTGCCGTTGATGATTGAGGGTGGCGATTGTCGCCATTGGACCGATCAGTGTAGGCCTGTCACTGTTTAGCGGGGTATCAAAGGATCTCTTGAGGGAATCTAGCCGTCTGGGTGCCCAGCTGACGACGGGACGATCGTTGGGGTCATCAGCTCTCCTCTACCTCGGCTCACAACACCACATGTCTCGAGCAGCTTAGTGAAACCCTCTTGCTAACGGGAAGCTAAAGCTTCTCTCAACTGTACAAGGTCTGATTGGCTCACTCCCTTCCGTTTCATGGATGTACTGGGGGTAAAGTGAGGCCAGCTGAGTGATACAGGGCCGCACACTGGGGCCAAGAGTCAGTGGAGTTAGAGGTACACTTTCCAAGGTGGAGAAAGGCTGATTTGGGCCTTCAACTACGGGTGCCTGTTGGTTGTGCCTTAAACGACTACGGAGTGCAGGTGGAATCTGTGTGTGTGTTAGGTTAGGGAGCATGGTTCACGGGTATTGGACTCAGTAACGTCTTTATAATTGTGACAATATTTTTGTGTGTAGTTAATACTATTTTTTCAGTTACTAATGTATGCTGTGTGCATTTAAAATTTCTTTATAGTTTCAATCTCTGATATAACCTTTGTTCCCCAGAGTAGTGTTTAAGTTAGGTTAGGAGGTGTGCATCTGTTGGTGTAACATAATTATATTGAGTGCCCTTAAGGCCTATTCATTGTAGAGTATTTAATTTCTTATTTTTTAATACCATTTCCTCAGTGACTGATATTATTTTGTTGAAAACCCTTAAGGCCTGCATCTGTTGGTGTAACATAATTATATTGAGTGCCCTTTAGGCCTATTCATGGTGGAATTATTAATTTCTTATTTTTGAATACCATTTTCTCAGTGCTGGATATTATTTTGTTGAAAGGATTTAAGGCCTGTTTCATGTGTGCAAGCAACATTTCTTAATACTTCAAATTTATTGTTGCCTGAGTTTCTAATAATTTCTATATCATGTATAACTTTTATTCCCCAGAGTAGTGTTTTAAGTTCAAGTTAAGAGGTGCGCATATTGGTGTACCATTATTTGATTGTGTTTGTAGTGTTGGAGGGAATATAAGTGTCTAAATTTTACAGTGTGTCTCATTCATCCCAGTCACAGACGCTATCCTTCCACGGGTCACGGACAATTCATTTTGTTTAGTAGATTTAAGTGTTCTTGTGCTGGTTCGGGATTTTTCTCAAAGGGGCACTTCCACTGCCATTACCATCTATTAATCTTTAATAAACCCCAAGTCAAGTGAGAAAATAAAGTCCAGTAAATTCCGACCGGTTACATATATATATATATATATATATATATATGCATCATCATAGGCACGCACATATTGAAACACGTAAAAACATGGTCATAAATATAACGAAGGCAACACACACACACACACAGTAATGTATATAATGACGGACACTTCCGTACAGCGGCAGTAATGGAGTGTTGCCTCAGGTGTGTTGGTGAACCTGTTCAGCCTGAGCCACGCCCACACTGTACCTGCTGACCACGCCCACACTTGCCTGCTGACCACGCCACGCCCATGCTGTACCTGCTGACCATACCCACACTGTACCTCCTGATTACGCCACGCCCACGCTGTACCTGCTGACCACGCCTGCACTGTACCTGATGACGACTCCCACACTGTACCTACTGACTACGCCTACACTGTACCGCACCTGCTGACCACGCCCACACTGTACCTACTGACCACGCCCACACTGTACCTGTTGGCCACACCCACACTGTACCTGCTGACCACGCCCACACTGTGCCTGCAGCCCACGCCCACATTGTACCTGCAGCCACCCACACTGTACCTGCTGACCACGCCCACACTGTACCTGCTGACCACCCACACTGCCCTACTGACCACACCCACACACTGTACCTGCTGACCCGCCCCTGTGCCTACTGACCACACCCACACTGTACCTGTTGTCCCACACCCACACTGTACCTGCAGCCACACCCACACCTGTACCTGCAGCCACGCCACACACTGTGCCTGCTGACCCACACCACACTGTACCCTGCAGCCACACCCACACACCCAGCACCTGCTGACCACCCACACTGTGCCTACTGACTGACCACGCCCACACTGTACCTGCTGACCACGCCCACACTGTACCTACTGACCACGCCCACACTGTACCTGTTGGCCACACCCACACTGTACCTGCTGACCACGCCCACACTGTACTTTTTGACCACACCCATTTTGACCATATTATCCGTAACTCAGTCTTCTTCAAGTCACATATAGCGTCAAGTCACTGATATCCTGAGGGCAGCAAAAACTATATGAAAATGGACGAGTTGACGGTTCTGGGTAAACACAGGAAATACACTCTGCCACGTTCGTAGAGTGATACAGTATATATAATATGTAATAAAAGTTTAAAGTCCTGCTATAATAGTGAAGATAAGTTTATTTCTCTAGAAACAGGGCCGCCATTTGCAATGACGTCACCTGTTTACCAGCAGACGACGCTCTCTATCAAAGTCACAGCTGCACTTGGAGCCTAACAAAGGATGGCCTCTTCAGACCCCAAATGACACGTTCAGGTTAGTTTTATGAGGTTTTTTTTATGGTCTAAGTCATGGACATTTCGTAAGCGAAGAAATGTGCCGTGAAGAGCAGCTTCAAACATACACGTAGGATGGATATATGAGGGATTGGGGTTGAGCGTAAATGGGACTGCCCAGTATGGGCCATTAGGCCCGCTGCAGTTTCCTCCATTCTTATGTTCTTATGGACACAAAAAATTCCCATGTTTACACCAGCTCAGCTGTCATGTATTCTTACCTGGTAGACTTTCTCTTTTTTTCCAGTGCATTTACAGAGTATATCAGTACTAGATGGAGAGACGAGTCAATTTAGAAGTAATGACAGAGTCTGGACTTTTTTTTGAGAATGCCTGATGTTAGGTAAATGTGACAACATAGTGCTGTTATTGTTGTGATGATTCGCTGGGATATATCATCATTTATAATAATTAATATGTAAAATTTCATGTTAACTACCATAAGTATTTGAATGCTATATTGGCTATATTGGGTAAATTTTAAGTTTCGGTCATTTCTATCGGAAATCACTAGCTTTGAGTCACTACCCCTCCCCCCTTACCGATGTATGCTAAGCTACAACTCATCATACCCTAACCTAACCTAACCTAATGTTTTGCGATAGAAATCCTGTAGAGATAATGTGTCTTATTGTTTAAAGTACTTAATCTCATAGTTAGAATCTTAAGGTTCCCCAGATGACCAAAACCAAAATAATTCAAATATTGTTTGTAATGTTTATACTATGAAATTTGTAGTAGGGGCAGCTAATATCCATTGGATTAGTTAATGTGCTTAGTAATATTTATATATTCAATATAGCATTACTGTGTTGCACAGTAAAGCACAATAATTATCTAATAATATTTATATACAGAGCCGATCAGCCGAGAAGGTTGGACAACTACTTCCAGGGTTCATCAAGGCAGATGAAAGAAATTTACTAAAAGTAGATGTGTTTATGATAGTAGAGTATTATCAAGAACTCCGCCATCCATCTATGAAGCACGTTAAATTACATCTGTCATCTGATCATCTCAGCCCATTCCCTGGTCATGGTCGTCCCTAGTCCTTCCACAACATTAAATATAAACATCAGTGACGAAAACTTACATTTTCCAGACATGAAATAGAGAACAGTGATGAAAACTTCCATGTTAGAGTTATCGGTCTTTGCATCATTTAGGCAGCCAGCAAGTAAATACACACGATGATACTTCAGCAGTAATTTATTTTAACCTAAAAATAAGGTATGCCTGTGTATATCAACTTAATACTAACATCCAAATGATCTTCACAATAGTAGGTGCAGTATTCTGACATGGGGAACTGTCGTCGAGCAGGAAGTCACCATCTCTTCCTTATCTTCTTATGTTTCGGTACTGTGATGAATATTTTACCTGGTGAGGATCTGTCTGTACTCTTGCACATTGGGACGAAGCACCAACGACTCTTTGTCCTTTCCTTGAACATTGTATATGGCCACAAGTCCTATATTTCTACTGGTAGCAACACATACACCACAGCTGGCTCTCCAGTCTCCCACTCGGCGACTCAAGCCAACCTGTGACGTCACAAACAATCACGGAGCTTTTCGCAGTCACGTGAGTTTTTAGCTACTTTAACCCTTATTTTTTGCACTCTTTGGCCCAATTTATTTAAAAATATGATGTTAGAAGAGTGTAAGTTCTCACCTCGTTATGCGCTTAAAGACCTTTGTCGTTGAAGCGCAGTAAAAACATTATAACACGCTCTAAGAGGCTAAGATGGGATGTTCTTCCCCTGAGAAATGTTTGTATCAGGGAAAGGCGACCTCATATCCTTTGCCTAAGCCTGTTATAAATGTCGTGCCTCCAGATAGTCACACACCTTCTCTATAAAAAAACACACACACAAAATTATGCTTGTATGTAAATGGTTCTGCTATTCCAAACTTTAATCTCATTAAGGTTTCTATTATCAAGGGAATTTCTCGGAAATCAGAGTGTTGATGCCAAGTTCCCGCCCCATCTTCTTAAAAAAAAAACCGAAACATGAAGTCAATGAATAACATTGGTCGGTTTCATCTTTGGCCCGTCTGAAAGCATAGAGAGCAGATTGTACTTCTCCCAGCCTCATCATCTTTTCAATACCAATAGTCCGTTTTCTGTGTGACGTTCATATTGTCCTTTTCTTTATTTAAAATATTCTCATTACTTTTATGTTCACCACCACGATATTTTAGAGCCTTAGTTTTATTCGCCTGCACGATTAATAATTCCGATACTTGGAATCCTGCTCAAAGAGATCATGTAGGCTATGTATCACTTTATCTAGAGAGAGGGGGCTTACTGCAGGACACGAGGGATAAATTCATATCTTTAGATGATAAATTACGAACACTTATGAAAATATTTGGTAGTCCGTTACTGAGAGGAATTTCTTGACAATTCAAGACCGTTCCCGTCTCCAGGAGCAGTAAGGGCTCTAGTAAGCAAAGCAACAATTTAGATTCTTAAGTTTTTGAGTTTGTAGTAAAAAAAATACCCAAAACAATATTGAAAGTGACATTGTGTTAATTACTGTGAGAACTTAGTCAGTGTTATGTGTAACTGCTGTGGTAATTCCTGTTTTTATGACTTCTCGTAAGTCGATGATACAAACTTGTGAGATGAATGATAATTGTTCTCGATTTTTTCACCACTCTCCATAAAGGACTGACAAATAAAAGTAGACAGAACATAACTAAGCACCTAGGCATTCATTTGTGTATGTATCTTACGTCCCACGACAATAAAGTTTGTTTTTACTTGTAAGGGCGGAAACGATCCTCCGGCTGGTTACCGCTGCTAACTCGCTTGTTTGCTGGTGCAGACGACACTTGGGCGGTTGGACAGAGGTGAGAACGGCAGCGACTATCTGGTTCACGGGCAGATTCAACCCAACCGCCATACAGACAGTGTCTAGCTATCCTGCTGTCCGTCAAATTCTGGCCGTGATCTCATCATAGGTCCTGGACTCGTGGGCTGTGTTCCCAGACCTTCACCTATCAACTGCCAACTCTCTGGTCATCTACCACTACCGCATACCACGACCGTCAGTTCCTCACATTCCGTCGGTGCCCCGGTGTTCTCCTACCTTTTCAAGACGTCGCTGAGTGTGGAGTGAATGGATGCTTCCCTACCCTGAGTGTGCATCACCGTGTTCCAGAACCTTCCCCCAGGGCCACTGCCGTAGGAAATATTTGTTCATGGTTTGATTCTATAATTGTTTGATTCCAATAATTGCTGACTCCATTTAATTGTTTGAATCCATTAATTGCTGACTCCCATTATTTGTTTGATTCCTTTAATTGTTTGACTTCCGTAATTATTTGATGTTTGTTAAGTGGTGTCAGAGTTTTGTTATATTTTTATAGTAAAGACATGTCAATCTCTAACGGTTGTTTGTTATTCCTCGGAAAACCATGGTCCTTGACTTTCCTTTATTAAGATCCTGATTAGTCTGGTAAGGGATTTCTATCCCTAAGTCCCAGGCCTTTACAGTACTGCTGCTAAAGCATGGTAAGATTTGATTGATTCTTAATGGAATGGAAATGACTGGGTGGTTCTAGGATCCAGTAATGCCACCTTACTTGAAGAGTGATACGACCTATGCACGCACTTTGTCTTTGTAAATTTCATCTTCACAACAGTTGATTAAATCTAAAAGCTGATATTATTTTTTTAAATTCTACTCTTAGAAATTGACATTTAACGGCATTTATGGTGAGTTAAGGAGAGCAAGGGACAAGGTGGATGAACACATTTGAACCTTTTGTATCAAGACTTAATGCATCAGCTAACTGTGTCCTAAACACCGGCTATCTAAACTTCCTATTACAGTATGTGTCCTGGCTAGTATAAAGGATAATTGGCATATAACGTAATCTTGATGAGACTGTTGGAAATAAGGCGGGAATAAGCAATCTGTTAATGTTAATAACATACCATAAGACCAGCTTCCGGTTCAGTAAAGTATTGATGATAAAACCAAAAAAACCTGATCTAAATATCAATCCAACTAATATTCTGTGTTCCTCCACGGGGAGAAAGTTGTCCCCAAGATAGCTCACCAACAGTGTAGTAAAGGGAATCATTGTCATACATACTGTAATCAAGTGTCATAGTCGAGGAGACATTGTTTTCACCTCGCTATAAGATGACTACATCCTCAGATATAACAGTAACCTAACATAACCTAACCTATTGATATTGAAACAGTTTATTTAGCCAGAAGAATGCAGATACAGAGTCGATAATAATAACAATATTAACATGGAAGAGCCAGTTGAGAGCGTAAGCTCTCTTGCAGGCACTTAATATATACTGTACATTTAGCTCAAGGAAGTATTATATAAAATTTAGTATCATCTGGAATAATACTCGTAACATGGTGGTAATAAGAACATGTTATCACGGTTATCACTCCGATATTTATTTTTTTTATTTACATTTACATTATAAGTATATACATACTTTACACTGGAGTTGATATACATAAATACGATAAGGGAGGGAAACAATACAACATGGGTTGTATTAGGTGGAACAATAGGACAGAGCTGTCAGTATCATGTCTAGTCGGCAAATACTTATTGCAATGGTAATTTCTATCTATCTACAAGACAATTTCTGATGAAACGGTTTGGATGGTTCATTAAAACCAGGAATATAAAGTAGGTTTTACAAATAATACTAATACTTAGACAATAGATATTTTTTAAGAGATGATTTAAAGGAAGGGAGCGTAGTCTTTGCTCGGATGGGTGGGGGTAAGTTGTTCCACACCTTCACACCATGATATTTTATGGAGGTCTGGGACTGAGAGGAGCCCATGGGGGGTGTTCTTAGTAGCTCTGGGTGTCTTAAGTTGTATCTCTGATTATTCCGGAACTTGAAATAAATATTGTAAATCAGTGATTGATAGATTTGTAAACAAAGCAGTAGGTGTTAATATCCTGGAATTTTAACATTTTAAATTTAGCAACTAGTTCGTTAGTGTGATGAGGGTAAAGGCAGAAGGTGATAATGCCTTTGCTGGCTGTTGACAGAATACAAATGCATATACCAATAAGCTTAATGGTTCAGAATATTCAAGATTCTTGGAGGATGCCCACAATCTATTTATTGTAACTTCCTCTAGTGGAAACAACCATAACCCTGTGATAATGGTCTATACGGTTTTTTTTTATTTTTTTATTTTTTATGCGGCCTCCAGCCTCCCCCCAATAGCCACACCTTCACCGCCACTCTATTTCCTTAAGATTAAATATCCTAATACAAAAGTAGCTACCCTAGCTGTGTTGAGTTAGTTGAGCCGCAGATCTATGCGGCACTCGTGAGTGTTGCCTCATAGTCAATGTCTGTGGCCATTGTCTGCTTTGTGGCCGAAGATCTCGTTGTACTGAAGCAAAGCAATGCAGACCTAAGCAGCAAAACGGACAGTCGGCATCTCAATCATACTTTAACATAACTTCTGGGCTGCTGGTCCTATTCGGATAACACCTCCGTAAGTGCTGCATAGAAACATCTTGCACTTTGCCCCATCCCACCAGAGGTTGTGAACACCAGGGTAGTTGAAGCTGCCTTGATCAACATTCTGATTTCTCTCCCCGTTTGCCCTGTTCTTGTCATTCTCGTCCTTCCTGTATGCAGCATCAAGAGCTAGGTTACGGTAACATGTGGCCATGGGATCGAAAATCCTTATGTCAAAGAAGGCTCGCTGTTCCCGCGTCCAGAATCCTCGAGCTCTGACGTCCACACGGGCTTCGTTGGATGTGTTTGAAGTCCTGTGATGGAAATTCTCACCATCCAATGGAAGGAGGGTCGGTTCCACCGTGACATCATGGCAGATTTCCTTCAACATATTTGCTGTAAGATCCCTTACTTTGTCATGCCTCATGCATACGAAGCCCTCTTTCTTGCACACCATGGTGTAGTCGATGTCGTAGGATGAGCCACACACGCATTGGGAGGGCAAACCTTCTACTGGCCAACCATATCTTGGAGGAATGGCATCTGTAAATTCTTGTTTAAGGCTGAAACCTTTTGCCCTTATCGGTAGCGTTGTTAGCCAGTTCGAGGCGCCCACCTCCTGCGCTATAGCTGCTTTTTTTTCAAATTCACTGACAATTTCAACATCAGTTGTTGAAGTTTGTCAATTTGGGTGTGCTGCCGTTCTGTCGTAATGGACTGTCGACTCAAGTTTAATTCGTTGGTATCCACCTGACTTGCTGCATTCTGAGTTATTATGTTCTCAGTGAGGGCTGGCGTGAGCTTGACAGCGTTCTGATGTTCGGTGGCATCAAGCTCCTCTGGACTAGTCAATCCATTCCTCCCAGTCTCGGTGGTAGTGCAAGGAGTGACCCTTCTGCTGGGGTTAAATAAGGGTTCTTCACTAGTATTGGGATAAAGGCCACCTTGATGGCTTCTTCCAAAGGGAAGAGGAGGGTCCATTATCGGGGATAGTGCGCATCAGGTAATTCCAGCATTGCTTGACTCCTTAGGTTAATGCCACATAAGTTGCATGTTACTCCAGACATATTTGGCCCTTGAACTAATGAGTCATTAATGGAATATTACCTTTTACCTCATATTTGAGCGAGAGACAGCATTGTTAATAAAAGAAAGAACGTGAATTATGACAGCGATAGATGACACAAGAACAGCAGATGGTGGTTGTGTTAGATAATTTTTAGAGATTATTACGAACCATGCCATCTATTGTCATGATCTAACTACCCAGCACTACCGAGCAACGCCATCTAGGGACGAAACCCGAGTATGACTTGTCTTAGTCCCCACTCCGGGTTTCCTTTCTCCATATCCTGGTTGTTGCGTCACCTCCTCCAACTCTTCCTCATCAGCTCCGGATCGAGGAGAGTTCAGTTCACTCTGGGAAGTGACCACACTTGGATTACCTATCCTGGAAACCTACGGCACAGTGACTACCTACCATCTTCTTCAATACTCAGCCCTACTCGTCAGACACTTCAGCACCGCACTTGAGTATTGTAACCCTATATTACCTCCCACCTCCACTTGCTTCAGATTGTTGTTTGTTGTATAAATATGTATATACTGTTAAGCCAATGTTGCATATCTTTAAGTTAAGTATGGTTAAGGGAAAATTATAGAAAGCTGGATATTTTGTTAAGGAATTTATTGTACTTTATTATACACAACAAAAACTCGCATCCTTTGTCTACCCTTTTATAGTCAGATTGTCTTTGTTTGTATAGTTTTTTTATTGTTGTTGCCTGTTGGGATCTGGGTAGACTTTTAACTATATTCTAAACCAGTTTCTAAATCCCCAACTCGTAGCACAAGTCAGCCGTCGGCCAGTCGGGAATTTCCCTTGAAGTGATTTACCACTTGGGTGATAAACAGTTACCAGATGATTATGATCTTTTGTACAACAGGCGTATGTATCTATGAACAGTGGTCATAGTTATTCATATAGCCGCCCAGTCTATTTTATTAAACCCCAGGTCATGCCTCAGTAGGTACCGTACTTTAGACACTGGGAGGGAATTTGTTTTGCTTAAACCGCTGGAGTAGTTGAGTAAAGCTCATTTATTATGTACGAGTATGTAATGAATATGAAAATATGAACTTTACAAACACAGACTGTATGCCGATATGATAAACAACAATAAATACAGTTAGCATTACAATTTTGTTTTTAATAATCGCCTTCATACACATTCCCGGTTGATAATGTCTATATAATTATTTGATATTGCAGAATGTCGTAAACCAGGCGATACAAACAGCTGATGTAATGTGTTGTTAGTGAGATAACTGATGACACAATTGACGACTTCATTCATTCTTAGCAATGACGTGATTAACGGATTAGCGCCATCATATCGAAAACTAGAATTGTGTTGCTTGCCACAACTGGAACTTGATTTTATCTTTCTGTGGAAACAGTCGTAAATATCAAGTTAATTTCCGCAATTTTTCGGTATTCAGTTTGCTCTCCTTTTCATTTAGCATTCTGTGCATAATCCGACTATTTACTACAGTCATGTCAATCACTGTCGTCAGTAAGCACTAGCACCACTTCTTACCTCTTTTTCATACAGTATGCTTACCCAGTAATTAGTCCTGTAAATCAACCTTGCTCATTCTTAAGTTACATGACCTAGCCCCATGTGGTTGTTCCATATCAATATTCTCTTCTTTACTGTGTTGTATCGTTGAGCATCGGCAAGTGTCTCAGTGTTATTGTTAACATTCCATCTTACCGCCAGTATATCATCATTTGGTCGTAGTGGCCAAGATGAAGGGAGAAAGAATGGTAAGCGTGTTAAAGAACAAGAAAGAAAAGCGAGAGAAGAAATAGGATGAGGGTGAGGGATGACGAGTAGGTGGCCACTGATCTTCCACCCTGATTATCTCAGTTCATTGATGCAGACACATAATCATCATTCATAGATCGCGTGTGGTTGTGGATGTAACACACATTCCTACACAATCGCTCTATCGGCCCCTCATTTCCTCGTCTTCTCATCCTCTTCTTTTTTCTTCCTCCTCCTCTCCCTCTATTTTCCTCCTCCTTTCCTCCTCTCCCTCGATTTTCATCCTCCTTTCCTCCTCTCCTTCTCTTTCTCTTCCTCCCTCCCACTCTCCTTCTCCCAAGAGAATTTGTTAGTCTTCAGCCCTAATGCTTAATAAAGACAGGATTAAAAGATTAAGTGAGGGACGCTTTACGGTGGAGGCAGGAGCAAGTATAGTGTGTGTGTGTGTGTGTGTGGGGACGGGGAGGGGGGGAGGGGGAGACTGAGCCACCATCGCTGCCGACTGAGTCTCAAAGATCCAGGTTTCGGAGTTTCGCTTAACTCAGCTCCAGGGTCTCAGTTATCCAGGCCTTTGAGCCTCAGAGATCAAAACTCCGTTTCTCAAAGATCCAGGATGCATAGATGTGACGATCCTGGCTCTGGTCATAGTTCTCGAAGATAGTTCTCCGGCATCTCAGTGATCCCAACTTCAAAGTCTCAGAGATCCAAACTCTAGAGTATCAAGAATTCAGACGTTGAAGTCTCAAAAATCTCAAGTACCCAATCTTGTGGATTCAGGCTGTGGAGTCTCAATGTCCTAGACTTCGAAGTCCCAAGGATCCAGGAGGCTCTAGCGTCTCAAAGTTACAGTCACCAGAGACACAGAGGTCTAAACTCTAGGGTAATAGACTCGTGATCTCAGGGTCTCAAAACTCGTGAATCTTAAATCTTAAATTGTGGCAATGGTGGATGTGGAGGCGGGGGATCAGGTAATACTTGTGGCAATAGAGAAGGATGTGGCAGTAGTCTCTCTCTCTCTCTCTCTCCGCGGATACCTTCAGTGAACCATATCTCATGGTTCCATCTCTTCTCACCTCTCTTGTTCCCCCTCACTATTCAATCGTATCACAGCTTCCATCAGCTATACTTTTCGTCCATTTATTCTTTCCTATCAACCAAAAGTTCACGAAAAGCTTCATCCATTTATATACTATTGTTTCTCTTACCCTTATCATTGTTTGTGTGTTTCAGTATCACTAAAGTTCCCTCACATTCATCTATATCTTATGGTTTCCCAGCTATCTCATCTCGCATAACCCTCAACTTACCATTTCTCAGCTGGATTTCCTCATCATGCTCCTCTCGTATGTGATGCCATCCTCTCACCTTGCATGCTTCTCCTGCCCAAAGTCTCCATGGTTCATTATACAATTTAATGATGACGCATATCTCTTCATATCTTCTTTTACCCATGGTTCCTTATTGTCTAATTCCACCCAGCATGGTGTTCTTGTGGCTTTCAAGGATAACCAATGGGGTAGTTTGGTCGTATTATCAGGATCATTGTCCCTGGTACAGAGGTTGTTATTGGTCAGGTCTTGTCACCACTACGGTCTCCACACCTGAGAATAGAATTTCCCGTGAACGTTGTGTCTGACAGCCAGCGAGAATATATAGCAAGAGATACGAGTTAATGATAGGGATTTAGAAGGTGGGATGGCTGTAAATCCTTGAAGATTACTGAAGCTGACACAAACTACTGTCTTTGAGAGTAATTAATGTATGTTCCGAGTACGTCACTGTTGAGGAGTGAGTGAGGAAGAATAATGAATGTGGGATTGAATGCATAAACATAAACACTGAAAATAGAAAACGATATGTAAATATGAAATTACAGGAGATAATTGTAGCCAGTTACTATTTCTCGTTTTGTTAATAATATGGTTGAGTAACACGGTGGTGACAGGCTGTGTATTGTGTTTAATATAGTTGTGAGTAACATGGTGGGTTAGGTTGTGGTTGGGTGTCAGAGGGTGGCAGGCGGGGAGGTGACAGCTTTATGAAGGCACACGATGTATTGTTCTGCTCCGCTGACATTATTAATCTCACTTTGTATCACAATGCCTCGCTCTCTGCCAATAACGTTTTCACTAGTTAATGGGAGTAACGATGGTCCTCCCACCCTTGTTTAGCCAGAGCGGTGTTGACTGAGGCTGCGGGTGTGACTGCTGTACATGTCTGGCCTCGTCTGATCTGGTGTGAGCAAGCTGGAAGACTGATTTGGTTTAGGCTGATCTTCGTAAAGGGTGACTACGGTGGTCGAGCGCATTCTGGTTGGTGCAATATGCTGCTAGTAAGGTCGGGTTGGTGTGGCAGGCTGCTAGTAAGATCAGATTGGTATGAGAGTCTGCTAGTAAGGTCGGGTTGGTGTGACAGGCTGCTAGTAAGGTCAGGTTGGTGTGGCAGGCTGCTAGTAAGATCAGATTGGTATGAGAGGCTGCTAGTAAGGTCGGGTTGGTGTGACAGGCTGCTAGTAAGGTCAGGTTGGTGTGGCAGGCTGCTAGTAAGATTAGATTGGTATGAGAGGCTGCTAGTAAGGTCAGGTTGGTGCGGCAATCTGCTAGTAAGGTCAGGTTGCTGCGACAGGCTGCTAGTAACATCTGGTTAGTGTGATAAGCTGTGTATTGCGGGTTTGTGGTGATGTCTGGATGATGTAACAAGTTGGTACTGAGGTGCGGCTGATGTGACTTAAATTACCGAATAATACTACTTAAGAGATCAGAATATTTGACGACTTAACACTAACCCAAATATTACGGCTGAAAAGCATCATTAATTCTCAAACATCCTTTCGAATTTACTTCTTTAATTACTGAAGGATAACTCGTAAGTTACTTCCAATTCTATCATGTTAACCTAACTGTTCAGGATATACAGACATCGGTGAGACAGATGGACAATACAACAGTGATCATGAAAAATCCCACATTACTAGAACTTTTCCGGTTACATGTAAAAGTTTCCGAGTTTAAACATTCTTTCATCCTCGGAGACCCGGGGAAAAAACTTCGAGAGTTTCAGGAAGTTTTCATAAAGATTTCCAGAAAATGTGCCTGATATTTAACCTCGGAATTTGCTCCAAGGCCTGGAATCAAATTGTTTAAGAGTTTTTCGTTGTTTTCTAAAAAAAATGCACGATTTTCAACCTTGAAGACTCGTTCACAGACCCAGAATATTGAAAATTTTCCCGGAAAAACTCCGAGCCAATCTCAATTCTGAGTAAGTATTAGCGAATTCTGGGTTATGAAGATATTACTGTACTGTAATTATGGCCTGGTGGTATTATAGTACATGGGAGGTGGGTTTAGGGGTTTTCATGGGTGCTGAGTACTGTACAGCATTGAATAAATACCCAATACACTTCTAAACAAAGACCAAAATCCAAGATTTAGAGTTTCAGTCTACGAAGACATGTTCAATCTAACCTAACCTAACCAAACTTTACCTAACCAAACTTTACCTAACCTAACTTTACCTAACCTAACCTGACCTAACCTAAGCTGTCTTAACCCAATTATCTTGTAGCCCGCACACTATAGTAACACCAGAATTTCTTGCCTCATCCTTCTTGAACTCTTGGCATATGTGACTCAACTCGTTCAAGAAGTTCATGGATGCATTCCTTGGACAGCCTATGCCTCTTGATGAACTCCTCCTCAGAGATAAGCAAAAGGATTTTGATGGTCTCGAATAACAATCCCCACAGCATCAGCTGGCTCTGCACACCAGAATGCTATAATGCCAATCTGAAAAAATAAAACAAAAAAGTCTAATATCTCTTATCTGTATATTGCGGTAACTATTGTATATTAGGTAAATCGCTTTTGATAATAGTTTACCAGCTTGTTGCATAGCTATTACAGAGAATTTCCTTAAGAAATTTGTCCATAGTATATTAATTTTTTATTTACTGTTGTATATATGACTGACACGATTTAAATTGAGTGACTGAAAGCATTATTAATCATTTTTTCTAACCCTGAGTTCGAACATTTCATCTAAAAGAATATGTTACGTAACCTAATCTAAACTTACAAACTTTGGTACTTGTAGTACATAACACAACCGGAACAACAACAACCCAAACAGTGAAATATATAGCAGGATAATTTTTTTCCAAGGTAATGTACCTAATATATTTGGCTCAGCTTCTTTCCTATATAATATATTGGCGAATTGGCCATGGCATTTCATCTCTCTATCACAAACAAAAGTGCGTTACTTACCATACTTGAAGCTATAAGAGGATGATTGTAGGAATGCAATGCCTGATAACATTGGAGAAGGGCGATGGGGAGATGAAAAAATCTTCGGAGTTGAAGGTAAAACATCACGGGGGTACACGGCGGTCTCTTAAAAATATATACATTTCTGTCGGAACCGGTTATTAGGACACTCAGTATTTGTTCTCCTTAGTATCTCACCTTAATTTACATATATTGTATTTCAGAGACGTTTTCTATTCCTATATAACTAGTATGAACATTCGGGACAAGTCTTTCGGGTGCCTACCCACACCCGAGGATTTATCCCGAACTTTCCAATAATATTGTTGGACTACCAAATGGTAACCCGACAAAATCTGGTTTTAAAAAATTAAGTAACCCGAACGTTTAAAAAAATGGCTGCGAGAGAGGGAGAGAGAATAACTGGGGAATAATGGAGTAACCGATGATAGCTGGGAACAGGGATACCAGGCAGTGGGTCATGTTATTACTAATGGCTCACTTTATGATTGTATAATACCAAAGATGCATGACACTGTTTTACTCAACACAAGGGAATTGAGAACTAATCATAACGGTTCTTCGTTACTCAAAATGAACAGTTGCACTTTCAAAACAATAACCTATCTTCCTAACTAGCTAAACATAGGTCACATGAATCACAATACATTTCGTGAAACGGATAAAACCTTAAGTGTACTCACTGGAGATATATCCTGCCATGTTGAGGGAGCCGACAATACGACCCGTCTACCCTTCACTACTTCTAGCCCAGCTTTCTTGTACTCGCGACCCCTTTCTCAAAACCCCCGAAACACACGCGACCCCTCTGCCATCAGCCGAGAACACTAATAGCCTAACCGTAATACATCTAAAAGAGTGAGCGAAAACTATAGCCTACTCCACCGGCACAACCTTATGTTGTGTGTTCTAGGTTACTGGCGTATCAGCGAAATGAAAGTTTTGGTAATGTTCCTGCCGATGTACCAAGTTCTTCTCCCAAGGCTACCAAGTTCTCCCAAGGCTTCTCGACCCCCTCGCCAACCCCCCGCAACCCCCTTGGGGGTCGCAACCCACAGGTTAGGAACCCCTGAATCTAGCTAGACTGTGTGTTAGAAACTCAGTCCTTGCCTTGCTGGGGCGTGACCTCAGGCTCCAGCCAATCAGCACAGTTAGGCCCATGACGCTTCACTCACACGCCACTGTGATTGGCTCACGATTGGCGGGAAACACTCATGATATTAATACATACCTTACAACTATTTCCTCGACATAGGACAAAGAGTGATGCGATGGAAGCATACAAGTTAAGAGAGGATTAAATAAAGGTGATGTAGATAAGTTCTCTATGGTATTAAACCATATAAAAACCCGCAACAGTGGACTAACATCAAGTAAATATAGACTTAGGAAGGACATAGGTAAACACATATAAAATTGTGGATGAGTGGAACAAATTATCATCATTAACGCAGTCATGTTTGGACAGATACAGGAGTGATAATGGATGAATTTAAGCAGATGTCGCCCTACGTGGGTCAACACTACAACAGTTTCCTTTAATTCTCAAGTTCTTATCGTCTTATAAGCACCTCAAAGACAAAGCTGTATAGACAACAAGACATAAACCCGAAGGAGTGGTGTGGGTGTCAGCCAGCGTGCACCAAGGCTCCCCCCCCCCCCCTAACCGAAGCTGCTGTTTGTAGTACTTAATATAATTGGGAAACATGTTACTCAACAGGGGAGGATCTAAATCTCTAAAATAATTAGGAATCTACGAGCTAGATTATACTAGAATTAGCTGCCCCTTAATTATGACAGCCAATTTAGACGAGGCCTTGAGAACCATCTGGCGTCGCCCGTAACGATGGGTGTAACGCACATAACTGAACTAATGGTGGAGCAACTGTAGTACTTGTTCTCACTTCAGACCTTCCACGATTGCTATTGATATATGAAATAGGGCGAGTGTGACTTCCATCCTCATTTTGTGTATCATGCTACCAAGAGCACAGTTGTTAGAATCAGTTAACATGAATATTATCTTGATATAATCTGGAAATCGGGATAACATGCCTCTTAAAGTAATTGGATGCGGGAAAGGATGACCTGTAGCTGCCTTTTCAGCCTGAGGTTTCTTACCATCAGAATTAATGACTTAGGTCAAGTATGTCACTTATCGTTAAAAAACCTTTAACAAACGCTAGGTATCCCATCCTAATTACAATGGTACTATCTAGGTTAAACTAATTAAAACTGGAAGTTACTGGCAGCATCTTTTAACACAAACAAAAGTGATTGTAAACTCAAAATGAGAATTAGGTGAACTAAACTTGTTTTTATGAACTCTGTCAGCAGCTATTGTTAATTGGATAATATTTCTGGAGTAAATCTAAGCTAGAAAAATCGTCCCCTGGACTCAATCATTACAAAACTGAGTGTGGCGGCGTACAGCCACGTGTTCCCTTCACAATCCCCGCAGTGTGGCGGCATACAACCACGTGTTCCCTTCACAATCCCCGCAGTGTGGCGGCATACAACCATGTGTTCCCTCCACATTAACCGCAGTGTGGCGACGTAGTCTAGTCAAATTAGGATTTTTAGCGGAAAAAAATTATAAATA
This sequence comes from Homarus americanus, assembly GCF_018991925.1. NCBI lineage: Eukaryota > Metazoa > Arthropoda > Malacostraca > Decapoda > Nephropidae > Homarus > Homarus americanus. Next base: position 56,756 of record NW_024712929.1, read on the forward strand.
AATACAATTTTCCACACATACTCCTGAAAGTTATGTAAATAACGATCAATAGAGTTCCCCCCCGTCCAACTAAAGCAACCCCCTTTTTTGGAGGGCTTTTACTACATTTTCTCTATTGTTTGGTAAACGGCGCAGCGGATGAAAAAAAGTTTATAGAGAAAAAAATATATTGGAAATAAAATTCTGCACAAGATTATATATTTGCATTTTTTCCCTAGGAGTTAAAGTTTTGCTTAAACCAGACTGGAAGTGGAAGGCGAGTTAGAGCGTAGATCCAGATATTTCCGCCTCGTGCTCAGTTTGCCAACAATAACTCTCAAATGACTAATTACTCATTAAAAATGAACATAAATGAAATTGTAAAGGAGGAAGAACTCTGTCTGGGTAAATGAGATAAAAGTTTTATGAAGTTTTAAATGTTTTCTGATTCATCCTTATATAACGGATACTCATTTACACACCACCCACGAGGTCCAGTCCTTGGTGCGTCTTTCTTTTTCGAGTGGTGTCCCCAGTAGTCATCATCCACTCATTTCTTGCTTAAGATGTTTTCATTAAAGGGCAGTAATTTTCTCATCCTCTGATAAAATGAGGTCATCTGTTGGATTCTCTATGGATGTGGAATTTAGGCAGGCTTGACCACCGCATTTAGTGCACATTGCAAAACAGCATAAGCCAGGTTTTGCACAACCACACCGCTTCCCACACCCTAATTTGCAACAACATGAATTAACTTTTAAGACATTTACTGGCGCTGGTGCCTCAGTTGTATACATAGGTGACAGAGAATCTTGATTTTTTTCTATCCCACAACTCCGGCTGTAGTTTTTCTCCTCGCCACGTTTGAATTTGGTGACAAACACGATAACTGTGTTGCCGAACTGCTGCAGAAGTGGGTGGAAGATCTGATGAGAATACAGCATTATTTGAGTGACTCACAGATCTGTTAAATGATACAAATCTTAAATGAATGAGATTTGTTTCACTGCTTGGAGCTTTATATAGAGTATGAATGAACCGTTTTCCAGCAACTGCTACTTCGTCATGAGTTGACTGAGAATTGTTGAATACCGACGCAATATCTTGAAAATAATCATCCTTGTTGAGAAGACTGACAGTTTTCATTTTTCCGAGTCCATAAAACGAAGAACTGTGTATCATAGCCGCTGAAAGCATGAGCAAACAAAATTGAGTTTCTGATGTTTTTTTTTTAAATGCTGTAGCACTGTATGTCTTGAGAACTATTAACCTTTCTGGCATTCCTCAGTCATCAAAACAAAAACACAATTTTTCAAATGCAGAAGCAATGTGTTCATCCTGTGGCCGTCCTCGTTTTATAGTGATGGTCGGTTGCAGGCAAATTTTGAGTAACTTTTCCATGATAACGCGCTTCTTCTGCTACAAGGCACATGACGCTGTTAACTCTCGATACTTTCTCACCCCATTCGTCTTTCCTTTGCTCAGCAGCCTCCAGTATTTTGTTTTTCATAGTCAGAGTACGAACTTCCTACATAAATTCGCGTTTATCCACATTTTTTTTTCCTTTCTGTAGCAATATTACATTTTTCACCACAGAACAAACAATTGTTTTTGAAATAAAATTCTTCTTCTAACCTCAAAGTACACTCTTTGTTTTAAGGCTTCTGTTTTTGTTTTGTTTCTTTAATCTCTGGCTATATTTTTCTCCTTAATGTAATTACGTTTGCAAACTTTATGCATTTCAATTGTATCCACTTTCTTTAACTTCTCAAAATTACCGAGTTTTCGGATTTGACTTACACGTCTCAAGTTGTGGATGCCATCCTTCACATTCACAGTTTCACCCTCATTTAAACTCTTCTTGCAACAAAAACTATTGGTTGTTGATGCCGTACTGAATAACTGTAATTTCATTCATATCTGAAAATGAAAAGTGAATTGTAGAAAACATTTATATCTTCATAAAAACTTGCCCCTCATCTACCCAATTAAGGAACTTCCCACACTACAATTTCATTTATGTTCATTTTTAATGAGTAATTAGTCGTTTGAGAGTTATTGATGGCAAACTGAGCACGAGGCGGAAATATCTAGATCTACGCTCTAACTCGCCTTCCACTTCTGGTCTGGTTTACGCAAAACTTTAACTCCTAGGGCAAAAATGAAGAATTTTATTTCCAATATTTTTGTTCTATTTAAACTATTTTCTTCCCATTCACAGTCTTCCAAACAATAGTGAAAATGTAGTAAAAAGGCCCCCCTCAGGGGGATTTGGGCCCCCTCCCCAAAACGGGGGGTTGCTGCAGTGGGACGGCGGGGAATTTATTTGATCTTTATGTGCATAGCCTTCAGGAGTATGTGTGCAAAATTTAAACTCTTTATATTATTTCAGCTTTGTATTTACTGGTTTTCGCCACAATACCCGCAGTGTGGCGGCGTACAGCCATGTGTTCCCTCCACAAGACCCGCAGTGTGGCGGCGTACAGCCATGTGTTCCCTCCATAGACCCGCAGTGTGGCGGCGTACAGCCATGTGTTCCCTCCATAGACCCGCAGTGTGGCGGCGTACAGCCATGTGTTCCCTCCATAGACCCGCAGTGTGGCGGCGTACAGCCATGTGTTCCCTCCACAAGACCCGCAGTGTGGCGGCGTACAGCCATGTGTTCCCTCCACAATACCCGCAGTGTGGCGGCGTACAGCCATGTGTTCCCTCCACAAGACCCGCGTGTGGCGGCGTACAGCCATGTGTTCCCTCCATAGACCCACAGTGTGGCGGCGTACAGCCATGTGTTCCCTCCACAAGACCCGCGGTGTGGCGGCGTACAGCCATGTGTTCCCTCCACAAGACCCGCGGTGTGGCGGCGTTCAGCCATGTGTTCCCTCCACAAGACCCGCGGTGTGGCTTAACATTCACCAAACCATCATGCGTGTCACCATGCTCTCACTATATCTGGGAAGGACAAAGCAAAAACTAATTCAAATTCACAATTGAAAATTAATGAAATATTTCGATATAGATATATATTTTTTTTTTTTTTTTCTCTGGAAATAAGTGGAGGTGGCAGTAGTAGCCTCGATTGTGAAGGACCTTTTAGTGAGCCTCATGAATACAAATGAACGCATTGGTACTGGAACTCCGAAAAAAATATTGTTACTGTTTTCGTGGAATTTAGCTACGAAAATTTGCTCGCATCAATATACAGTTTGGATACGTTAACACGACACCATCTGTTCTTTAGGTATGTGATCGCCAGACGCCTGCAGCATTAGACTTACTGGTAACTTGTTAATGCAATACCATCAGGAGCTTCTTGCTGGTTGTATGGTGACATTTTTCCAGCCCTCCCGGGATACCTAACACAACTAGGATGGTGTTGTGTAAACATGTAATAAATACCAGGTAGAGCTAATATGTTCGGTCACTGTCAGGCACTTTAATCACTCTTTCTAGTTTTAAGATTTTCGAAAAATATCATAAAAAATTTTAATGGACACGTAAGAAATACTGTATACTCTGCAGATCCAAAATTTTGCTGTGATTCTGAACGACTCACAGTCATCATGTAGGGGAAGAGCTGCATTTAGTTCCCGCTTGGCGTATTACAAGGCCACCATCTTGAATTTATACAATGCGGTATTTGTATGCTAGAATGATTATATAGCTCATATAGTCTAGTAACATATATCATTGATGTTATTTAACTACTAGAGTAATTCAGCACCAATCGTTATTATTTTGTGTGTTTATAACAGAGCGCGTTTAAAACTAAGTGATGATATTACATAAGAACATAAGAACATAAGAAAGTGGGATACTGCAGGAGGCCGACTGGCCCATACAGGGCAGATCCCTTCACACCCATCCCAGCATTTCCATGTGCCTATCCAACTTCGTCTTGAAGCTCCCTAGCGTCCCCGATCCTACCATAGCACTCGGTAGCCTATTCCACATATCCACAACTCTATTACCAAACCAGTGCTTGCCTAAATCCTTTCTGAATCGGAATTTATCTAATTTAAAGCCATTTGTTCTAGTTATTTCGTTATTACTGAGCTTCAGAACATCTTCCATTTTACCCTTGTTAATCACTTACCCACTTGTACACCTCTATCATATCTCCCTAACTCTACGCCTCTCTAATGAATGTAAGCCTAAGCTTTTCAGTCTTTCTTCATATGGAAGGTTTCTAATATTTTGGATCATTTTTGTCATTCTTCTTTGTACTTTGTACTTTTTATTCAGGTTATTGATGGTGTTGGACCATTAATAGTGATGACTACGAGCACTCCTTCTCTTGAGCAGATAAAACAAAATATATATTATTTTTCATGAAATCACCAGGTTACCAAAAGTATACCCTTGATTATTGTCTTGTCTAATTCATGTTTTTCAGTGGTAAGTTGAGATACTTTTTATACAGAGCCATTGAATGTTCAATGCCAGTTCAATATATAATTATCAATTGTGTTGCTCTTGGTCACTTGTATCTGTATTATTCTGGCCAAATAAACTGTTTCACTTCTAATTTCAAGAAGAGTAATCACCAAAGTGTTGAAACACGAGGAGAGCGTGGCAGTGACCTCGAGGGAGGAAGGGCAGGGAGAAAGTGAGGGAGGGTAATGGAATCCATTCCCGAGGAGCTGCAGATTATCGGCAGGGGACTGCACACCGTACACATACCTACAGCTCTTTTGTACTATTGTTTATCTACCATCCTCATGTACCTCTATACCACCACCGGCCATGTTTCCCCAGACTAATGCCGAAGCATTCAGTCATTCCCTTGCCTGACTGGTTCAGTAACTGACCCACGAACAGACCCACCTAAATGATCCGGTAACCTAGTCATTCGCTTGCCTGTCTTATCTAGTAACACTCAGTTATGTACTGATTCAGTTAACATAATATTTACTCCCCCGCCTGACTGAGTCAGTTAACATAACAGTTACTCCTTTACTGTGGCAGAATATAATGTACTAGGTCGCTGAGCTGGTGTACTTCCTACCTTAAGAAATGCTATGGTTCTTATCTTTATTAAAATGCTTCCCTGAGTATTTATAAATTTATATCATTTGAGTATTTATATGTGTCATGTTGTGGCCAACATTATGATATTTTGTTCATAATTATTACCGTGTTATTAATCTATGGGCCTCTCTCTCTCTCTCTCTCTCTCTCTCTCATGGTGTAATATATTCAGCACGAATTTCCTCCTTCTCCCCTTATAGGGTTATACGATTCCCTTTAATGATCTTTTTACGTATATATATATGTGTGTGTGTGTGTATCACACATATGCGGAAATTGGAAGACCTTGGCATGGTTTGTGACAGCCAAACTGATCCTGTGCCCTACACATTATCAACTTCCTCTCATTGGCATGCCTGCGCTCTCCTTTGCTTTTCCATAACTCCCAAGCTGTCCCTCTCCATTTCATGGATCCGCCGTCATCCCTCAACCCTCTACTCCCTTTCTCTTCCAGTTCTATTACCTTTACTCATCTCCATGCTGTCTCCTTCTCCTTAGTTCCTACCCGCTTCCCTCTCCTGTCATTCTACAGTGCCATCACTCCAGTTCTATCATTCTCGTCTCCCTTGTCCTTTTCTTTCCAGTTCATCTCTATTTTTGTTCACTCATGATCTTATTCACACTACAAATGTCTAGTATACAACATTATTGTCTGTTCCTTTCCTTCCAACCTTGTGATTTATCATATCAGTGTAAATTACTCATATTTTTCCCTTGTCTGCTTCTTCATATAAAATTATTATCTGTTGAATTAAGAAGGACTCATCCCTTTACTCATCATCAGTCTCTTCCTCATCTATTGTAACAGAAATCATTCATCTTTCCATCGATTTTACGGTAGTCACTGATGAAGGAGGTACAAATGTGTAAGGATTGTAGACATAAGAACATAAGAACGTAAGAAAATAAGGAGTCTGCAATAGGCCGGTTGGCCTGTGCATGGCAGTTCCTAGGTCTCTTTCACAAGTCGACTTTTCTAGGTTGATGTTGTTAAGGCTGTGCACATTGTCAGTATTTGTTCTTCCAATATTAAGTACGCTGCACTTGCTGACTTTGAATTTCATTTGCCATTTTTCAGACCACCCCTGTCATCCGCAAACTTGCTTATGTCACTACTGATCCCAGTATCTAGATCGTTTATGTAGATTGTTACGAATACGAACCACGCCATCTATTGTCCTGATCTACCTACCCAGCACCACGAGCAACGCCATCTAGGGACGAAACCCGAGTATGACTACTCTTAGTTACCACTCCGGGGTTTCCCTTCTCCATATCCTGGTTGTTGCGTCACCCCCTCAAAGTCTTCTTCGTCAGCTCCAGTTCGAGGAGAGTTCAGTTCACACTGGGAAGTGATCACAGGATCACCTATCCTGGAAACCTACGGCACAGTGACTACCTACCGTCTTCTACAATACTCAGCCTTACTCGTCAGCCTTCTCAGCTCCGCACTTAAGTATTTGTAATCTTGTATTGCCTCCCCCACCTCCACCTTGCTTCAAATTATTGTATGTTGTATAAATATGTATATACTGTTAATGTTTAGGTTAAGTATGGTTAAGAGTAAATTATAGAAAGCTGAATATTTTGTTAAGGAATTTATGGTACTTTATTATACACAACAAAAACTCGCATCCTTTGTCTACCCTTTTATAGTCCGATTGTCTTTGGTTTTTTTTTTTTTTGTTGCCTGTTGGGATCTGGGTAGAGTTTTAACTATATTCTAAATCCCCAACTCGGAACAACTCTTATTACTTACACTTCTAGATATAAAACCCAATACTCTGTTTGCCTTATTTCGAACATTAATGCACTGTTTTCTAGGCCGTAGGTCCGGGCTTACAAGTACCCCTAGGTCTCTTTCACAAGTCGACTTCTCTAGGTTGATGTTGTTAAGGCTGTATACATTGTCAGTATTTGTTCTTTCAATATTAAGTACGCTGCACTTGCTGGTGTTGAATTTCATTTGCCATTTTTCAGACCACCCCTGCAGTTTATTTAGATCCTCCTGTAATGCATTTGCATCCTGCCCTGAATTAATCTGCCGCCCTATTTTGGTGTCATCCGCAAACTTGCTTATGTCACTGCTGATCCCAGTCTCTAGATCGTTTATGTAGATTATGAACAAGAGTGGGCCTAGTACTGACCCCTGGGAAACCCCACTGGTTACACGGCCCCACTCAGATTTAACACCATCTACGCTGACCCTTTGTGTTCTATCGGTGAGCCATGATTTTATCCGATTTAAAACTTTCCCCTCGATACCATGAGCCTTAATTTTTCTCAGAAGCCTCTGATGCGGTACTCTGTCAAATGCTTTGCTAAAGTCTAAGTAAATAATATCGTAATTTTCGTCATGATCAACTACCTCGAAGACTTTCCTAAAAAACATCAGCAGATTTGTTAGACAAGATTTTCTCTTTGTAAACCCATGTTGAGAGTCGTAGATTAATTTGCTTTTCTCTAGATGCGATCGGATGCTATCTGCTGTAATTGATTCAAGAAATTTTCCCACTACTGACGTCAAACTGATCAGCCGGTAATTTGACGCTGATGCTCTGTCTCCCTTTTTGAATATGGGTACTACATTTGCCTGTTTCCACAAGACTGGCACAACTCTGGTGTCTAATGATTTTGTAAATAAATTTACAAGGGGTCCGTTAATCTGTTCCCTACACTCTTTCAAGACTCGAGGGAAAATTTTGTCTGACCCTGGGGATTTAGTCTTCTTTAGTTTATTTATCCTCTTAAGAACCTCCTCTTTTCTGATAGTGATATTCTTTAATTTCTCTAATTCCTTTCCCCTAAATATCAGTTCCATCTCTGGAATTTCCTTGCGAATTTCTTCTGTGAAAATTGATAAGAAGTAGTTGTTCAATGCTTAGCTTATTTCTTCACTGCCATTTATCACTTCTCCCCTCCCTGACTTTAAAGGCCCAACTTTGTCCTTGACTTTTGTTCTATATACCTGGAAAAACCCCTTGGGATTCGCCTTGGATTCTCTTGCTATTTTGACTTCATAGTCTCTCTTTGCTTTCCTTACATTTCTCTTAACATTCCAAGATAGTTCATTATACCTATTTCTGAGCTGCTCCTCCCCTCCCTTTAATTTCTTATAAATTCCTTTCTTTATTCCTATGTCATGTTTAAGTTTTCTGGTCATCCACCTTGGCTCATTCTTATTTTACCTAATTTTTCTGTATGGTATATTTTGTTCTTGTGCTTTATGTAGTATACTAGTGAATATATTATAATCATGATCAATTGTTGTGTCATCTATGACCTCACCCCTTCCTACTGGGGACTGACGTGACTGTTCCCAGGTGACCTCACCTAGGTACCTTCTTAATCCCTGATAATCTGCCAACCGAAAGTTTGGGACTCTGACCATATTGTCATTGTTTTTTGTTTCCTAATTTAGGGTGAACCTGATTTCTCTGTGATCCCTGTTACCTAGTTCTTCCCCTACTGTGATATCTCTGATAATATTTTCTTTATTTGTTAATACTAGGTCTAATATATTGTCACCTCTAGTAGGTTCTGTAATTAGTTTTTCCAAAAAATTGCCCTGTACTGCGTCTCGGAAGTCTTCAGATTCATAGTCACCTATAATGTTGTCCCAGTCAATATTTCTGAAGTTGAAATCCCCCATAATGCACAGGTTGTTATATTTTGCTGCCCTGCTCATTTCCTGCCATATGGGCTGAGCCGCTTCTTTGCCCAGACTTGGGGGCCTGTAAATCACTCCCATAATTAGTTTTTCTCTTCCTTATTGCTGGGATAACTGTATGTTAAGACATAGGTTATTATTGCTGGGATAACTGTATGTTAAGACATAGGTTATTACTGCTGGGTTAACTGTATGTTAAGACATAGGCTATTAATTATTGATGGGTAAACTATATGTTAAGACATAGGCTATTATTGATGGGTTAACTATATGTTAAAACATAGGCTATTATTGCTGGGTTAACTGTATGTCATAACCTAGGCTATTATTGCTGGGTTAACTGTATGTTAAGACATAGGCTATTATTGCTGGGTTAACTGTATGTTAAGACATAGGCTATTATTGCTGGGTTAACTGTATGTTAAGACATAGGCTATAATTGCTGGGTTAACTGTATGTTAAGACATAGGCTATTAATGATGGGTTAACTGTATGTTAAAACAGAGGCTATTATTGATGGGTTAACTGTATGTTAAGACATAGGATATTATTGCTGGGTTAACTGTATGTTAAGACATAGGCTATTATTGATGGGTTAACTGTATGTTAAAACAGAGGCTATTATTGATGGGTTAACTGTATGTTAAGACATAGGCTATAATTGCTGGGTTAACTGTATGTTAAGACATAGGCTATTATTGATGGGTTAACTGTATGTTAAGACACAGGCTATTATTGCTGGGTTAACTGCATGTCATAACCTAGGCTATTATTGATGGGTTAACTGTATGTTAAGACACAGGCTATTATTGCTGGGTTAACTGTATGTCATAACATAGGCTATTATTGCTGGGTTAACTGTCAAGTGTCAACCGCTTTGTTATCATGTAATGCATAATGGTCGCACAGCTCTATTATTTGTTGTTTCTGATGCACTTAAGAACATAAGAATGGAGGAAACTGCAGCGGGCCTATTGGCCCATACTGGGCAGTCCCATTTACACCCAACCCCTATTACTCATATATCCATCCAACCTATGTTTGAAGCTATCCATCGTATTCGAGTCAATTTTTCTAATTTAAAACCATTGTTACGAGTTCGCTCCTGGTTGGATAGTTTGAGTACCTTTGTTATGTCCCCTTTGTTTAGCCCTGACTTCCACTTATACACCTCTATCAGGTCGCCCCTCACCCTACGTCTCTCGAGGTAGTGCAAATAAAGATGCTTTAACCTGTCTCTGTACTCAAGGTTCCTAATGCGTGGTATTAGTCTTGTCATTCTCCTCTGAATTCTTTCTAGGGATTCTATATCCATTCTGTAATACGGTGACCAGAATTGAAATGCGTAATCCAAGTGAGGTTTCACAAGCGCAAGATATAGTTTCAGGATAACCTCTTTAGTCTTGTAACTAACACTCCTTTGTATGAACTCAAGTACTTTATTAACCTTGTTTCGAGCAAATACACATTGTTTACTTGGCTTAAGATTCCTACTTATCATTACTCCTAAATCTTTCTCACATTCAGATTTCTCTATAACATCGTTGTTCATCTGATATCTGGTTTCTCTGTTTACATCTCCTAGACTAAGTACTTTACATTTGTCCACATTGAATTTCATCTGTCATTTTTCAGACCATTCGAAAAAATTTTTTTGATCTGTAGTTTTGCGGAGTCTTCGTCGGATTTAATTACACGCCCCATTTTAGTGTCAACAGCAAATTTAC
>NW_024712930.1:0-15591 GCF_018991925.1 Homarus americanus
CTGTACGACCAAAATAATGGTAATTACAAGATACTGGTAATTAAGTGAAAGGTCATCATCCTTCATACAGTACAGATGGTCACCAACTTAAACTTTAACACATAAAAAAGCGCCCTGACAAACGGCATTGAACTCTAGGGCGTATTCCTAGTCATTACGACGATAATGACGATCACGATCATCATCTCGATGATCGTGTGTCGGGATGCAACCACCCAATGCTGAGTGCCATATTCCTAGACCCTTACATGAGCGTGTAAACACGGCAGCTCGTGTCGGATGGCAAAATTTTTTTTGGCCATGCGCGTGTGCCAAATGTATTATTTCACATAATTAGAAAGACGATTTTGAGAGATATCTAGTTGTTATTTTATACCGGCACAATAATATATTGTAAAATATATTTTTTTATAAAATTGAACTTTATTATCTGTTCGAAACAAAATAGATAATTTTTTCATCTGAGTACTTGGCAACAATGTTTGCGCGCGGGTTATCAAACATGGAGGTAGTAAGAGAACGTTCTGCAGCTCTGTCTGAAACCCAACGTATGGCACTTTTGCGCCATATTGAGCAAAGGCCAATCATTGAGGATAGGTCTACAAGCAACACCATAAATTATAGGAAATGAAAGGCCTGGGATGAAATTACTGCTTCATTCAACGCCAGCTATGATCCACTTGTTTTACCTGGTCCTACCCCAGGGCCATCATCTGTGTCTTCTGCACAATTTACTGAAGTTCCATCTACTGTTTATCGACCTCTATTTTCACCCTCTGTTCCTGTCTCACAAGTCATTGTTCCTGCCTCACCAGTCATTGCTCCTGCCTCACCAAACATTGCTCCTGCCTCACCAAACATTGCTCCTGCCTCGGCAGTCAATGCCCCTGACTCACTATCGAGTGATATTGCCTCACCCCCTCCTGCTCATGCTTCCAACCAACACCTTTATTCAGTGTCCAGGGCATCTGGTTCTCGGCCAAGGAGCAAACCAAGGCGAACTAGGAGGGTGACAAGTGTCTATGAAATGTGTGATAAAAGACAAGAAGAGTTACATAAATCTAAGTTGTACAGATTGAATAGGGAGCATGAGGAGGAAATGAAACTGAAAAAAGAAATGATGTTAACACAAAAACTACAACAAACTGCAATTGAAAAGACACATGAAAAATTGAATAATTCTTTGGATTTGTTAGATAGTGTTTTAAGGAAAGCAGGAGCTGCATATGATGCCATGGCTAAAACATATGAATGATGTTGTAATATTTCAGAAATTGGCATCTAAAGTAAAAGTTATTCGTTCTATTTCTTACATATTCAACTAATTTTATTTGAAGGAAATAAACATACATGTGTTTATTTTGACAAAGGTTTTTTTGTTTACAAAAGCTGTCATAAGTATGGCAGGTAATTATTTGTGGGGGATGAATATTTATAATATACATAAAGGCTGTGATTTTCAAAAATTGAATTTATTTCCTGTGATAAAGAATAAAGTTTTGTTTGGTGTATACAGGTATTTATAAAATATGTTATACTGTGCAAAGTACTGTATAGAGGATATGTTTCTTTTATTAAATTTTATGCATTGATATAAATAGCTGTAGAGAAGGAGTGAACCATTTCTTTTTGTGCCCAAGATAGAAATATTTTCATGTCAGTTACAAATATTGTCCAAAGTATGACAGTTAAGATTTATTTTTATATATCTATAATATAAGCTGTGAATTTCAGGAAATGCAGAACTATGTATAGAAAAATTATAGTTTATTTTCTTAATTTTTACACATTTATTAAAAAAATAAATGTATATTTCTTTCCTTTTGTTGTCTTCATAAAACCTCACAGGTGAATTACCTTACATATTGAGTTATGCTCCATTATTAAAGACCACAGTGAAGTAAAAAAAACTTTATTACTGGGCCAAAAACTGTGATATTTTCCTTGTTAACTCAAGATAGAGTGAGCTCACTTGGCTTGCCTCATTCCGGAAAACATAAGTGAATTTCCCGGTTCAGATGGTTGAAATTTTATTACTACTACGACAAAAATATTGTATGACTGAATAAAGATAAGAAACATATCTTAAATGATAACAGAAGTAATTGTTAATTGAAGATGAGGCTCACAGCACAGACAGCAGTCGTCATCGAAGTCGGAGCTGTGATGTCAACATTCCAATAATGTTTCAAGTTCATAACAGTGTTGTGAAAGTTCATTTATCCGTATTAACACTTCTTTTAATTGTTCTTATCAAAAAAAATAATATAATTCGACGTAGACATCTGTAATATAAAGTACTGGAAGAACTTTCATAAAATATAATGATGATTATTATTTGTCGTAAGGCAGCTATCGGGTGGGGGTAGCCACCCGATGTTGTTTCCAACATTTCAGGGATATGCGTATGGTTCCCTTCCGATACCTCGTTTATCGGGATGACTATTAATAGACCAGCACGAACACTATCAATTGGCATTGTGCTTCGTAATGACTATCAATCCGGCCCTAGACCAGTTGGACTGTGATGGTCAACCCCGCAGTGTTGTCGCGACGCCTCTACCATATAAACTTTATATGGTATTTATCTATTACAGCTTAACTTCTATGAACAGACAACATTTATTCAGCGTGTGTGAACACGGTAACGTCGATTTTTTTCCTTTTTGCGTTCATTATTGTCGAACGCGCGGTAGAAAGGACGGTCGAATGGACGGATGGATACACAAACGGACGCACAGAAGGATGCAAGGGGCAGGTGGGCGGAGCAAAGTTAGATGAGGTGGAGGAGGGGGTAATGGGTAAGTAGAGGAAGGGAGAAGACGAGAACACGACCGACAAGGGTGAGGGAGTTTTACAGTACGGCGACGAAGAAGGGAGTAGATGAAGCAGTAAAGGAGAGAGAGACAAGGAAAGGATGATGAATGTGGATAATAATGAGAGTGGACAGAATAAAAGTCGTAGGAATATGGATCGCGGAGAACGTGGATTTGGGAAGAATAATAAATGAGATGAAGAGGGGGGGGCAAAAGTAAGGAGAAGAAGGAGGAGAAGGAAGAAGACAAGGAGGAGAAGGAAGAAGACAAGGAAGAGAAGGAAATGGAGAAGGAAGAAGACAAGGAAGAAGACAAGGAGGAGAAGGAAGAAGAGAAGGAAGAAGACAAGGAGGAGAAGGAAGAAGAGAAGGAGAAGAAGGAAGAAGAGAGGAGAAGGAAGAAGAAAAAGGAGAAGAAGGAAGAAGAGTAGAAGCAACGAACTTTTGAAAGATGAAAAGAGGGAGAAAGACAGTAAACAGAGACAGCAACAGTGATGTCTATGGGGAGAAACGGAGAGGGAAGAAGAGGCATCGTGAGGAGGAGGACCACTGGAGAGAGCAATGATGCAAAGAGGAACTAAGAAGGTAGGGAGATAAGGTAAAAAGGAATAGAGAGAAATGTAAAAAAGGAGAGAGAGAGAGAGAGAGAGAGAGAGCTCGATGTTAGACTACCCTAAGGAGTAAAAAGGCACCTTCTGAAGCAGACTCTGAGAACTCTTTACGTGTTGCCTTGCCCTGCCTCTCCTCCAACCTGCCATCCCCTTAAATTATCCCCTGCTTGCCTGAGGACGAGAGCAACAGGAAGAGGAGGAAGAGGAAGTATTGGAGGAGGAGATAAGATGGATCCCCCCTCAACACGACCAACCCTTGAGCTGCATTATTTCTTCATCTCCCTGACCTGAGAGAGAGAGAGAGAGAGATTCAAGTCTGTTACCCTCACTACAAGTCACGCCTCCATCTCTGTCTTCCCAGGACTGGAATAAAATACACGTACACACAAATGAAGGCTCTCTCTCTCTCTCTCTCTCTCTCTCTCTCTCTCTCTCTCTCTCTCTCTCTCAGTTATCAGACCAATTGCCTCATTGACCCAGTTAATGTGTGAAGGGTTCACATGGGTCTCTTGAATAGTACACTGAGATACACTGACACGAATCTCACATGACACAATCCCATTGACAGATCTCCTGTACACATAACCTCACCGGACACAACTGTATGGTAGAAATAAATCCCAACTCACAAATCATAACCTGACAACCAAGCCTACTGTACGTGAAGGAATATTCATTGTTAAAACATACCAAGTGACCATTTTTCGTTATAATAAAAATCCTATTGGATGATTTTTTCATTGGGTAAAATCCTACTGTACGACCAAAATAATGGTAATTACAAGATACTGGTAATTAAGTGAAAGGTCATCATCCTTCATACAGTACAGATGGTCACCAACTTAAACTTTAACATATAAAAAAGAAGCGCCCCTGACAAACACGGCATTGAACTCTAGACCAGTTGGACTGTGATGGTCAACCCCGCAGTGTTGTCGCGACGCCTCTACCATATAAACTTTATATGGTATTTATCTATTACAGCTTAACTTCTATGAACAGACAACATTTATTCAGCGTGTGTGAACACGGTAACGTCGATTTTTTTCCTTTTTGCGTTCATTATTGTCGAACGCGCGGTAGAAAGGACGGTCGAATGGACGGATGGATACACAAACGGACGCACAGACGGATGCAAAGACGAATGAACGCACAGACGGATGCAAGGACAAATGAACGCACAGACAGATCGCCCACACATGCGGCGAGGAAAAACAATTACATCCGCCATCTCGCGCACAAGTACATTCCTGCCAAGTTTCATCAGAATTGAATTTAAAGCGGAAGACTTGTAGAGCTAACAAGACTTACGACTTCACACAGGCAAGCAAGCAGGCAGGGCTAGGCGGGGCAGGCAAACGGACAGAGAGAGACGGACAGACAGGCACGGAAGATTGGCAGAAATGACAGACATCAAGATGACGCTGAGCTCATTCTTGTCACAGTCTCTTGTCACAGACAGACAGACAGAGTCATTTCACCATCTCTCAACGGATTAACCACTACTGTATGTCTGTGTCCATGTGTCTATGTGTCAGGGTTACTATATGTTAATTTAGTTCTTTCTGTGTCCGTGTGCCATTGTGTCCATTTGTGAGTAAGTCCGTTTTCAGCCTAAATGACACTGTGTGTCTGTTTCAATACGTCAGTTAGTCCGTGTGTCACTGTCATTATTTCGTGTGGCAGATGTGTCATGTTTGTGATCTCTCTCTCTCTCTCTCTCTCTCTCTCTCTCTCTCTCTCTCTTTTACTTACACACACACACACACACACACTATGTAACTAACCGTATATAACGGTGAAAGAAGAAATATGTTTCCACCTGTAAAATATCCAAAGTGAATACCGATAAAGTAAACTATATGTAATTAATTAATCTCGTACTGATATTTAACACAAGACCAACAATGAATCATTACCTAAACTCTGACTCGTATCTTCTACAGTTTCATAGTAATTGGCATCATAACATAACTGTGAGGAACCCGGAGACATCACCTTACAGTACTTCATGGTAGAGAAATTCTATATTGACTTTCTCGATACGTTGGTAATAATACATTGAACCATTAAAAAATATTCTTTATGCATTATGAGGGAATTGGTTGATTAGAATTTGTTAATAACAGATTGTAAATTAGTTTCAAATATATTATACGAGTAAGAAACATCAGACACCTAGTACAAACGGGACTCATATGTACCTCACTTCTCAACATAAATTGAGATAATTTGCCTCACGACCGAAGAGAAGCGAAATAATTTGCCTCATTCCCTCACAGTAAGACGAGATAAAGTTCCTCACTCTTAGGAAACAAGATATAAATCACTTCACTTCCTCACAAACACAACACAATATGGTCACCCCAGAGAGTGACCCCCGTATTGTCTCACTTCTCAGTCATATAGTAGATTCATATAGTTATTTTGGCTGCCCTAGAAAAACCTTCAGGGTGAATGAAAATGTCAAATTATCTGTACATCTCTAAGGATTTGCCAGAATGTTTGAATTGTGTAATGTTTTTGCAAAAATTATCCAAAGTTGAATATTTACATTATGTGGAATCCCCAAAGTCGAGCCTGTTTACATATTAACGCGTTTGTTCTGTTACACACACACACACACACACACACACACATGCGTAAAGACAAATTGACAAAAATATAATTGAGGATGAAAAAACAAATTCCTTAAAACTTTGTGGTAAGATTGTGTTGTAGTGAAACAATGACGTACGTACGTGTGTGTGTGTGTGTGTGTGTGTGTGTGTGTGTGTGTGTGTGTGTCTAATTAAAGAAAGAGAGTCTCGTTTCACCCATCCAAACATTTTTATCAACACCAAGATGAGAGGCCCAAGTTCAAAGAGAGTTATTCTCTCCTCTTCATCTTGTCTCCCTCTTTCGATTCTCCTCATCCTCTCTCTCCATCCTTCCCTTTTCCTCACCCTCTGTACCTCACTCCTTCTCAACTCCCCTTACCTCTCCTCCTACCCTTATCTCATAATTAATCGTATTCTACTTGTTTTCTTCTTACAAACCACTTCTCTTATAATAATAATAGAAAACAAAATAATAAAAAATAACATTAATAATGATAATAACACTACTACTACGACTACTACTACTACTACTATTTTTTTTTACGTGGCCTCCAGCCTCCCCCAATAGCCACACCTTCGCCACCATTTAATTACCTTAATATTAAATATCCTAATACATATGTAGCTATCCTATCTGTGTTAAATTAGTTGAGCCGCAGATCTATGCGGCATTCAGTGACAGTAGCCTCATAGTCGATATCTGCAGCAGTTGTCGGAATTGGGGCAGAAGCTCTCGTTCCCCTGAGGCAGAGCAAAGCCGACCGAAGGAGAGAGAAAGACAGTCGACATCTCATCCAGGCTGTAACATAACTTCTGGGCTGCTGCTTCTGTTCGGAGATCACCTCCGCGAGTCTGGCGTAGCAACATCTTGCACTTAGTCCCATCCCACCAGAGGCTGTGAACACTAGAGGAGTGAAGCTGCCTTGATCAACGTTTTGGATTCTCTCCCCATATGCCCTTATCTTGTCGTTCTCGTTCCTCCTATGTGCAGCATCGAGAGCTAGGTTACAGTGACATGCGGCCATGGGATAAAAAATCCTGATGTCGAAGAAAGCTCGTTGTCCCCGCGTCCAGAATCCTCGAGCACTGACGTCAACACGGGCTTCTTTAGATGTGTTTGAAGTCCTGTGTTGGAAGATCTCACCATCCAACGGAAGGAGGATCGGTTCTGCCATGACATCCCGGCAGATTTCCTTCAACATATTTCCTGTAAGGTCCCTTAGTTCGTCATGCCTCATGCATATGAAGCCCCCTTTCTTGCACACCATGGCGTGATCGCCGTCATAGGAAGAGCCACACACGCATTGGGAGGGCAAACCTACTGGCCGACCGTACCTTAGAGCAATGGCATCTGTAAATTCTTGTTTGTTAAGACTGAAACCATTTGCCCTTATCGGTAACATAGTTAACCAGTTCGAGGCTCCCACCTCCTGCGCTATAGCTACTTTTTTTTTCAAATTTTCTGGAACCTGCAGCAACAGTTGCTGCAACTTATCATTTGGCAGTGCTGTCGATCTGTCGTAATGGACCTACGAATCTCGTTTACTTCACTGGTATCGACCTCCCCTGATGCTTTCTGGGCTATTATGTGGTCCGTGAGGGTTGCTTTGAGCTTAAGTGAATTTTGATGTTCGGTGGCTGCAATCTCCTCTGGATTGGTTAGTCCCATCCCTCCCAGTCTTGATGGAAGTGCAAGAAGTGCTCTTTCTGCTGGGGTTAAGTGAGTGTGTTTCACTAATTTGGGAATGAACTTGACACTGATAGCTTCTTCCAGAGGGTGGAGGAGGGGTCCCATATCTGGGATAGTACGCATCAGGTAGTTCCAACGATGCTTGACTCCATGGGTGAATGCAGTAAAAGCCGCATGTGGCTCTGTGTTAGCAATCTCAGACAGAGCTTGGATTTCACTAACCCACTCATTCACCTTTCCCGCTACATACTCGGTCTTGAAGCCCGTAGTGCCAATTACTGCGCCTAGATGTCTTTGGCCGTCCTTAGTTCTTTGCAGCGGACATGGAACATTTACACATGAAAGAGGAACACACAGGTACACAAACAAAGGTAGCTGAAGCAGTCATCAATTTTACCTTTGTTTATGTTGAATGTGGCAGAGTTTGAGGCCTAATTTAATCTTAATTGTAGAAATATTGGGACGTTGTATAAGCTAAGAGAATGAATGGTGTTTATTGATATCTATTCATACATATGCGTTCATAATATACTATACAGGTATACATTCAATACAGACAGTCGTGCACATAATTACATACTCATGCTCGTACACACACACACACACGAAATATCACAGTGACTCACAATACAAACGTAAAATTATTATCCCAAAATGGTGTCCAACTACAAATGGGACTCAAGTGTTCTCTTAACCCAAAATACAGGATGGAAAAATAACTAATAGATCTCTTTAGGAATACAGATGGTCAGATACCCTGTTTTGGCCGCCGTCAATAAATACCATAAGAGACCAACTTCCCAGTCTCTTATTACATAGAGGACGAGACCGAGACCTCGTTACTGACTTCAAAAAGTCTCGTCTCGCTGCAGTTACGAGTCGCAAATATTGGTCTCGTCTCGCTGCAGTTACGAGTCGCAAATATTGGTCTCGTCTCGCTACCCTATACGAGTCGTTAGAGATTTATACGAATCCCCCCCCCCTCTCTCTCTCTCTCTCTCTCTCTAAATGGAAGTGAGAGAGAATGTACCTAACTGGGGTGTAAGAACGTATCTAACTGGATGACTTAAGCTACGATAATCCGTAAGACAATATGGAGTCACATATGCACCGAGACTCTAGTAAGCCTTGAGGTGGGAGAACGTCTATGTCTCAGCTAAGACATCCAAACACTTTGTCAAATATAGCGACATATTATAGTCAAGACATTAACTAGAAAGAGTACTCTTACCTCCACTAATTAAAAGGGAAGGAAAAGAAAGAGGAGATAAGTGGAGAAGAAGAAGGAAGGGGAGAAAAAGGAGGGAATAAAACAAGAATAAAATGGGAAGGGAAGAAAGGAAGACACTAAGAGGGGATAAAATAAAAACAAATAAGATAGAAGGAGAGAGAGAGAGAGAGAGAGAGAGAGTATATATCAATGAAGGGAGAGAAACGGAAACACAGGAGAGTAGAAAAAGATGGACTGAATAAATGACAAAAAACACGAGATGGGAAGGAAGATGGCAGAACAAGATCAATAAGAGAGAGAGAGAGAGAGAGAGAGAGAGAGAGAGAGAGAGAGACACTCCCATAAAGAAATCTTCCCACGGTTATAGATCAAGAATATCAACCCAAAGACGGCCATTGGTTTGAGCTTGTCTTGTGTCGTGATTTGAGTGTCTTAGGGGATAATTACACGTTCTTTGTGAAGAGTCTTTGATGACGTAATTCTACCAGTCGAGGTTTACGCCGTTTAATCTGGAAAAAAAAATTTCTTACTTTTTTGTGAAAGTTTAACGGATTATTAATTTACGTTGGTGTTATAAATGTCTTATAGGAGGATATTTTCTGTGTTTACTGTTGTTACAATAATTAGAATATACAATCTATACTGTCATGTTTAATTAAACAATACACATCAGAGAAGTGTTGTATTTTCTCCAACAATTCCTTCATGGTGTTTTGAATATACACACACAAAAAAACTGTTCATACGAGTGTAAACAAGTTTGTGATTTTATTTTTTTTTCCATATGATAACGTTTATTCCGAGATAAACTTGAACCCTTGAGAACTGAAATACCACCAATAAATATTGAAATCTCTATAAAATCAACATGAAATCACCATTAAAAATCACCACTGAGTCCTTAAAACACTGATAAGAAAGTGTCACTACCTCCAGCACCACCTTCCAAATCCTTATGAATATAGTATTATATAACTCGCGAGGCTGGGGGGGCGGGGGGAATACTGTCGAAATCTACACCAATAAATGTGAAGGTGTTTGCAAATATCGAAAACGTTGCTGAAGGAGTGAATCCGAGAGCTTTAAGATTCCGGTTGAGAGGAGTTGAGAAAGGTGAGATCCGGAGAAGAGGAGATGTGAGAATGTTTGTTTTATATCTTCATTGTTTTGATGGAATTGTTAGTGCAATTTGACCGACTACTTCTGATCTTCAACCTACCTGAGAGCGTTAAAGAGAAGGTTAAATGGGGGAGAGAGAGGAGGTAGGGGGAAGAGGGGAGGTAGAAGGGAGAGAGGGGAAGAAAGAGAAGAGAGGGGAGGTGGGAGGAATACAGGGGAGGTATGAGAGAGAGAGAGAGAGAGAGAGAGCCAACAATAACACTAAGATACCCTCCCCGGCAACAAAAGACTCCACGCTGTATCCATTTTTTAATTTACATTCTAAAACCATCCTAATTTTACCCCCAAGTATGTATTTAAAAATCTCCTTGTAGGAAGCCGGATACATTCTGGGAAAAAACACAAAAAGGTAATAGTTTTCGCGCCTCAAAATTTAACAATGAAAGAAAAAACTACTGAAGTCCTGGATCTTAACCTTAGAGACTTAGGAGTTACTGAAGCACTTGTACCATCTCTTGTGGTAGTCTAAGTGTACATATATTCTTGTCTTCAGTCGGATGATACCCTTTAGTTTCCTGGAAGTTTTGAACTACGTGAGGAGATAATCTGACGGGGGTAAATTACTTTTTACTGAACTTAAAAATTAAAGGATATCCATCTAAATTAATCTAAAAGTATATCCTGGGGGTGATTTAGTAGTTATAAAAGGATATACACTTAGTCACACCTCTTCCTGGATATAAAAAACGATATTTCTTTTTGTATACAATGAAATAAGATGAAAATAACCAAGTTTAACCCTGGTACTGTACAACATAGTATAATCTGTCATTATAAAGTCTGGATTATTTTATGCTATTATGTTATTAATCTGGACGTACCCGAGTGGAGAGAAGGACCCAAGTCTATGATGTGTGTGTGGAGTTAAAATACTGTATATCTTATATGATATTCCAGCCACCCTCCCTCAGGAACGGGAGCAACTAAGGGCAGACGTCTCCAGAACGTATTGTCCTTCACAACATAGAAACTCCATTCTCATGTGGGTAAATGTATTCTGAGTGGGCGAGGTGACGTGACGTGTTAACTGTTTCAGCTGCTGACTGTGAAGCTGTTACTATTAGCGAGACTTTTACTGTTGCTGCTATTATCTATATTGTTATCGTTGCCTTTGTTATTCCATTTCAAGCTATTGTTACAGCACCATAACCAACCGCTAGCTATCACTGCCGCTATAACCAAACTTGTGCTACTGTTGTCCATTAACAATTCTATCCAATCGGTGGTGCCTTTACCCAATTATACCGTTCAAACGACACCATTACAGCTGCTACTTGCATTAGCTTACAACCAACAATTGTTATTATAATGTCTTCCTTACATAACAGTGCCAATCCCAGCAGGCTCCTCGGCGTAAAGTTCTACCACAAAGGTCCCTGACCAACGTCACCCCCAACACTTTGCACCAACAAGTAAACACTCTCCAGGCGTCACATCTTTTCTCCTCAGATACGAAATAATGAATATCAACATAATTTTTTTACGGCGCAGATCTTTTTCTTCCCCCAAAAAATAAAGACACATAACTCTTACATATATTCCAAGCCGAAAAAAAACCCCGACTCCCATCTAACTCCTGACACATAAGACTCCCACCAGTTTCAGGTTCGTTCCTCGGGAGTGAAAAGTTTCTAAAGAGAGATCGATCAGGCGAAGAGATATTGCTGCCTCGAAAAGGGGTCTCTCACAGTCTCATACAAATTTGGACAGTTGGCCATCCGGGTGACATACGGCTTTTCACAAGTTGTCTCCTTAGAAGGAAGTGGAGATAAATTGTTTTTCTCTCCTGTGGCTCCCAATATTGTTTTCTTCTGGTCTTTGTTAGGTATACAGTGTGTGTGTGTGTGTGTGTGTGTGTGTGTGTGTGTGTGTATTTTTTGCTCTTTGATAGTGTCGCCTTCCACTGAATTCACCGATGATAATTCTGAACCATCAATAACTGCCTTGAAATTGCTATAGGATAATATCATTCTCATTTGTATACAGCATGAAAAAAAAGTACTCATAATACGTAGAATTTGTAGATTAATTATACACTGTATGTGTATTTTCATATATAATTCTGGTGTATATCATGATGACCTACACCATCTTATCGAGTGATTCACATGATTGTGTATCCAATTACAAGGCCAAGAATCTCAATGTTCATATGTAAATGGCCTAAATAGAAGAATAATCCAGAGGCTTTATAATTTAAAACAAATGGAGAAACTAGAATCTTGCTTAAAACAGAACCTAGAACAAACAAAAGCACAAATTAAAACGTCTAATATAAAAGTACAAAATAAAAAAACTCTAAACCACGAGCATAAACCAAAACATCTCGAAAACAAAACCACAAACTAGAATCTTACTAAAAACAAAAACATTCTCAAAAGTACAAAACTATCTAAACCAAACATCAACAAAAAGTAAAATAATCAATCAAAACTTAGAACAAAGGAAAAAAGATAACAAGAGCTGATCATTGGCTACATCAAACCACCACCAAAAAACAAAACAAAAAAGTTTCCCAAGCGCGCAAAAACCACTTTCAATCAACTTAAAAAATGAGAACAAAAAGCTACTTATTGTCCGTCAAAAACCAGACACACTTCCCTATGAGCCCATTAGAGCGAGGCAGACATACAGGTTCTCTTAGAGGTTGGTCCTGTTTAGAAACTTGTCCGGTTACCTTCACACGTATACTGGCTCACTGCTTTGACGTTTGGAGTCGTGAGTGGCACTGGCGTCGAGGTTATGAGTGGCACTGAAGTCGAAGTTATGAGTGGCACTGGCGTCGAGGTTATGAGTGGCACTGGAGTTGAGGTCATGAGTGGCAGTGGCGTTGAGGTTATGAGTGGCAGTGGCGTTGAGGTCATGAGTGGCACTGGATTAGAGGTTATGAGTGGCAGTGGCGTTGAGGTTATGAGTTGCAGTGGCGTTGAGGTCATGAGTGGCACTGGCGTCGAGGTTATGAGTGGCAGTGGCGTTGAGGCTATGAGTGGCACTGGGGGATTGCGTAGGAAGGTCAGGCAAGGAATCGAGGTTGGTTTGAATCTTTTATGTCAACACACACGTAATTCATCTAGCGAAAAGGGCAAAGTAAACACCAAGGCCAATGTGACATTCAGTGTGGCATACTGCTGCATTAACGACATACAGGTGTGAAACTGCGCTTTGTTTTATGTTCTGATCTGGCAATATTCCAGACTGTTGAAAGAGTGAAGGTGTACAGGTGGTAGTTTAGGCGCATATATGATGAGTCTGAGGTAAAGTTTGTGGCGTTGAGTGTAGTGACATGAGCACAGTATAGACTGACACATAGGCTGTACTATAGGTGTTTGTGTCATACTGTCGTGTATCAAGAGTAAATGTTAGGTTTTGTTTTAATTTAGGTGTAATGGGACGATGCCGTTTAGTAGTGCTCTCTCTCTCTCTCTCTCTCTCTCTCTCTCTCTCTCTCTCTCTCTCTCAACCCGTCGACAAGTCTTAAAAGAGAAGTCTCCGAAGAATATAATTCAAGTTGTCTTAATAGTGACTGGCAATATAAATTCTTCATAAACACATACTCTTGGATGGCACCTTAGCCATTTTTTCTGAGGTTAGAAAAAGCTGCTTTGGTCAGGACTGTTTCCGGGATTGTGGTCAGGTCTTTAGCCAATTGACATAGAGGAGGAGAACTGACGGCGTCATATTGAGGTTGAGAAATTTAAGGCCATTAATTACAGTCAGAGGTGAAACTTTATGTAGAGATCTCATCATGGCCGGTGGCTGTGTTTCCATCAAAGAAGCAGCTTACAATGTGTTCCTATGGGGCGAGGAAGACATCTACTGGGCATAGTTCTATACACATATAGTGTCTCTAAAAATATTACGCTAACTCTGTTGTACATCTGCTTCAAAATTAAAAAAAATTATATTAAACAACGTCAGACGATAGACAGCCAGGTCAGAGGAGTTTACAGTAGCGCCGCGAACAGCCTGTGCAGGTGATGGTCAATTAAGATGTGATTTAACGACACCTCCAAGAGCTTCATCTTTCCTAACCTAACCTAACCTAATCTTCAACGGTGCAAAATTTATCCCAATGCCACCCTAATTACACACCTTCTTGGACTTTCATTTACGAGAAAACAAATCCAAGTTACGAATCTTTGAAAGTATAGGTCCAGGTCCAGGTCTGGCAGCCTTCCACGTGGGGGTTCCATCGTGAAGGAACGGCCAAGTATACCATGGGGGGCCATTACCCACTTCCCTGTGCACGGGGCTATGACGGCACTAATCTCCCGAGGGGATAAAGAAATTAATTTCCCGGTTGTCAGAGTGAGGGAATTTTTCTATTGTTGGTAAGTCCCTTAGGCGGGTCCCGTTAGTCCAGGGCCCTCGTGCTTGGGTACTGTGAGAGGGGGGGGGGTGTGGAAGGAGTGGGAGTTGGAGGATGAGGGGGATGAGAAGAGAGAGCCAGAGAGGGAAAGGGGGGATGAGGACCCCCCTTGCCTGATTTCCGTCTTGGTAAAGATTATTGGGAAGTAAATTTAAAACGTACCGTCTCAGGTGAGAAGTAATTTCCTCACATTCTTTATTGGCAATTGCAAACTTATTGCCTTTTTTATCCTTGTCTATAATTGTTCAATAAAATTTCACAATTTATCCACTTATCGTCAGAGCAGAATACAAATACAGGTGTGTGGTGAACGTTTAGTCGTATTAATAATAATCTTTACACTCGGAAAAGATTAATATGATTTACTTATTTTTTGTCTGTTAAGAGACAGGTTGAACTAAACGGGAATAAAGTTTAAAATAAAATAATGTTATAAAAACACGAATGCACGCACGCACACACTCACGCGTATGTGTATAAATAAACAATATCAATTATAGCTATAAAAACCTGGCATATATTATGTACCGAGATAATTTTCTCATTATTATATCCCATTAATCTACTCCTGACCTAAACTGTGGCACACAATTAAGAAAAAAGTTGAAATTCGAGTACTTAAAACTGCTGGTGATGGGAGTACTGTGGTAACTCAAGGTGGTGTTGTAATGTACGGCAAGTATCAGGTGGAGGCTCACCTACACTCTCTCTCACCCGCATCTTAATACTTGATGCTACCACTGTAAAACATATAGACAGAGAGAAGTAAACATTGTGGGTAAAATAAATAGATCTCACCTCACCATCACTGCCCTCACACCATCACTACTCCCTCACACCATCACTGCTCCCTTACACCATCACTGCTCCATCACACCATCACTGCTCCCTCACACCATCACTGCTCCCTCACACCATCCTGCTCCCTTACCATCACTGCTCCATCACACCATCCTGCTCCCTCCACACCATCACTGCTCCCTCCCACACCATCCTGCCCTCCACCATCACTGCTCCCTCACCATCACTACTCCTTCACACCATCACTACTCCTCACTATCCTGCTCCCTTACACCATCCTGCTCCATTACACCAT
>NW_024712931.1:0-24569 GCF_018991925.1 Homarus americanus
CCTAAATTCAACAAAAATGGTAGAAAAGTTCACTTACTTTGAGGTGTGTATGTAGAAGGCTCCTGGATGATGATGATGATGTGCATTTGAAGTGGGAGGTGGAGGAGAAGGGAGAAGAGAAGGCATTGAGGTGGAAGAGAAGTCACCCCATGGCACCATTTCACCCATAAAATTTTAGTTCTCTTGGTGTATTTCAAGATTATTTTCTTTAAATCAACACTGCACTGCATTATATATTGTCAATATGTAAAATAAATTTCAAAATGACCAATAATTTGCTTGGAAACACAGAAAAAAAGTGTTTAGTTGAAGAGAGTCTCAAGCAAGATGTTACCTCCAGTGAAAACAGAGAGAGACTAACGCCTGTTTGCTGTGTTAAGAGGCTGGATGCCGCGCATTAAACTAGTCACTTTACCTTCAATTATGTTCAATAATCGTTAAAATGACTAAAAAATTGAATATTAAACTTTTAAAATTATTGAATAGGATAAACTTCTTGATATTTACTAAAATAGTAAGGAATTTAAGCCGTAGAACCGATTAATGTATTGGCGGACTGATACTAAAGCTGGTTGCCCGGTCAGTGCAAGCGAAAACATGTTGGGGTCGGTTCGTAAGAAATTCGTTAACCGAATTTTTGTTTGTTAACCGAATTAAAGATCCTTATGGAAGGCAGTTCATTAACCGAAATTTCGTTAACCGAGGCGTTGGTTAAACGAGGGGTCACTATATATATATATATATATATATATATATATATATATATATATATATATATATATATATATATATATATATATATATATATATATATATATATATATATATATATATATATACTGTATACATACAGGTAGTTCTGCTATAACGCGATAATTGTGTTCTTGTAAAATATCGTGTTATAGAAAATCGCGTAATAGAAATAATAGGGCTTATGGAGAAAATAGGGTTAGGTGCAGATTACTCAAAATCGAAAAAATGTAGTAGTTAGCCTAACACAAAGGATAGCACAGTCTAAATAAATGTTACATTCATATCTAATAATGAAATCATACAGTAAATTTAACACTTTACTTGATGGGGGAGAAGGGTGATTTTGAGGTTGATAAAATCGAGCTACTCTTCAAGTGTTATACCCTTTCTTTTACGATCATCACCAGGAATTCTATCACCAGAACGCTTCTTGTTGATATTCTTCTTTACTATATTCACAGTTAATACAGTGGGGTATGCTATAACGAACGGATTCTACTACGAATATTCCTATAACGAACGGTTTTACCTATAAAATTGAGAATGCTATAACGAACGAAACTCCTACAACGAACATTATTTAATTTTTTTTTTTTTCTAATTTATTGGTTTTTTATTACAAATATTAATGATATTCTTTATTTCAGGGGTTTAGATGCATCTTTATGCACTTTTTTACAATTTTTACAATTTTATATTATATTTTTTAGTGTTAAGTGGTTGTATTTGGGGGCCTGGAACGGATTAATCCTATAACGAACGAATGCTATAACGAACAAGGTTCTAGAACCAATTAGATTCGTTATAGCATACCCCACTGTACCACAAAATTGGAGAAATAGTAAGCAAAAATCGCGTTATAGCAAACAAGCGTTCGCGTTATACAAATATCGTTCCTAATTCATAAATCGCGTTAGAGCAAATTCGCGTTATCAAAACACGCGTTATAGCAGAAATCACTGTACATACATACATACATACATACAGTCGGCCCTTAACATACGCGGGTTTATAATACACGGATTTGCAAATTCGCGGATTGCCCCGCCGGAGGAATATTCTGTACATTGAAGTACATTCAAATCGCGCGCGGCACCGAACATGGGACACCGCCCGCTCCTGCGACCTCACACACACACACACGCATAGCTCTCCCTCACTCAGTCAGTCTCGCTGTAACCACGCTTGTGTTGACATCAGCATTGCAGTTGCAAAAATGTTACATTTCCGTGAATGTATTTTATCAAGCACAGTATGAATAGAATATCACTAATATAAGAGTATTTTAACCGAAAACTACTAAAAAAACGAGTAACATATCTTGAACATCGGAAGGTTAGGTAAAATCTTTTGTTTTCATGTAGTTTATCCTAATTTACATTGAAATGCATTACGTTTCAGCAAAACTACTATTTATTTCTGAGAATATGGAAATGTAATATTTTGCTGAAATGATGTACGTATTACAGTGGAAAGTGACGAAAGCAATGACTCGCTTTCTTTCGTTCAAAAGATGTTACCGTAATCGCTTTTCGAATGGTTTTCAGTTAAAAAACTGTTGTATTACAATAATATTCTATCCTAATTCACTTGTGATGCAACAGTTTTTTTAACTGAAAACCATTCGAAAAGCGATTACGGTAACATCTTTTGAACGAAAGAAAGCGAAAGTCATTGTTTTCGTCACGATTTTATCCCACTTTCCACTAATACATACTTCATTTCAGCAAAATTATTACATTTCTGTGAATGTAGTATATCAAGCACAGTATGAATATAATATCATTGTAATATAACAGTATTTTAACCGAAAACTATTAAAAAAACGAGTAACATCTCCTGAATATTGGAAGGTTAGGTAAAGTCTTTTGTTTTCGTCATGTATTTTATCCTATTTTACATTGAAATACATCACGTTTCAGCAAAACTACTATTTATTTCTGAGAATATATTCATTCAGGCACAGTTTAGGTAAAATATACATGTGATGTAACATTTTTTTAATTGAAAACGATTCGAAAAACACGTACCCTCTAGCCCTGTTCAAGGAGAGGACTGGGAGGAGCTGTTTGGTGCTTAAGACGATGACAAGGAAAATGATTTTGATGGATTTTAATGAAAATATTCAGAAAGACCCTGGCACTGTCAAGGAAAGTGGCTGCTGAAGGCTTCCGGGACATGGTAGAGGACGAGATTAGGGAGCTAATTGAAGAGCATGACACTGAGCTGACCGAGGAGGATCTACAGGAGTTAGCAGACTCAGGCAAGGAAGAGGAAGCGAAAGGGAAAGAGGATGAGGAAAAGCACCAAGAAATAACATTGGAGAAGTTGGGGGAGATGACCAAGAATATTGAGGCACTGAAAAACCTGGCCTATAGTATGGACCCCTCCATGGTGCGTGCCCTGAAATTCATGCAAGGGATGGATGACGTTTTCGCTCCATACAAAAACATCATGGAAGAAATTTACGAAAGAGACGACAACTCCCCATCACCATGTTCTTTGATCACCGAAGGAGAGATTTAACACCATCAATCACTGGCGGCAGTTAGGAAGCAGCTGAATCCACCGTCGTCCCCACTTCACCACCCGTTATGGAATTGAGTGACGATGAGCCCGATGACCCCCGTCCTGTCGCCGAGGATAGGTACTGTACAGTAAAGTGAAATTTTTATCTTTTTTTTTTAATAGCTTTTCTTGCCATGTTTATTGTTTGTAAATATGCACAGCACAGTACAGTTCAGTACTGTACATAGGAAGTGGAGGTGCAGTTATTCACAAAACATTTGTGTTCGTTGTCGGCAGTGGTGACGGGGAGGAGGCAGAGGGGGTGGAGGAGGCAGAGGAGGTAGAGGAGGGAGGGAGGGAGGGAGCGAGTTGGGAGGAGTGGTGACCTTGGACGCGGGAGCAGGGACGAGTGGAGATGCCAGCCAGTACATTACGGGTGTATTAATTGTTTTTATAGCTATTTTTGCATTTTAATATTAAATATTGTACATTACGTTTCAGCAAAACTACGATTTATTTCTGAGAACATGGAAATGTGATATTTTTGCTGAAATGATGTACGTATTACAGTGGAAAGTGGGATAAAATTGTGACGAAAGCAATGACTCTCTTTCTTTCGTTCAAAAGATGTTACCGTAATCGCTTTTCGAATGGTTTTCAGTTGTGGGATTATAAGGCTAATGATAGGATAGAATATTATTGTAATACAGTACGAGTACAACAGGTTTTTAACTGAAAACCATTCGAAAAGCGATTACGGTAAAATCTTTTGAATAACGAAAGAAAGCGAAAGTCATTGTTTTCGTCTTTCCACTGTAATATGTACGTCATTCCAGCAAAAATATTATATTTCCATATTTATTTCTGAGAATACCTATATTCATTCAGTCACAGTTAAGGTAAAATATACTTGTGATGTAATATTCTAATGAAAATACCAGGTATTTAGAAATACGGTATCGTAGTTTTCTTTTGTTTCAAATTTAATTAACAAAGATTGATGTTTCAAATGTAATGAACAAAAATTTATGTACAGTATCTATAAATAAACTTTAAAAAATGAATACTTTATGTTTTACATCGTCCTGTGCATACCATACCATGCATTTGGCTACTTTGGGCTTGCTATGATGACGCAAGAGATCTGCCCTAGCAACTGTACCGACACTCACAGCTGGTGGTGTGTTGGTGTGTCATTTCCATTGTTTACTGGTAGTTACTGGTAAATATTTTTCAACCTAACGAAACTATTACCCGTATAGAGGTCGACCCCCAACTTTTTGCCAAAAAATTTGGTCTTAAGAACTCGTGCTATACACGGGTATATATATGTATATATATATATATATATATATATATATATATATATATATATATATATATATATATATATATATATATATATATATATATATATATATATATATATATATATATATATATATAAACAAAACAATACATAAATAAATGAATAAATATTTATGTGATAACCGTGGTAACATTATGAGATGTTCTTATTACCACCATGCTATTGTAGTAATCCAGATGATACTAAATGTTACATAATACTTCCTTGAGATAAATGTATAGTACCGTATATACTCGTGTGTAGTTCGAGTGTTTAAGACCAAATTTTTAGGCAAAAAATTGGGGGTCGACCTTTACATGGGTAATAGTTTTGTTAGGTTGAATCCGTGCATGATGGGATGGGAGTGGATTAACTTTTAGCTTCAGACATGAAAAATATTTACCATTTACTGCCAGTAAACAATGGAAACGTAAAATATGTACCAATTATTAATGAAAAGCTGTGCAGTGCCTTCAGCAGATGAAGCTCACCAACTTACAATAGGCTACAACGTGCTTTCAGTAGTCTATGTTGAAGTTCTTAGTACAGGCTAACTTACCGTATATCTCGGCCTATAAGGCGTCGGGGTGCATAAGACGGCCCCCCCCCAAATTTCCATTAAAAAAAGTAGCTTTTGAGCTCTATTCGCTGTATAAGACCAGTACCCCAAATGTGACACTTACCCACTGACTCAGTAGTCCTTTACCAACCATCCTTGGTTTTTTAAAATAAGGCCAATTCACTTCAAGTAATGTCATCAAATGTTACCCGCTGGTATAGTGTAAACACTAGTGACGTCACTGAAGCGTCTGCTATTTACCGGTAACTGGAACTAATGTCGGTGTCGAGTAAAATTTTTCCATTTACTTGAAATGGATTTACCGATTTATTTGTTTATTTATTTATTTATAATATACTGTAACATAATAAACACACTGCAAGTGTTTTCTTTAATTTATACGCTTGCTTCGCACGAGACGATCAGTGGTCGGTGGTGGGAGTGTTCCCTCGTCTCGGTGGTGGGACTTTGTTCCGACTGTTTATACAACAGCTACCACCGTATCCTAATTGTGGTGTTTCATTAGGATTTGAGTGAAAAAGGTTATGTACTTACTACATACATTTATTACACAAACATATTTATATATATATATATAAATATATATATATATATATATATATATATATATATATATATATATATATATATATATAAATATATATATAAATATATATATAAATATATATATATATATATATATATATATATATATATATATAAACATATATATAAATATATATATAAATATATATATATATATATATATATATATATATATATATATATATATATATAAAATATATATATAAAATATATATATATATATATATATATATATATATATATATATATATATATATATATATATATATATATATATATATATATATATATATATATATATATATATATATATATATATATATATATATATATATATATATATATACAGCCAATACCCGCTTAACGCGGTCAATAAAACCCACAGGGTACCGTGTTAAGTGAAAACCGCGCTAAGTGAACAACAGAACATATGGGATTAATTCCAATAGAAACTGGCCCGACCCCCAAACTCCACTTTTTTCGACACAATACCTATGTTCTAGTAAAAATAACATCTTAATTTTATTCTGGTACATGCACACAATTAATACTTAAGAGAAATAGAGAAATACAGTCGCCAAGTTAATGTCCATTCAAATAATGGACTCAACTCCCTCCCCCTCTTCTCACACTGCACTGCTGGCTCTTCCTTCTCTGAGAAATTTTGGGGGGAAAACCACTAAATTTTAATAAATAATACCTCAAACTAAAGTTAGGATAATGCAATTGACATTGCTGGAATCCTTGTAAGACCAGGAATATTTTGAATATAAATGTCATATATTTTGCACAAAAGATAACATATTTACTCAGAGTAAACATTATATCTAAAATTTGTATGTCTAATGTAAAATCTATGATGTTTATATTGAAAATGATCATCATATTGTAAGAATTCCAGCAATGTAAATTATATTCTGGCCGGGTAATTTGTATGAATTTTATGAGCTAAAACAGGCAGGCAGGCAGTCAGGCAGGGTGGCAGGTGGGGCGAATCTAATAATAGCTCTCGAGCCGGACACTCTGCGCGTATACGTGGAAAAAACCCGCGTTAAGTGAAAGTTCAGCTCTGGCGAGGCGCCGCGTATACGTGAAATCGCGCTAAGCGAAACCGTGTTAAGCGGGGTATTACTGTGTATATGTATGTATATATATATATATATATATATATATATATATATATATATATATATATATATATATATATATATATATATATATATATATATATATATAGTGGCCCCTGGGATTTAACGAACTCAATCCGTTCCAGAAGGTCGTTTGTTAACCGAAAAGTTCGTTAACCGAAACCATTGTTTCAATGGGTTTTTGGGTAATTGGTTCCAGCTCACCGAAAATTTCCTAAATTCAGCAAAAATGGTAGAAAAGTTCACTTACTTTGAGGTGTGTATGTAGAAGGCTCCTGGATGATGATGATGATGATGGGA
Source organism: Homarus americanus (assembly GCF_018991925.1). Classification (NCBI taxonomy): domain Eukaryota; kingdom Metazoa; phylum Arthropoda; class Malacostraca; order Decapoda; family Nephropidae; genus Homarus; species Homarus americanus. The sequence continues at coordinate 7,223 of NW_024712931.1, forward strand.
TTTAGAATGGGGGTGGAGGAGAAGGAAGAAGAGAAGGTATTGGGGTGGAAGAGAAGTCACCCCATGGTGCCATTTCACCCATAAAATTTTAGCTCTCTGGTTTAATTCAAGATTATTTTCTTTAAATCAACGCTGCACTACATTATATATTGTCAATATATAAAATATATTTCAAAATGACCAATAATTTGCTTGGAAACACAGAAAAAAAGCGTTTAGTTGAAGAGTCTCAAGCAAGATGTTACCTCCAGTGAAAACAGAGAGAGACTGACGCCTGTTTGCTGTGTTAAGAGGCTGGATGCCGCGCATTAAACTAGTCACTTTACCTTCAATTTTGTTCAATAATTGTTAAAATGACAAAAAAATTGAATATTAAACTTTTAAAATTATTGAATAGTATAAACTTCTTGATATTTACAAAAATAGTAAGAAATTTAAGCCCTAGAACCGATTAATGTATTGGCTGACTGATACTAAAGCTGGTTGCCCTGTCAGTGCAAGCGAAAACATGTTGAGGTCGGTTCGTAAGAAGTTCGTTAAGCGAATTTTTTTTCGTTAACCGAATTGAAGATGGAAGGCAGTTCGTTAATCGAAATTACGTTAACCGAGCTGTTCGTTAAACGAGGGGTCACTGTATATATATATATATATATATATATATATATATATATATATATATATATATATATATATATATATATATATATATATATATATATATATATATATATATATACTGTATGTATATATATATATATTTAATATACTCATTCACACTATTTTATAATCCCAGTCATGTACTGAATATTCTATGTACAAAAAATAAATGTTAAATGAATTATTTATGGTGCATTAGGGTACTGGCCACTTCAGACACAAAGACGGGCTATAAATAGCCTTCTTATCTACCCCTACATCTCACCTTGAGCCAGAGGGAAAGGTCTTGGTAAATAACATTTGTTTGCTTATTTTCCATTTACTTGAAATAGACTTACCGAATTATTTGTTTATTTATTTATCTATAATATACTGTAATATATTAAACACACTGTAATTATTTTCTTTAATTTATAAACTTGTTTTGCGACAAAGGAATGTTCTCCAGTAGTGTTTCATTAGGATTTGAGTGAAAAAATATTACGTACTTACACAATTGTTCCTCTTACTTTGACAACACAACATACATACATACAGTATATTATTTCTCAGTTTTGATCTTTTTTTTTAATTTTTGTATTTATTTATAGTTAGTTACTTAAAATAAGGCCAATTCACTTCAAGTAATGGCATCAAATATTACCAGCTGGTGTAGTGTAAACACTAGTGACGTCACTTGAGCGTCTGTAATTAACCGTCGATAGTTTCAAGAATTAATGCACTTTTCCTTTCTTGTCTCCTCACTGGCAAATGGGGGGGGGCGTGGGGAGGGGTGTGTGATGATAGCTGTGTTTATTACAGGGGTATAAATCTCTTTTACGGTATGTTAGACAGGTTTATAATACATTTTTATTATTTTAATATACCGGTAATCTTAATTTGAATCCAGCTTGCCAAACGTAAGTTTCAGTATAAAATAATTAGTGGTAAGACCTTGTGAGTGGCTTACGATGTTTTCATCACCACTCTTGACACACTAAACCACAATATTTAAGAGGTAAGAATTTTAAACTTGGTGGTTTAGACGACCCCCTAACTTTGGGCAGATTTTTTTAATGTTCAAATTTCGTCTTATAGGCCGTGATATACGGTAGTTATCAGATTGAGGGGGTTTAAGTTTTTCCTTTATAAAATTTACACTGAAATGACTTAGCAGTATATAACCTGCATTGCTTTTATTCTTGTAAGATCGTGATTAATTTAAGTACAAACACATCCATTAGTTTGCGCTAGACATAAAATTTTTATTAATTAATTTAGTACACTTGAGTACAGGTTTGCCTTTAGTACAATTATTTCTTTTACTTTTTAGCAATATATATTTAGGATGGTGTGTGCATGTAAAGGAGTAAAAATAAAGGAAGAAAATTACATATATCTTCCCAAAAATATGAGTTGAAAAACTTGTACTCAAATGTAATACACTAGATTAAAATATTTAACTCTTGTGCAAACTAAGTGATGTTTATACTCAAATTAATCACTTTATTACAAGGATACCAGCAATGTAAGTTATATTCTACTAAGTGTAGTTCGCTACATTTTATAAGATAAAAATTTTAAGCCTAAAACTACCTTCACCCTGGCTGGGAGGGAGGGAGGGAAGTTAAGTGCCCTCTCATAATTTGGTCCGGACTAAAAGAGGTGCTGGGCCATCAGTTCCCGGATAATTGGTGGTGGACCTGTATATACAGTACATATATTTTTTTTTAATAATTATTGAGCCCAGTACCAGTCTGCAAACCGGTGGGTGGAAACCCCTGCAGTGTACAGTATAGTCCTAGCATCTTATTACTTTATTGTTTCTGACAAAAAACTTCTAATTGTTCTAAATAAAAATTAGCCTACTCTTTTGATGTAGCTATACAATACAGTGCCAAGAAATTACACAGAGTCTAATAAAGGCACTGATTCCTTTGGATATAACATAATCAAAGTTGACTACCAGGTCAAATGTAAAATTTTGGGGGATTGTACTGTGTATCTGAGTCCCATAGATAATACACATTCTGCAGTTTGATGGTTAATTAATGCTTAAAGTAATCCATATGTGACTGGAATGTCACACTGAATTGTATGGTATTTTGTGTTACCTGCTACTATCTTAGCAACTAGTTATAATAAAGTACTGTAATAATATGAAATAACCTACAATAACATGAAGTAGAAAAGTTGCATATAAAATATATGGTCCATAAAGAACCCCTTTCCCACACCACACACATTTTATTAAAAACCATTCAGAAAACTATAACAAAATGAAACTCTGTCACTTCAATTACTTTATAATATTTCTTTCCCTGTCTTAATAAAACTTATTGCACTGCATTAAAATTACACATTATGGTTCTTGGTAAGCTGCCAAGAGAAACCAAAACTAAACCCTATCACTATTCTAAAAGCAAAAAATGTCCCCTTTTTAAAAACACACACTGCTATGTAATCAACAGAAGTTACCTCTGGAAAACTTAATATCAACTATAACTAAGAACACTAGATCTAGAAAAATAAAGATTACAATATGGATATACATGTTTGATGCCTTCATCCAGTTTACAATACACAATCAACTAAAACTGATGTGAAGTACAGGTTGGACCTCACTAATCCGGGAAGCTTGGGACCAGACCGGTTCCAGATAAATGAAAGTTCTGAACTATTGAAGCTGAGGTTAAAAAAGGACAAAATAATGCATAAAATGTACTATTACTGGTACCAATACAACTTGCATCATCACTAATCTAGCCTAGGCTTACTGGACCTCTTTATGACACAGTGTTAGTGCTATGGCACAAGTTTACTGTACACTGGACTAAACAACGAATTTATTTGAAATACTCTTTAACATTCAATGCCATAAAATCCTGACCACTGGGACTAGTTATACAGAATTTTCCCTGTGAAAGAGCAATAATTTTAAGCAACATATTACTGAACTCACTTTGTACTCAAATGTACTAGGCTAAAGGACTAAAAAATTTATCTCTTGTACAAACTACTAGATGTTTATACTGAAATTAATTGCCATATTGCAAGGATTCCAACAATGCAAGTTATATTCTGCTAAATCAAGTCTGTGACATTTTATAAAAGAAAAACTTAAAGCCTAAAACCACCTTCACCTTCTAAAATCCCTATTGCATTCTGGTGGAGAGGGAAGGGAGAGATGAGGTGTTGACAGTCAGAAGGGGAGTTGACTGGGTGTATAAGTATCAGTGGAAGGGAGAGATGAGGTGTTGACAGTCAGAAGGGGAGTTTACTGGGTGTATAAGTATCAGTGGAAGGGAGAGGTGTCAAGGACTCAGGATTATAAAAGGCAGGGAGTTTAAGTTTTTCACTTATAAAATGCCACTGACTTGACTTAGCAGAATATAACTTGCATTGCTGATATTCTTGCAAGGCAGAGATTAATTTGAATATAAGCATCCCATATTTTGCACTAGACATAAAAATTTTAGTAATTAACTTAGTACATTTGAGTACAGGTTGTGGTAATTGTATTGATTTTTCCACAACTTTTATAGCATTACTGTTCAATTTTAGTAGTTGTGGAACATATCCCAATTTTCCCCATAAAATTAAGTATTCACTAAATGCATCCCGAACCATCAAAGCTGCCAGCCTATTGGGTCCCGGATTAGCGGGGTCCAACCTGTATATAATCCACAAAAAAAAAAAAATCCCACACCTCATGTATAAAAACATCCAGTTATTTTCTTGTGCCCTTTCTCTGTAGACAAATTCATAATTTACTTAGCATCCTTTTGGTCATACAGCCACAAAAACAGCAGACAATATGCTAATATAACCACTGCTGCAAAGCCTCCAACTACCACTTTGACATCCTGAAAGGATAAAAAAAGAATTAACATTTGCTCATAAAAGATGTTTCAATTCAACATAAGTAACACAGTGCAGTACAGTACAGTACTGGAAGACTCAATAATTTGCATTAACTTCATTGTCAATTATCCAATTTTTTGCCATCCATAAAAAAATCATAAATTTTGAAGCTATTGACAGGCCAAAATTTATGATCAAAATATCAGGGTAATAAACTCCTCATTTTACACTTTCACAAATACAGTACAGTAGACAATCATTTTACTAATGATCATTTATTTAGGCAAAGGCTTTACAGTAGGCTACTTTATTAATTGAAACCAATAGTACTACAGGAAAGCCTCCAATAACGACGGTTCTACTAACGACGATTTATATTTAAGACCCTGGTTAATTTAGGACCCAATTCAATTTACGTCGTTATTTTATTCGCATTTAAGATAAAAATATAAGAAAATTTTTTAAAATAAATACATTTTCATATAAATAGTCACTAAATCCCGACACAGTATGTATTATAAAAAAAAAAAAACACGCCTTGCACGTGGAGGCTGCCGGGCTTGTAAGTGGTTACGCCAGCATCACTAGTATAAACAGTTGCAGCTTGGTGGGCTTTTTGTTTTCACGCATCTGAACAGGAAAAGGAGAAAAACTTTCTTAGGTTTCTTACACTATTTTTGCGTCCCTATGAAGCGCAAGAGAGCAAGTGATGGTAGTGCTGGGTCAAAAGCTAAAAGAAAATGTATAAGCTTAGCTGAGAATCTAGATTTTTTTTCCTCTTCCCCACTGATCGGTTCGTTAGCCGCTTGGGTGATCGGTCACGTCTTGGTCACACACTGTTGGTAAGTACTAGGCATGTACTGGCTCTCCGTTACGTACTGTTGGCAGGTACTGGGCATGCACCAGCTCCTGAATGTACCTGAACCTGCTTCAGTGTTGGTCAAGTCTGGTCTTGAAAGAACTCACACTCGGTGCCATCACAACACTTTCTAGCAGATTGTTCTAAGAGTTCACAACTCTCACTTTGAAAAGTTTGCCCTCACAGATTTCTGGACTTGCGGCTTCTTCAATCTTGAGCTGTGACCCCTTGTGGGGCAAGCGTCCGCCAGCTCCAAGTAAGGACACTCGACTGAGTAGTGCCCCTTGAGATGCTTATACACCTCAATTAGGTCGCCCCTTGCCCCTCTATAGTATAAGCTGGGCAAGTTCAGGCGCTCCACATCTCTCAGGGTAGTTGAGGTGCCGAAGTGCAGGCACCTCAACCAACTGACAGTCCCTAGCATATCTTGGGGACCAAACTGGGTGACAGTACTCCAAATGAGGAAGCACTTCACTCTTGAAGATCGTTACGAGGGACGGACCGTCTAGATATCTGAACGACCTCCTTATAAAACCCAATACAGTCATTTATTTGCCTCATTTACCTTCTTCTCGCAAAGGCCCGAGAACTTCAGCTCATTGTCAACATACATACCTAGGTCCTTCTCACATTCAGTCTCAAATAGTGCAGTTTCTTCATCCCGTTGGGACATATGATACGCCTCCTTACCGTTGGTACGCCCCAGGAGCATCCTCTTACACTTCGTGACATTGAATCTCAGCAGCCATTTCTTCGCCCTTTCTTGGAGCTCACAGAGATCCTTCTGCAGCTTTTCACAGTCCGCTCGGTTCTTGATTTTCCGAAATAACTTGGAGTCATCGGCAAACATTTGTAAGGAGGAGTGTACAACGTCAGGCATGTCATTTATGAAACAAACAAACAAACAAACAGCGGGCCCAATATACTGCCCTGCGGTACCCCGCTTATGACAGGTACAGATGATGATTCTGTGCCATTAATCACCACACACTGCTTACGGTCATGTAGAAAGTCTTTTATCCACGCTAGGACATTTCCCCTAAATCCGTACCCTTCTAGTTTGATTTTCAGCCATTCGTGGGGTACACTGTCAAAAGCCTTGGTAAAATCTAGGTACAGTTGTACCCCACTTAATGCGGTCAATAGAACCCAGAGGGTCCCGCGTTAAATGAAATCCGTGTTAAGTGAACAACAGAACATATGGGATTAATTCCAATAGAAACCAGCCCGACCCCCAAACTCCACTTTTTGAAGACACATAACTATGTTGTAGTAAAAATAACATCTTAATTTTATGATGGTACATGCACACAATTAATACTTAAGAGAAATAGAGAAATACAGTCGCCAAGTTAATGTCCATTCAAATAATGGACTCAACTCCCTCCCCCTCTTCTCAAATTACACTGCTGGCTCTTCCCTCTCGTGAGAAATTTTTGGGGGAAAACCACTAAATTTGAAATAAATAATACCTCAAACTAAAGTTAGGATAATACAATTGACATTGCCGGATTCCTTGTAAGACCAGGAATATTTTGATTATAAATGTCATATATTTTGCACAAAAAATAACATATTTACTCAGAGAAAACATTTTATCTAAAATTTGTATGTCTAATGCAAAATATATGATGTTTATATTCAAAATGATCACCAAATTATAAGAATTCCAGCAATGTAAATTATATTCTGGCCGGGTAATTTGTATGAATTTTATGAGCTAAAGCAAATATCTTCAGTTAATAAAAAAAAAAATATTCTTCACGACACTATCTGTCAATCAAAGTACCCCACCTTGCCTCCCCCCCTCTTCCAACCGCGTGGTCAGTCCCAACCCTCCCCCCCACCCCTCACCAATCCTCCCTTCAAGAGAAAGAGTGGGTGAAAAAAATAAATTTTAACATTTTGTATTAAATATTACCTCAGATTAAAGATAGGATAATATAATTGACATTGCTGGATTCCTTGTAAGACCAGGAATATTTTGAATATAAATGTCATATATTTTGCACAAAAGATAACATATTTACTCAGAGAAAACATTTTATCTAAAATTTGTATGTCTAATGCAAAATATATGATGTTTATATTCAAAATGATCACCAAATTATAAGAATTCCAGCAATGTAAATTATATTCTGGCCGGGTAATTTGTATGAATTTTATGAGCTAAAACAAATATCTTCAGTTAATAAAAAAAAAATATTCTTCACGACACTATCTGTCAATCAAAGTACCCCACCTGCCTCCCCCCCTCTTCCAACCGCGTGGTCAGTCCCAACCCTCCCCCCCACCAACCTCCCAAGAGAAAGGTGGGTGAAAAAAATAAATTTAACATTTAGTATTAAATAATACCTCAGATTAAAGTTAGGATAATATAATTGACATTGCTGGATTCCTTGTAAGACCAGGAATATTTTGAATATAAATGTCATATATTTTGCACAAAAGATAACATATTTACTCAGAGAAAACATTATATCTAAAATTTGTATGTCTAATGCAAAATATATGATGTTTATATTAAAAATTATCATCAAATTATAAGAATTCCAGCAATGTAAATTATATTCTGGCCGGGTAATTTGTATGAATTTTATGAGCTAAAACAAATATCTTCAGTTAATAAAAAAAAAAATATTCTTCACAGGGTAACAGATGGTCGGTCAGTCCCTCCCTCCCCCCACCCCCCACCAACCGTCCCAAGGAGATGTGTGGGAAAACCAGAATATTTAACTTTTTAGTAATAAATAATACCTCAAACTAAAGTTAGGATAATATAATTGACATTGCTGGATTCCTTGTAAGACCAGGAATATTTTGAATATAAATGTCATATATTTTGCACAAAAGATAACATATTTACTAGAGAAAACATTTTATCTAAAATTTGTATGTCTAATGCAAAATATATGATGTTTATATTCAAAATGATCACCAAATTATAAGAATTCCAGCAATGTAAATTATATTCTGGCCGGGTAATTTGTATGAATTTTATGAGCTAAAACAGGCAGTCAGGCAGGGTGGCGGGTGGGGCAAATCTAAAAATAGCATCTCGAGCCGGACACTCACCGCGTATATGTGGAAAAAATCCGTGTTAAGTGAAAGTTCAGCTCTGGCGAGGCACCGCGTATATGAAAAAACGCGTTAAGTGAAACCGCGTTAGGCGGGGTAATACTGTATATATTGTCAATATTACCACCCCATTCCAGAATATGGGTCCAAATATCTAATACAGTGATCCCTCGGTTAACGAGCGCCTCGGTTAACGAGATTTCAGTTAACGAGTTACCTTCCATAAGATTCTTAACTTCGGTTAACAAGCAATTCCTCGATTAACGAGTTTTATACAGGCCGACCTCAACATGTTTTCGCTTGCATTTGGCGGTCCACCAGCTGTAGTATTAGTCCGCCAATACAGTAATCAGTTTTAGGGCTTAAATTCCTTACTATTTTAGTAAATATCAAAAAGTTTATACTATTCAATAATTTTAAAAGTTTAATATTAATATTTTTTAGTCATTTTAACAATTAATGAACATAATTGAAGGTAAAGAAACTAGATTCTGGCACGCCATCCAGCCTGTTAACACACAAACAAGCGTTAGTCTCTCTCTCTCTTTTCAGTGGAGGTAACATATTGCTTGAGACTCTCTTCAACTAAATGCTTTTTTTCTGTTCCAAGCAAATTATTGGTCATTTTGAAATTTATTTTACATATTGACAATATATAATGCAGTGCAGTGTTGATTTAAAGAAAATAATCTTGAATTGCACCAAGAGAACTAAAATTTTATGAGTGAAATGGCGCCATGAGGTGACTTCTCTTCCACCCCAATGCCTTCTCTTCTCCCTTCTCCTCCATCCCTATTCTAATTCCCATCATCATCATCATTATCATCCAGGAGCCTTCTACATACACACCTCAAAGTAAGTGTACTTTTCTACATTTTTTGTTGAATTTAGACAATTTTCTGTGAGCTGGAACCAATTACCCAAAAACCCATTGAAACAATGGTTTCGGTTAACGAGTTTTTCGGTTAATGAGCAACATGCTGGAACGGATTGTGCTCGTTAACCGAGGGACCACTGGACTTTGAGCAATTGTGTTAAGCAGGAGCGTCCTGGCATAAAACCGTGTTGGCAATCCTTTACAAGGTTGTTTCATAGTGGATGTTCCATCGCGGCATCTCTGATAATACTCTCAAGTACTTTACATATTATGCTGGTCAGGCTCACCGGTCTAGTTTTTCGAGTGACGATCGCCCTATTGTTCATCCAGGTCTTTACAGAACGGGATCTTCGGAGGCTCGGCAAGCTCGTTGTACAACTCTCTTCGCACTCTGGGATGCACTATGTCAGGGCCGGGGACTCTTATGAAAAAGGTGAGAGGTCTGTGGATATTATATGGAGCAAACAATGAACATATTTTCTGAAGTGGATCCATTAACAGAATGAAGCATTAATATTAACAGGGACTTAAAAAATGCATATGAACTCTACATAAAGATGCATAATGAGAACAGAAAGCAGCTGCGCAAGGTTCTTTCGACAGCTTTATTATTCGAAGGCCTAAACCATCAACTTCAGCTACACCATCAAATTCAGTATCATAAACAGCTTCATCAACAACTTCAGGTTCAGTAACAGTTTCAACAACAACTTTATGGAAAGCTACAACTTCAGCCAAAGTTGAACCTACAGCTTCAGCTAGAGTTGAACCTGATGACTTCGTCATCTGAGTAAAAACTCACACATTATCATTGGCTGTCCTTATGTTTTAAACTTTACCACTATTGGTGAGTAGAATTTTTGTTTTACATTCGTAAATATTATTTAAAACATATATGAACAGTAATAAGTGTTGCTTTCATATTCTTATATAGAAAATGACGATATGTTTTCACATGTACGCACTTACATACGTTGCCGTAGTACAGTCTCACTTTATTTCTTTACCATTAGTGGTTAGCTACTTCTATTGTTCTATTTATTAACATTAAAAAACGGTACTTAAAACATTCATACAGGTATTCATTTTTTACATTAAGTTTACTACACCTACAACCAGGGTCTTATTTTCTTCAGTTTCTGATGTAGAACCGTCGTCACTCACGAAAACAATGTCGTCTTGTCTCCTCTCTTTTGTTTTAATATTCTACACATTATTAATGAATTGTAATGTTCATTTCACCTATACAGTCGGCCCTTAACATACGCGGGGGTTAGGTAACAGAGATACCCGTGAATGTTAAAAATCCGTGTACCTTTGCTGTCCCCCCCCCCCTAAAAACCCCTGGCCCCCCATGTCCTTATTTACTGTATATACCTGTGTGTAGTTCGAGTTTTTAAGACCAAATTATTTGGCAAAAAATTGGGGGTCGACCTCTAAACGGGTAATAGTTTCGTTAGGTTGAAAAATATTTACCAGTAACTACCAGTAAACAATGGAAACGACGCACCAACACACCATCAGCTGTGAGTGTCGGTACAGTTGCCAGGGCAGATCTCTTGCATCATCATAGCAAGCCCAAAGTAGCCAAATGCATGGTATGGTATGCACAGGACGATATAAAACATAAAGTACCGGTATTCATTTTTTAAAGTTTATTTATAGATACTGTACATAAATTTTTGTTCATTACATTTGAAACATCAATCTTTGTTAATTAAATTTGAAACAAAAGAAAACTACGATACCGTATTTCTAAATATCGGGTAATTTCATTAAAATATTACATCACAAGTATATTTTACCTTAACTGTAACTGAATGAATATATTCTCAGAAATAAATATGGAAATGTAATATTTTTGCTGAAATGACGTACGTATTACAGTGGAAAGTGGGATAAAATCATGACGAAAACAATGACTTTCGCTTTCTTTTGTTGTTCAAAAGATTTTACCGCGATCGCTTTTCGAATGGTTTTCAGTTAAAAACTATTGTATTACAATAATATTCTATCCTAATTCCCTTGAATAAATACTACGCTACCATATTTCTCAATATTTTCATGAAAATCCATCAAAATGATTTTCCTTGTCATCGTCTTCAGCACACAATTACCAGTTTCAAGATTTTCCGTTTAAAATTTTAAGTTACCAAGTACAGTCAACCCTCACTTTACGCGGTTAATGTAACCCACAGGGTACCGCGGAAAGTGAGAAACGCGTAAAGTGAATAACATAACATGGGATTAAATTAAATAAAGACCAGATGACCCCCAAACTCCACTTTTTCCAACACAATACCTATGCTCTAGTAAAAATAACATCTTAATTTTATGATGGTACATGCACACAATTAATACTTAAGAGAAATAGAGAAATACAGTCGCCAAGTTAATGTCCATTCAAATAATGGACACGACTCCCTCCCCCACTTCTCACACTCCACTTGCTGGCTCTTCCCTCTGAGAAATTTTTGGGGGAAAACCAGGTACAGGTAGTTCTGCTATAACGCGATAATTGTGTTCTTGTAAAATATCGTGTTATAGAAAATCGCGTAATAGAAATAACAGGGCTTATGGAGAAAATAGGGTTAGGTGCAGATTACTCGAAATTGAAAAAATTTAGTAGTTAGCCTAACACAAAGGATAGCACAGTCTAAATAAATGTTACATTCATATCTAATAATGAAATCATACAGTAAATTTAACACTTTACCTTGAAAAAATATGAATGTAACTTGATGGGGGAGAAGGGTGATTTTGAGGTTGAAAACATCAAGCTTCTCTTCAAGTGTTATATCCTTTCTTTTACGATAATCACCGGGAATTCTATCATCAGAATGCTTTTTGGAGATATTCTTCTTTACCATATTCACAGTTAATACCACAAAATTGGAGAAATAGTAAGCAAAAATCGCGTTATAGCAAACAAGCGATCGCGTTATACAAATATTGTTCCGAATTCATAAATCGCGTTAGAGCAAATTCGCGTTATCAAAACACGCGTTATAGCAGAACTCACTGTATAGTAATAAATAATACCTCAAACTAAAGTTAGGATAATATAATTGACATTGCTGGATTCCTTGTAAGACCAGGAATATTTTGAATATAAATGTCATATATTTTTCACAAAAGATAACATATTTACTCAGATTAAACATTTTATCTAAAATTTGTATGTCTAATGCAAAATATATGATGTTTATATTCAAAATGATCACCAAATTGTAAGAATTCCAGCAATGGAAATTATATTCTGGCCGGGTAATTTGTATGAATTTTATGAGCTAAAACAAATATCTTCAGTTAATAAAAAAAAAATTCTTCACGACACTATCTGTCAATCAAAGTACCCCACCTTGCCTCCCCCCCTCTTCCAACCGCGCGGTCAGTCCCAACCCTCCCCCCCACCCCCCACCAATCCTCCCTTCAAGAGAAAGAGTGGGTGAAAAATTTAGATTTTAACATTTTGTATTAAATAATACCTCAGATTAAAGTTAGGATAATATAATTGACATTGCTGGATTCCTTGTAAGACCAGGAATATTTTGAATATAAACGTCATATATTTTGCACAAAAGATAACATACTTACTCAGATTAAACATTTTATCTAAAAATTTTATGTCTAATGCAAAATATATGATGTTTATATTCAAAATGATCATCAAATTGTAAGAATTCCAGCAATGTAAATTATATTCTGGCCGGGTAATTTGTATGAATTTTATGAGCTAAAATAAAAATCTTCAGTTAATAAAAAAAAAAAATATTCTTCAGACGGTAACAGATGGTCAGTCGCCGGTCCCTCCCTCCCCCCCCCCACCAACGTCCCTACTAGATAAATGTGTGGGAATACCAGACTGTTTACCTTTTTAGTAATAAATAATAAATCAGACTAAAGTTAGGATAATATAATTGACATTGCTGGATTCCTTGTAAGACCAGGAATATTTTGAATATAAATATCATATATTTTGCACAAAAGATAACATATTTACTCAAGAGTAAACATTATATCTAAAATTTGTATGTCTAATGCAAATCTATGATGTTTATATTCAAAATGATCATCAAATTGTAAGAATTCCAGCAATGTAAATTATATTCTGGCCGGATAATTTGTATGAATTTTAAGAGCTAAATAAAAAAATTATACTTCACCGTGTAAAGGGGTACACCCACCGCGGAATGTGAGCATCCTGGGTTCTGGCAGGGCACCGCGTAAACGTGGAAACGCGGAATGTGGGACCGCGTGAAGTGAGGGTTAACTGTATTTCTTTTCCCAAATCGTTTTACAATACTGTAGGTAAAACAGTTTACTATTGTGCAAACCCCACAGAAAAAAAATTAACAAATGGAGACACCAAAAATGTAAAAAAAAAAAAATGCTGTCTGAATTGCAACACTGTTGGTAGGGTCAGGTGGTTCTAACAGCATCCTGCCAGTACCCGGTAATCAAATTTATAACAGTGTCTAACCTCAATTACTGTAGTTTATCTGATGTAGGCAATATGAAGTATAAAATACCAGTTAAAGTGAGAAATTGGAAGAGAATAAACAAGAAAGATGTCATTGGGCTATTTTTGGTAAGGCTGAGGGAGAGAGTACCAGCCGTTTGGTCCTTTTTGGCGGGAGAGTCACGCAAATATCCGTACTAGTATTTGTTTGGTGTCTTCTGTATTTTTAAAAATGAATACTTGTACAGTGAATCCTCGCTTTACGCGATCAATTGAACCCACGGAGGCCCGCGTAAACCGAGAAACGCGTAAAGTGAACAACATAACATATGGGATAAATTGAAATAGAGACCGGGCCGACCCCCAAACTCCACTTTTTCCCGACACAATACCTATGTTCTAGAAAAAATAACATCTTAATTTTATGATGGTACGCACACACAATTGATATTTAAGAGAAATAGAGAAATACAGTCGCCAAGTTAATGTCCATTCAAATAATGGATTCAACTCCACCCCTCTTCTCACACTGCGCTGGCTCCTCCTCTCTGAGAAATGTTTGAAGGAAAACACTAGGTACTAGGTGCTGTATAGTAAATAATACCTCAGACTAAAGTTAGGATAATATAATTGACATTGCTGGATTCCTTGCAAGACCAGGAATATTTTGAATATACACCTCATATATTTTGCACAAAAGATAACATATTTGCTCTGAGTAAAGAAAATACTTGCATTAGATCTAAAATTTGTATGTCTAATGCAAAATCTATGATGCTTATATTCAAAATGATCATCAAATTGTAAGAATTCCAGCAATGTAAATTATATTCTGGCTGGGTAATTTGTATGAATTTTATGAGCTAAATAAAAAATTATACTTCACCTGCGTATATGAGTAGATGCACTGCGTAAAGTGGGAATTCTGGTTCTGGCGGGTACGTAAATGTAAGCAGCGTAAAAAAAACGCGTGGCGGGGTATTACCTGTAAATTAAAAGTACAATAACATTGTATTATATACAAACTTGTCATATTTCTGGAAAATAAGAAGCAAGATAATAAGAATATACCGGTAAACACAATTTCAATGTACGCTAATATTAAAGGCTGCTTAAGAAGGGCCGATGCAAAAACAAAGCCTCCGCGACCAGAGCTCTGCCGGATCAGCTAGACGGTACACATGTTTTTCAAATCTTTTCAGTTAAAAAACTGCTGCATCACAAGTGAATTAGGATAGAATATTATTTTAATAACAGTTTTTTAACTGAAAACCATTAGAAAAGCGATTCCGGTAACATCTTTTGAACGAAAGAGAGCGAAAGTCATTGCTTTCGTCACGATTTTATCCCACTTTCCACTGTAATACGTACATCATTTCAGCAAAAATATTACATTTCCATATTCTCAGAAATAAATAGTAGTTTTGCTGAAACGTAATGTATTTCAATATAAATTAGGATAAACTACATGAAAACAACACTTTACCTAACATTCCGATGTTCAAGATATGTTACTCGTTTTTTTAATAGTTTTCGGTTAAAATACTGTTATATTAGTGATATTCTATTCATACTGTGCTTGATATAATACATTCACGGAAATGTAATATTTTTGCTGAAATGACGTACGTATTACAGTGGAAAGTGGGATAAAATCGTGACAAAAGCTATGACTTTCGCTTTCTTTCGTTCAAAAGATGTTACCGTAATCGCTTTTCGAATGGTTTTCAGTTAAAAAACTGTTGCATTACAATAATATTCCCTCATAATTGACTTGAATAAATACTTGAATGGAAATATACAATATTTTTGTTGAAACCACCCGCGTTTCGGTGTAGTGTCGTAATAATAAATGGTAAGCAATTTGCCTTCGGCACTCGGTGTTTCAGGAACGGTGAGCCTCAGTTTATAGGACGTAGAATGTTTTTACTGAAGGTTTTGTTGTTCCAATACCCTCAAAAACTTGGGTCGACCTATAAACAAGGAATATCATAAATTAGATTTTTGGTCAGAAAAAAAAATCGAAGTGGAAACCTACAATGCTGATGTCAACACAAGCGTGGTTACAGCGAGACTGACTGAGTGAGGAGGCGGCGGGATGGCGTAATGGCGCGTAATATTATTGATATTGACATCATTATTATTATTGGGGGGTAGTGTTGATTAATGCGATTACCGTGCTCAATTTGAATGGCGCGCAATTAGAATGTACTTCAATTACTTCAATGTACAGAATATTCCTCCAGCGGGGCAATCCGCGTATTTGCGAATCCGTGTATGCTAAATCCACGTATGTGAAGGGCCGACTGTATAAACATTAATTCAATCAAATACATGTTCAGTAATAAACAATAAATGAATCAGTTTCCTTAAATGCTCAGGTCTATGTTGGCGTTCCCAATCCATCTCGGTCTTTTCTTTGCCATTAGTGGTTAGCTACCTCTATTGTTCCATTTATTCACATTAAATAACATTACTTAAAATATATATATTCTTTTTTTTTTACATTAATTTTACTACAGTTACAACCAGCGTCTTATTTCTTCAGTTTTTATGTAGAACCATCGTTTCGGACTCCCGGCTGTAAACACTAACAAAAACAATGGCGTCCCATCTCCTCTTGTGTGACCATATTATTATTCATTTATATTGCATAAGGTGCATTCATAAACATTATTTAAAAAATATAGTTTGCATTTTTCATTAATTTTATTGTTTTGGGGGAAAAGAGGGTAAAAAGCCACACAAAAGATATGATAAGTCACACTTTGGAACACATCTCATTATTATTGCTTTATTTTAATGGTAATTAATGATTTACGATGCGATGATTCACCTTACACTGCAATATTGGAGGACACATTACTGTCATTATTTGAAGCTTCACTGTATATCACATGAAACACCCCTTAAACTGCATTTGGAAGATGGTTAATTTTCAGATATGCTGGAAATGGCAGACAAGGAGTGGAAGCGACAATAACGACTGCACACAGTATCTTACTATCCAATGACATATGCAGATCTAGGATACTCGCTTTCATCTGGTAGTGAACTACTGCATACAGTAGGATCTTTGAGTTTCACCACTAATTGGTATCTGTTCAGCATTGCAAATTAATATTCAGCACTCCCTGGTAAAAACTGGTACTCGGAGTACTGACCCAGTAACACCCAACAACCTCCCCCATTCATGTCAGGCCACTGGATGTAGAACGTCTTCACTTTTATTGTAAATCTAATGTCATAATCTTCATTTAATCTACACTGCATTTCCTTTTATTCAAATTCCACCCACCACCTCCTCTCCCGGGCTATGCATCCAAACATAGTTCTATACAAATCATATACATCATCTTTTTTCTATTATTCAATATATTATAATATTTATAAAGAAACATACATGATAAGAGGCTGAACATACGATAATAAAACAATGAATAAATAACAAACCGACAAATGCGGCACGGCCAGTAACCCCCCCCCCCCCTTATGGAGGAAGGGAGTGAGCAATCAGGGAAGAGATTTCATTGTACTTCGGCGTGTCTTTTATTTTGAAGTCAAATGTGAT
>NW_024712932.1:0-7233 GCF_018991925.1 Homarus americanus
CAGTGTTGTGTTATTTATTATGTTGATTTTATACTTGTTGCGATCGTTGGAATGTTGTGTATAAAGTACAAAACAAAGGTTAATTATCTTATTACTCAATATACATACAACTTCTTCTCCTCAATATACATACAACCTCTCCTCCTCCTCCTCCTCAACATGCATACAACCTCTCCTCCTCCTCTTCAACATACATATAACCTCTCCTCCTCCTCCTCAACATACATACAACCTCTCCTCCTCCTCCTCCTCAACATACATACAACCTCTCCTCCTCCTCTTCAACATACATATAACCTCTCCTCCTCCTCCTCCTCAACATACATACAACCTCTCCTCCTCCTCTCCAACATACAACCTCTCCTCCTCCTCCTCCTCCTTGCCACATACAACCTCTCCTCCTCCTCACTTGCCCTCCCCAACCTCTCCTCCTCCTCCTCCTCAACATACACTTACAACCTCTCCTCCTCCTCCTCAGCATACATACAACCTCTCCTCCTCCTCCTCCCCAACATACATACAACCTCCTCCTCCTCCTCCTCAGCTTTTTTTACCCTTCGCCTCTCACCCTCCCTCCTCCCTCCTTTATCCCCTTACAACCTCTCCTCCTCCTCCTCCTCAACATACACTTACAACCTCTCCTCCTCTCCTCCTCAACATACACCTTGCAACCTCTCCTCCTCCTCCTCCTCAGCTTACC
Source organism: Homarus americanus (assembly GCF_018991925.1). Lineage (NCBI taxonomy): Eukaryota > Metazoa > Arthropoda > Malacostraca > Decapoda > Nephropidae > Homarus > Homarus americanus. The sequence goes on from NW_024712932.1 coordinate 701, forward strand.
TTGGCCAACCCTCTCCTCCTCCTCCTCCTCAATATATATACAACCTCTCCTCCTCCTCCTCCTCAACATACATACAACCTCTCCTCCTCCTCCTCAACATACATACAACCTCTCCTCCTCCTCCTCAACATACATACAGCCTCTCCTCCTCCTCCTCAACATACGTACAACCTCTCCTCCTCCTCCTCAACATACGCCTGGCCTCTCCTCCTCCTCCTCCTTGCCACCGCCACAACCTCTCCTCCTCCCTCCTCCCCAACAGCCCACATACAACCTCTCCTCCTCCTCCTCCTCAACATACATACAACCTCTCCTCCTCCTCCTCAATATACATACAACCTCTCCTCCTCCTCCTCCTCAACATACATACAACCTCTCCTCCTCCTCCTCAACATGCATACAACCTCTCCTCCTCCTCCTCCTCAAAATACATACAACCTCTCCTCCTCCTCCTCAACATGCATACAACCTCTCCTCCTCCTCCTCCTCAACATACATACAACCTCTCCTCCTCCTCTTCAACATACATATAACCTCTCCTCCTCAACATACATACATAAAAAAATAATAATAATAATACAAAATAAAGTTCTCATGAAGGGGATACTTACTAAAACATTTTCCCAGCATCACGGCTCAAGTATCATGGCACCTAGAACAACACCTCCTCCTCCCCCTCCATAATATAATTCCTACGAGTCCAAATAAACGAGCCAGTGAAGTTGTTGTGTGAGCATTGTTCTAGGAGACTCATCCATCGCCGCACGCTGCCTCCGGAAGGTAAGGTCTAGCACCATAATAGTGAGTCGTGATACAGGGCTACTGCACCATTGTTTTCACTGCTCTTGTTGCCACACCTGATGCATGAGGTGCCCCCACGCCACTGCCGCCATCACCCTTATCTCTCATGGGGGGGGGGGGGTAAGGGCTTTATCTGCATCAAGATTATCCTTTTCTTGAGTGTTTGTGTGTGTGAGAGGAACAGGGGAAAGGGGAAGATGGGTGGGGGAGAGGGATGATTGAAAGAGTAGGATTAGGAGGAGGTGGAGAAAGGGAGGAGGAGGAATAAGAAGAAAAGCAAGAGGAGAAGGAAGAAGAAGAAACGGAAGAGGAGAAAGAGGAAGAAGCGGAGGAGGAAGGGTGGTTGGGTATATGCTGTACGTGTGTGTGTATCTCCGGGTAGGCGGCGGGTTGGATGTGTGCCTGCATGTGAATGTGCCGGGTAGACAGGGTGTATGTATGCATGTATCTGTAGGTGTTTGTGTCTGTTTGTGTGTGTGTGGTGTGGTGTGTGTTTATGGCCCACAAAGAAGAAATGTCACACCGGTAAGATCTTTAGATGGCACCACGCTCTACAAAAGCAATCAAATGATTGCATTAAGATGGGCTGAGCACTTCAGGACACTTCTAAATCAAATTAATCCAATAACACCTACAGTACTGGATAACATTCCACCCATGCCGACCCTGCACCTCCTGGATGAAGCTCCACTCCTACAAGAAGTGGAAACTGCAATACGAGGGATCAGCAACAACAAGAGCGCTGGACCTGACGGCATTTCTGCTGAAATTTACAAACATGGAGGTCCCCATCTGATTGAGCGCCTCCATAGCGTCTTACTCACCATATGGGCCACAGAGACCATCCCCCAGGATTGGAAAGATGCAAATATCAAAACAATCTATAAGAATAAAGGTGACAAAGCAATCTGTGGTAACAGCAGGAGCATCTCCCTCCTTGTAGTTGCTGGCAAGATCCTGTAATAAATCATGTTCTCAAGACTTATCCAAAACCTAACGGAGAACACACTTCCTATATCCCAATGTGGATTAAGGAAGGATCGCAGTACAATAGACATGATCTTCGCAGCTAGGCAAATTCAAGAAAAGAGTCGAGAGCAAAACATAGACCTTTACACCGCCTTCATTGACCTCTCCAGAGCTTTCGACACAGTAAACGGAGAACTTTTATGGACTACATGTATGTTGGAGAGGGTCGGTGTACCACCAAGATTTTTAAACATCCTCCGCCAGATGCATGATGGAATGCAAGCCCGGGTACTTGTAGGTGGTGTGCAGTCAGAACCATTTAGTGTCCAAATGGGCTTAAAACAGGGCTGTGTGCTGGCACCTGTGTTGTTTAACATCTTTTTGCTGGCTGTAGCACAACTCTCACACAATGCCCTTGGGCCTGATGCAGGTATGGGCATACGGTACCGTCTTGACAGTAGCCTTTTTGATATTAGGCGTCTGGAAGCCTACACAAAGACCTTAACAACTCAGGTCATAGAACTACAGTATGCAGACGACTGTGCAATAATGACACATAACAGAGAATCTATGCAACGTGCACTGGACGTGATCTCAGGTATTTACAGCTCGCTTGGTTTGCAAATTAGCACCCAGAAGACTGAGATTTTTGTCCAGTCCATTGTTCCACCAAAAGAAGCACCACAATTCTACTCTAATGGAGATCTTATCAAAATAGTAAACCAGTTTAAGTACCTTGGTAGCACTCTCACACCCACCTGCTCACTGGATATGGAAATTCAAACCAGAATCAATTTAGCTTCAGCTGCATTTGGACGTTTGAGAACAAGAGTCTTTCTCAACAATGACCTCAAATATGGAACGAAGACTGCAGTTTATCTCGCGGTTTGTATATCTACATTATTATATGCCTCAGAAACCTGGGCGCCCTACAAACGCCATATCCAAATGCTGGAAAACTTCCACACTAGACACCTTAAGCGTATCTTTGGAATATCCTGGGAAGATAGAGTGACCCGTGAAGAACTATATCGTCGCTCAAACACGACCAGCATTGAAACCACGCTAGCCAAAAGACACTTGTGCTGGCTTGGACATGTTATCAGGATGCCAGACCACCGGCTTCCACATGTTATCAGGATGCCAGACCACCGGCTTCCAAGACAAATATTACATGGCAAGCTCTCAAATGGAAACCGCTCGGCGGGAGGACAGAAAAAAGAGATAAAAGGACCACTCTAAAACTCTACCCATGTGCTGTAATATACAACCAAATTCACTGGAGTAACTAGCCTCAGACCGTTCCTTATGGCGCTCAACATGCCATAGAGGAGCGGAAACACTTGAGACCTCACTGAACCAAAAGAGAGCTACTAAACGAGCCCAACGACATCAGAGGGTCCAAGGCATAATTCTCTCAATGAACAACATCCCTGTCACCTATGCAACAAGATCTGCGCCTCCAGGATTGGACTCCATAGTCATCTACGGTGGCATCAGAGAAATAACACATAACTCACCAATCATCTCATCTGGAGCAGCATCGTCATTGACTTCGATGGACTGCCATAAGCAGTAAGTAGATAAGTGTGTGTGTGTGTGTGTGTGTGTGTGTGTGTGGTGTGAATTCATATCTGTCTACTGTATGCATGACCATTTACGTACTCTGGATCTGTTTATGTGTGCATGTGTTTAGATACCAGACCCTCTGTTACGTCTCTGGGGATCATGGCACAGCTGACGTCGCCTGGGGGGAGGGGGATGCTCTTACGACAGTCAGAATAAAAATTACAAACATCTATTACTCCTTGACGTTGACCATAACAGCCCATCACATCATTCTCTCGTGGTACTTAATCCGGCCTTAATTTTCCTCCTCACGTCACACACACGTCATGTGATTCTCAGTCATAACATGCAAGCAAAAACCTGTCGTCATGGTGATTAATGAGAAAATATCATGGGACTAAAAAAAAACCACACCAAGCATATTATTTAACGTTGTCTTCTCTTTGATATAAATTAATGAAGGTTTTTAGTCACCGAGTCTTGAAAACATCTGTGAAGTTTTTTTTCCTCGTATGAAATTCAACTTAGATTTTAAGCATCACAGTTTTAGTGGGAAATATTTTCAAGAGTCATTATTGATAACGTTACGTGGGCCCCAAAAATTCTGTGAAAAAGAAAGAATTGTCACATCATCCTGAAATAAACGATGATTGATAGTAATATTATCTCTACATTGTCGTCCATAATTAAGATGTAAAACTCACGGATTATACTCGAATATATTGTCTTCATGTACCCAGCCGTGTATAAGGCATACTTACATGATAATATTGTATCATTTTGTGAAATATGATGGCAGAATTGGGCAAAATTACAGGACTTAACCGCAGTGATAAATTATAGATCCAGGTTACGTCGTGTTGGCTTTTAAGTCTCATGAAAAATATTCTCGAAGCAGTAAAATTTTTCAGATCATGAAGACCAAGAGAGACACGAGTCCTCTCTTAACTACACTAAATGACAGTTTATTATAAGGTTTAATATGTATAAATTAACCCAACACAGCTAAATTCCTGTAACAATACGTATTTTTGGGGCGATATTTACTGATATAAATCTAAATAGTGGAAGTTTCACCTGGAATAATAATAATACCACCATACCTGTCGTATCCACTAATTTAGTAAACTAATCCTAGTTACTTCAGAATTATAATCCTTCCATTAACTCCACTTAAACTACATCTTCACCTACCTATTCAACCTAACTTAATGGTTTACCTTTTTATTGAATCTAAGCCACACCTGTATAACAACGGCTCTCACTGCACCACTCTACTGTATAACATTATCTTTTCAAACCTGTGATATTGAATAAGTTAACTCAGGTGTATTATAATAAAGCCACAGGTGTATCAAGAGTCGCATCCAACCAGGTAGTTACAGTATGTCTTTGTACCATTGTTTTCGTGTGTGAGTTTTCTGCTTAATTAGATAGTTCAGGTTAGGTTAGGTTAGGTTAGGTTAGGTTAGGTTAGGTTAGGTTAGGTTCCTCTTTGGTTTAATGATTTCGCTATGGTTATCCTTCATCTCTCTCTTTCTCTCCCTTCTTTCTTATCTTATCTACCTCCCTCTCCTTCCCGCTCCCGTCTTCTTCCCCTTCCTTCCTTCCCTTTCTTTCCACTTCCTTCATCTTCTCCCTTTGTTTACCACTCCTTTTCTCTCCTCCTCCTCTCCTTCCTCTCCTACCCTTTCAGGCTTCCTCTTTTCCTAACCTCTCCTTCCTCCTACCACCCTTTCTCTTCCTTTTCTCTCCTCCTCCTCTCCTTCCTCTCCTACCCTTTCAAACTTCCCTCCTTTCTCCCTCCTTCCTTTCCACACACCCACTTTTACTATTGAGAGTGCGTCCCTCTAACCTCCCCCCACATCACTCCTTCCCTCCCTCCCTCCCTCCCTCACCTTCCCTCCTCCTTTCCTCCTCCTTCCCTCCTCTCTCCTTCACCTTCCCTCCCCCTTCCCTCCTCATTCACTCCTTTCCCCATCATTCCCCCTTTCTCTCCGCTCCTCCCCCATCATTTTCTTCTTTCTATTTGCTTTCTCTCTTCACCCTTTCCACATCCTTATCCTTCTATACACCCTTCTTCCTTCCTTCTCTCGATTCTTCTCTCCCTTCCTTCCTCCCCCAACCACTCATCTAGTACCTCCCTTCCTTCTTCCATCCCTCGCCCCCTATCTCCCTCTTCCTTCCTCCTATCCTCCCTCCCTCTCACATCCTTTTTCCCTCTCTCTATCTCACTCCCACCTCCCTTCCTCGTCCCCCTCCTTCTCTCCACTTCCTTCCTTCCTTCTCCCTTTCCCTCTCTCTTCCCACTCGTCTCCTCACTCCTTCCTTCCCCCCTTCCTCCTTCCTTGCCTTCTTTTCTCTCTCCTTCCATCCTGTCACCCTTCCCCCCAACGCACCCAACCACCCCTTTAGTACCTCCTTCCCACACCCTCATCTCCTTCCCTCACTTCCCACACCCTCACCTCCCACACCCTCATCTCCTTCCCTCACTTCCCCACACCCTCACCTCCCACACTCCTTCCCCTCACTTCCCCACCCTCTCCCCACCTCATCTCCTTCCCTCTCCACACCCTCATCTCCTTCCCTCACCTCCCCACCCTCCTCCCCACACCCTTACTCCCACACCCTCATCTACTTCCCTCCCTCCCACACCCTCACCTCCCACACCCTCACCCCCCGTCGTGTACAAACAATGGCAAATTACCCCTTAAAACACTGATTTATTCTTCATGTCGCCGACTTAGGTATTCGCCGCCGCCCACACGACTCACGGACACAGCACGGACACAACGAATACACTCATGTACACTACGAAAACACTCACTGGCACTACGAACACGCTAAGGACATCACGAACACACGCACGGACACAAAGAACACACCACGGATACCACAAACACAACACGGACACCACAAAACGCACACCACAAACACACGCACGGACACCACAAATACACGCACGAACACCACGAACACACGCACGGACACCACGAACGTTTAAGATGTTATAATTGTTGCGTAAATCTGATCGATATACAGCACATATAGAAAAATAGATGACGTTTAAATAGATAAATAAATAGATGGGTAGATTGATGAATAGATTGAAGTAATATAGACAAATAGTAGAGACAGATAGATTCAAAATAGATAGTTAGATAGAGATAGACAAATACGTTTATAGGATTGTT
>NW_024712933.1:0-25473 GCF_018991925.1 Homarus americanus
CGTTGCTCGTGGTGCTGGGTAGGTAGATCAGGACAATAGATGGCGTGGTTCGTAGTGCTGGGTAAGTAGATCATGACAATTGGTGGTGTGGTTAGTAACAATTCACACAAACATTAAATAACAATTACGGGAGTCAAACAATTATGAGAATCAAACAATTAATGGAGTCAAACAATTAAGGGAATCAAATAATTAATGGAGCCAACAATTAAGGGAGTCAAACAATTAACGGGAGTCAAACAATTAACGGGAGTCAAACAATTACTGGAGTTAACAATTAATGGAGTCAAACAATTAAGAGAATAAAACAATTACGGGAGTCAAACAATTAATGGAGTCAACAATTAAGAGAATTAAATAATTAATGGAGTCAACAATTAAGGGAATTAAATAATTATTGGAGTCAACAATTAAGGGAATCAAATAATTAACGGGAGTCAAACAATTACTGAAGACAACGATTAATGGAGTCAAACAATTAAGAGAATCAAAGAATTACGGGAGTCAAACAATTAAAGGAGTCAAACAATTAAAGGAGAGAAACAATTGATGGAATCAAACAATTAACAGATATTTCCTACGGCGGTGGCCATGGGGAAGGTTCTGGAAAGTAGTGATCCACTCTCAGGGAGAAGGTCAAGTCAGCTTCCTCACTTGGCCTCGGCGGGCGATGTCTTGCTACAGGAGAAACACCGGGGCACAGACGGTGGAGGAAGTGTCGATGACGTGGCAGCCGCGGTAGTAGCTGGGGTAAGTGTCCGGAGATTGTCAATCGATTTGTAAAGGTCTGGGGAATCAGCCCACGAGCCCAGGACACATCAGAAGAGAACAAAACCAGAATTTGAACGAACAGCGGGTGTAAAGTACAGCTGCTGACAGCTGCTGTGTCTGATTTGTGTGTCGGGGCAGCAGTGACGTTCTCACCTCCGTCTACCCCGCAAGTGGGGGTCGTGAACAAGCAAGCGGGCAGTGAACAACCATCCTGCTCTTTACACCCCTGACAAATGGTCCCCAAACTACAGCTCAAACTGAGTTGATGTTCTATTTAAGTAATCCCAACTATCTAGCTAACCTTCCACAAAAGACTCTTTGGGGCGTGGCTTCATAAAAGTGTTGCAGATCTCTTGAAACTGAATGTCCAAATCACCCCAGACGAACCCATTAATGCCATTCCTCCTTCGCTGGATATATCAGTTCCTATTAATTACACTCCTGTTGGTAATAAACAAATGTTAAACACCGATGTGATGAGATGTGTCACTCTAGAAACTATTAACAGACACATAGAGAGTATTAAATCAAGTGAATGTTATGCTTTTACTGGTGGTTCTGTGCAGACAAACATAGGTAGAACAGGCTGTGCAATTGTAATATATAAAGAAAAAGAGATGATAGTGTCAAACAAGCAAAGGCTGAACAACTGGGCCAGCACAACACAAACTGAACTAACTGGAATCTACTTAGCTATAGACTACCTTAAAGAAAATGGAGGTGGGGTGATATTCTGTGACTCTCAAAGTGCTTTGAAATCAATGAACAGTCCGTCAGGTTCTATGTCTAAAATTGTATGTGATATTAAAATAAATGTGATAACTGCCAATGAGAACAACTCTCGTAGCGAATTTGTGTGGATTCCCTCCCATGTTGGAATTAGTTATCATGACCGTGCTGATAGACTGGCCAATGAGGCATGTAAGAAAGAAAATGTTGACCGTGTCCTTGGCCTGTCCAATGCTGTACTTAAAACCATTCAAGTCAGAATCATGAACTCTTATCTCGATGAACTGAGAAATGCAGAGAGACCAGGCAGTTATAGCATAAGCAAATATGACAAATTTTGTGACAAGAGGTTCCGGTATGGCCAGCATAAGGACAGAACCAGACAATGTGATGTAGTCGTGGCCAGAATTATGCTAGGATACTGACACATCTGGCAAGTTAGTAACGCTGTACCCATACCGGAACACTCAGCATGTAAACTTTGTGATAAACCTTTAAAGCATACACTTGAGCATTATATTATTGAATGTGACACTGTCAAAGACTTCAGGCCACCTGCCTTATTGTATCATGAATATTGTAATTATTACATTGAATCGAGGGTGCTTGAAGCCATTCTTGCTGTTTGTCCCAAATTTGCTAGCCCACACTGATTAGTCTTCAATTAGAATATGACGTCCAATGTTACCAATGTATATGAACCACTGTCCTGGTGTGGCAGTGAACAGTGACATCACCCACATGACTCTGACCTATATATACTGTTAATTAATATGATGTATTTCTTTGTTTATGAACCTCTATCCTGCGTGGCAGTGAGAAGTGATACCTCCCTCAATGTCAAGCCCTGACTGAATTACTCAGAATCAGCAAACTATACTCCAAGCTTTGTCAATAAATTTGTTAAACTAAAAAAAATGTGCCCGGGTGGGCTAATCCCCAAAATATATATATATATATATATATATATATATATATATATATATATATATATATATATATATATATATATATATATATATATATATATATATATATATATATATATATATATAGAGTTTATGCTGATAACCACAAGGAAAGAAGAAAACACGAAGTTCCCAAGCGCTTTCGTGTAATTCACATCTTGTGGTTATCAGCATATACCTAGATCACGCGCACCTACAGTGATTTACTTGCATATATATATATATATGCTGTATATACTGTATGAACGAACAAGGCACTGCTTTCAGATGCTGTTCTGATATTATACTTATGTTGTTTGATTCTGAGCTGCAGTGTTTTTCCTGTCTGTCCTACATAATTACAATTACATTTGCTACATGGAATACAATAAACACTTCCATTTACATTCAGACTTGGGCTATTTCTTATTAACATATTGGTAATGGTTGAGTCATACTTAAAAACAACATCAATATTTAGAGGCTTGAGGGACCGAACCAACGGGACAAATTCATTACGATGTAATTATAATTATGTAGGACAGACAGGAAAAACACTGCAGCTCAGAATCAAACAACATAAGTATAATATCAGAACAGCATCTGAAAGCAGTGCCTTGTTCGTTCATGTTAGGAATAATAATCACCCCATTGCTAGTTTGATTAAGGAATTAAAATCAATAAACCTTAGTGATGGTCAGTTCAAAACTGATAATATGTTACATAAATTTATTTGTCAGTGGCCCAAGGTTAAAAATGCTTTGAAAACGTTTGATATAGATGTATGATAGTTATTTTGTGGGTCCCTTTATTTTGACCTGACCTGACTAGTCACGTCACCCCCTTCTCTGCTCCTCTACGTGTGTGTTGGTGAGGGATTAGTGGATGACATCATTATGACCTGACCTCATGTTTTTAAGGTCTCCTGTATATTTAAGCCTATCTCTGTCCATGTAATCCAGTTGCCTCTGAAGATGTCTTGAATAAAGACGAAAGCTAAGGTGCTCCGATGTTTCCCTTTCCCGTGTGATTTTATCAAGATTTATCTTATCCACGTTTTCATTGTGGATCTACATGAAATATATAGATACATATATATATATATATATATATATATATATATATATATATATATATATATATATATATTTGTAAATGGAAAATAGTCTACCTTATTCAAGACATCTTCAGTTGCCTTCTGAAGATGTCTTGAAGAAAGACGAAAGCTAAGGTACTCCGTTGTTTCCATTTTCCCGTGTGATTTTATCAAGATTTATCTTATCCACGTTTTCATTGTGGATTTACATGAAATATATATATATATATATATATATATATATATATATATATATATATATATATATATATATATATATATATATATATATATATATGCGTAAATCACTGTAGTGCATCTAGGTATATGCTGATAACCAACCGTTGTGTGCTATTTAAAGATTAGTAGGGTCATTACCTAATACCTGACCATTGTGACCTGGTCTCACCCTCCTCTGTATATATAACCTTGGTTTGTATTTCTCTCTCTAGTCTGTACTACCCCTGAAGATGTGAATTACACGAAAGCGCTGGGAACTTCGTGTTTTCTTCTTCCTTGTGTTATCAGCATATATATATATATATATATATATATATATATATATATATATATATATATATATATATATATATATATATATATATATATATATATATAGATATATATATATACTGTATATATATATATATATATATATATATATATATATATATATATATATATATATATATAGTGATTCTATTAATCCTGGAGGAAACCGGTGGTATGAAACGTACAATCTTTTAGATAATAGCTTCGTACAGTTATGACGTCATGATATCAACTTTCCCTGTATCAGCACCTACACAGTCACTTCCCGGGGGTCACTTAAATTTATGTATGTACATATTTCGAAATAAAGTTTATGAAGCTGGATAAGAAACTGTTGTTGTTCAACACAAACACTGTAGTTGAGTGTAAATGAAACATTATTCCTCATACAACTGGCAGCCCATTTAGTATGGCGCACTCTGCCAATTACTCTACAACTTCCCGTTCACCTATACCATCCTCATATAACTTTCTCATATATTTATAAAGTTACGTTCATTTTAGAATGGTGTGTATATAAATGCATCAAATATCTTAAAACTACTTTCGATGATATACAAAACAAGTAGATAGCCACAAATAAAAGGGTTTGGATTTCTAAAATTGAAAACTGGCACCTATGTACACTACCTTGCCTGGGAGAAATGAGGATGTGCAGAGTTGCCAAATTAGCGCTTTGCGAGCTAGGTTTAGCGCTTTTTTGCCTAATCTAGTGACAAATTTTCGCCTTAGCGTTTCTTTGCGCCTTTTCTTACATCTAGCGGCAAATTTAATACTTATTCAACTTATGGGAATTTTCAAGTATTATGAAAAATTATCATAATGTAAAATAGGAAGTTTAATTAGAACTTATCAAAAAAATCAAACGCATTAAGTTCCAATGGAAGACGCTTCATCACGTATTATGGAAACAAAACACAGACACCCGAGGACTCAGAGCAGAAATTTCTTCGTACAGGGATGCAACATGAGAAAATCCCTTTAGAGACCTCTCTGAATTAGCTATGACAGTGCTAACATTGCCTCATTCCAGCCTTGGTGTGGAACGCATCTTTATTCATATAAATATCGTCGTCAAAACTTCGAAACAGACTTATCATCAAAAGTTTAAATGCAATACTAACTATCAAGTATGGACTAAGAAGGCATGGAAGTTTTTGTTATGATTATAAACTGCCTAAGTGTTGAAAAGCATTGGATCATTAAAGACATGCCAGTCATCACAACCGCAACCAGGATCCTCACATGAACTACAACAACCTGAAAGTGACCTAGGACAAGATAAAGACATCAAGGCAGAGATTGCAGATTGGGAATTAGCAGATCTGGAATAATGGTGAGTAGTATCAAATCATTTGTACCGGTAATATTTTTATAAATTACCATAATTAATTCCTAGCACTTTTGATTAGCTTGTAGTGGATCCCTCCCCTACAAACGTTGTTTGTCGCTGAGTAGCCGACCCCGCGAATTCCCCAGTGTAGCCCTCGTGGTCTAGGTCAGCCAGCGCCGCCTTACATGACGGAGGTCAACTACTAAGCCACGCCTACCTCCGCTATTTAAGACCTGACCTCGTGGTGACCACCCTTTTTCTACCTACACCAACCAGCCAGCAACACCACCTCCACTGCCGCTGTCTGGCGGCCCTCCCTCCCGCCGGCGAGCGTGGCGACCCACAAGCTGTCCCTCTGAGCACCCTCACCAACCAGCCTTCTCTACATCACGCTTGTAACCATGCTGCCTTCCCAGCACCAAGCTGCATTGTACACCCAATACAATATGTATACAGAGAGCACATTGTGAGTTCCTTTCTCCATCACATCCTGAGGATCAATAACCCGTACCCCACAAGCTTCTTTTATAAGCTTAGCGCTTTTTGGGAGTGAATCTAGCGCCACATGAAATTTTCAGTTGGCAACTATGGGTGGAGGTGGACGACGCCAGACAGCAGGCCACATGTGTAGCAAGTTGTTCACTGGTCCTTAATACGTGTACAGTATAGTGCGAGTCATCATGGCAGACACCGAAGAAAAGAATGTTGCTCAAGATAGAATACAATTGGTAGTGGACGTGACGAAGGGAGTGTTGGTGCTCGTCAGCATCAGTGGGATAGCAGCCATGCTACTGGGATATAAGTAAGTACACTATTATGGGTGACAGTGAAGCGAATTCATAAGTTAACTTCTACAGTATTGGTCAGTTTGCATTTATTTTGTGACAGAGTTGCTTTACTTATTCTATATGCATTGTACTGTTGGAATGTTAGCTTTGTTTACCGATGCAATTAATTACTGAAGTTTTTGTATTGCCAACCACCTGCACATTGTTGATTTTATGAGTTCCTCTGGATAACAGTTTTCCCACATCTGGCCAACATTGAAATTGAACCTAGGACACGATATGGAGAGGCGCCTTTTTTTACGGTAATTAGCGACACCCGGGCACAGGTCACCCCACAATACCCAACACCACAGCCACCCCACAGTACATAACACCACAGTCACCCCCACAGTACCCAACACCACAGTACCCAACACCACAGTCACCACAGCAACACCATAGTCACCCGCACAGTACCCAACACCACAGTCACCCCATAGTACCTACCATCACACCCACCCCACAATACCCAACACCACAGCTACCCCACAGTACCCACCATCACACCCACCCCAGCAGCAGCCAACACACACACCCACAGTACCCAACACCACAGTACCCACCATCACCCACCCCACAGTAGCCAACACCACAGTACCCACCATCACACCCACCCCACAGTCACCCACCACCACATCCAACCCCACACACCCAACACCGCAGCCACCCCACGGTACCCACCATCACACCCACCCCACAGTACCCACCATCACACACCCACCCCACAGCACCCAACACCACATCCACCCCACAGCACCCAACACCACACCCACCCCACAGTCCCCACCATCACACACACCCCACAGTACCCACCATCACACCCACCCCACAGCACCCAATACCACATCCACCTCTCAGCACCCAACACCACACCCACCCCACAGCACCCAACACCACAACCACCCCACAGCACCAACACCACAGTCACCCCACAGCACTCACCATCACACCCCCACCATCACACACACCCCACATTACCCGCCAAAGCACCCACCCCACAGTACCCACCATCACACCTCACCCCACAGCACCCACCATCACACCCACCCCACAGCACCCAACACCACAGCCACCCCACAGCACCCACCTCACAGTACCCACCATCACACCCACCCCACAGTACCCACCATCACACCCACCCCACAGTACCCGCCAAAACACCCACCCCACAGCACCCAACACCACACCCACCCCACAGCACCCAAAACCACACCCACCCACAGTCACCCACCATCACACCCACCCCACATTACCCGCCAAAGCACCCACCCCACAGTCACCCCACAGTACCCACCATCACACCCACACCACAGCACCCAACACCATAGCACCCAACACAGCCACCCCACAGTACCCACCACTCACACCCCACCCTACAGTACCCACCATCACACCCACCCTACACTACCCACCATCACACCCACCCCACACTACCCACCATCACACCCACCCCACAGTACCCACCATCACACCCACCCTACACTACCCACCATCACACCCACCCTACACTACCCACCATCACACCCACCCTACAGTACCCACCATCACACCCACCCCACACTACCCACCATCACACCCACCCTAGAGTACCCACCATCACACCCACCCCACAGCACCCAACACCACACCCACCCCACAGCACCCAAACCACACCCACCCCACAGTACCTCACCATCACACCCACCCCACATTACCCGCCAAAGCACCCACCCCACAGTCACCCCACACACTACCCACCATCGCACCCACCCCACAGTAGCCAACACCACAGTCACCCACAGTACCCACCATCACACCCACCCATAGTAGCCAACACACCACAGTCACCCCACAGTAGCAAACACCAGTCACCCCATAATACCCCAACACCACAGTCACCCCACAGTAGCCAACACCACAGTCACCCCACAGTAGCAACACCACAGTCACCCCACAGTACCCACCATCACACTCACCCCACAGTTGCCAACACCACAGTCACCCCACAGTAGCCAACACCACAGTCACCCCACAGTACCCAACACCACCAACAGTACCCAACACCACAGTCACCCCACAGTACCCAACACTCACAGTAGCCCACACCACAGTCACCCCACAGTACCCATCATCACACCCACGCAACAGTAGCCAATACCACAGTCACCCCACACGTAGCAAACACCACAGTCACCCCACAATACCCCAACACCACAGTCACTCCACAGTCACCCACCATCACACCCACCCCACCATCACACCCATCCCACAGTAGCCACACCACAGTACCCACCATCACACCCACCCCACAGTACCCACCACCACATCCAACCCCACACATCCCAACACCAGCCACCCCACGGTACCCACCATCACACCCACCCCACGGTACCCACCATCACACCCACCCCACAGCACCCACCATCACACCCACCCCACAGCACCCAACACCACATCCACCCCACAGCACCCAACACCACACCCACCCCACAGTCCCCACCATCACACACACCCCACAGTACCCACCCATCACACCCACCCCACAGCACCCAATACCACATCCACCCCACAGCACCCAACACCACATCCACCCCACAGCACCCAACACCACACCCACCCCACAGCACCCAA
Source organism: Homarus americanus (assembly GCF_018991925.1). Taxonomy (NCBI): domain Eukaryota; kingdom Metazoa; phylum Arthropoda; class Malacostraca; order Decapoda; family Nephropidae; genus Homarus; species Homarus americanus. Next base: position 8,866 of record NW_024712933.1, read on the forward strand.
CACCACAACCACCCCACAGCACCAACACCATAGTCACCCCACAGCACTCCACCATCACACCCCCACCATCACACACACCCCACATTACCGCCAAAGCACCCACCCCACAGTACCACCATCACTCACCCCACAGCACCCACCATCACACCCACCCCACACCACCCAACAACACCACAGCCACCCCACAGCACCCACCTCACAGAACCCACACCATCACACCCACCCCACAGTACCCACCATCACACCCATCCCCACAGTACCCACCCATCACACCCACCCCACATTACCCGCCAAAACACCCACCCCACAGCACCCAACACCACACCCACCCCACAGCACCCAAAACCACACCCACCCACAGTACCCACCATCACACCCACCCCACATTACCCGCCAAAGTACCCACCCCACAGTCACCCCACAGTACCCACCATCACACCCACACCACAGCACCCAACACCATAGCACCCAACACCACAGCCACCCCACAGTACCCACCATCACACCCACCCTACAGTACCCACCCATCACACCCACCCACAGCACCCAACACCACACCCACCCCACAGCACCCAACACCACACCCACCCCACAGCACCCAAACCACACCCACCCCACAGTACCCACCATCACACCCACCCCACATTACCCGCCAAAGCATCCACCCCACAGTCACCCCACACTACCCACCATCACACCCACCCCACAGTAGCCAACACCACAGTCACCCCACAGTACCCACCATCACACCCACCCATAGTAGCCAACACCACAGTCACCCCACAGTAGCAAACACCACAGTCACCCCATAATACCCCAACACCACAGTCACCCCACAGTAGCCAACACCACAGTCACCCCACAGTACCCACCATCACACTCACCCCACAGTTGCCAACACCACAGTCACCCCACAGTAGCCAACACACCACAGTCACCCCACAGTACCCAACACCACAGTCACCCAACAGTACCCAACACCACAGTCACCCCACAGTACCCAACACCTACAGTCAGCCCACACCACAGTCACCCCACAGTACCCCATCACTCACACCCACGCAACAGTAGCCACACCACACGTCACCCCACAGTAGCAAACACCACAGTCACCCCACAATACCCCAACACCACAGTCACCACACAGTAGCCAACACCACAGTCACCCCACAGTAGCCAACACCACAGTCACCCCACAGTACCCACCATCACACCCACCCCACAGTAGCCAACACCACAGTCACACCCCACAGTAGCCAACACCACAGTCACCCCACAGTCACCTACCATCACACCCACCCCACAGTAGCCAACACCACAGTCACCCCACAGTAGCAAACACCACAGTCACCCGACAATAACCCCAACACCACAGTCACCCCACAGTACCCAACACCACAATCACCCCACAGTACCCATCATCTCACCCACTCCAAAGTAGACATCACCACAGCCACCCCACAGTACCCAACACCACAGCCACCCCACAGTACCCAACACCACAGTCACCCTCAGTACCCCAACACCACGCCACCCCACAGTACCCCAACACCACAGCCACCCCACAGTACCCCAGTCCCACAGCCACCACACAGCACCCCAACACAGCCACCCCACAGTACCCCAGCACCACAGCCACCCCACAGTACCCCAACACCACTGCCACCCCACAGTACCCCAACACCACAGCCACCCCACAGTACCCCAACACCACACCCACCTCACAGTACCAAACACCACGTCCACCGCATAGTACCTGAGTACCAGCCATCCCACACAGTACCCCAACACCACACCCACCCCACAGTACCCCAAACACCACCCCACAGTACCCCAACACCACAGCCGCCCCACAATACCCCAGTACTACAGCCACCCCACAGTACCCCACCACAGCCACCCCACAGTACCCCAGCACCACAGCCACACCCACAGTACCCCAACACCACAGCCACCCCGTCACCACCCCAACACACAGCCACCCCACAGTACCCTCAACACCACGCCCACCCCACAGCAACACCACAGCCACCCCCACAGTACCCCAACACCACATCCACCCCACGCAGTATCCCACACACCACACCCACCCCACACAGTGCACCCCAACACCACAGCACCCCACAGTATGCCCCAACACCACAACCATCCCACTGTACTCCAACACCACAGCCTCCCACAGTACCCAACACCACAGCCACACCACAGTACCCCAACACCACACCCACCCCATAGTGAACCCAACACCACAGCACCCAACACCACAGCCACCCCACAGCACCCCAACACCACAGCCTCCCCACAGTACCCAACACCACAGCCACATCACAGTACTCCAACACACCACAGCCTCCCACAGTACCCCAACACCACAGCACCCCACAGTACCCCGACACTGACAGCCACCCCACAGTACCCCAACACCACATCCACCACACGTTACCCCAACCGCACAGCCACCCCACAGTACTACAACACCACCCCACCCCACAGTACCCCAGTCCACAGCCACCACACAGTACCCAACACCACAGCCACCCCACATTACCCCAACACCACAGCCACCCCACATTACCCCCAACACCACAGCCACCCCACAGTACCCCAACACCACAGCCACCCCACTTGCCCACAACACCAGCCACCCCACATTACCCCAACACCACAGCCACCCCACAGTACCCGAACACCACACCTCACCCCACAGTACACCCCCACAGTACCACAGCCAACCCACAGTACCCCAACACCACTGCCACCCCACAGTACCCCAACATCACAGCCACCCCACAGTACCCCAAGACCACACCCACCCCACAGTACAACACCACAGCCACCCCAGGGTACCCCAGTACCCCAGGGACCCCAGCACCACAGCCACCCCACAGTACCCCAACACCACACCCACCCCACAGTACTCCAACACCACAGCCACCCCACAGGCCCAACACCACAGCCATCCCAATAGCACCAACACCACAGCCACCCCACAGTACTCCAACACCACAGCCACCCCACAGTACCCCTACACCACAGCACCCCAGTCCCACAGCCACCACACAGTACCCCAACACACAGCCACCCCCACAGCACCCCAACACCACTGCCACCCCACAGTACCCCAACACCACAGCCACCCCACAGTACCCCCAACACCACACCCTCCCCACAGTACCCGTCCCACACCCACCCCACAGTACCCCGGTACCACAGCCCCACAGTACCCCAGAACCCAGCCACCCCACAGTACCCCAACACCACACCCACCCACAGTACCCCAACACCACATCCACCACACGTTACCCCAACCGCACAGCCACCCCACAGTACCACAACACCACCCCAACCCCACACAGCACCCAGTCCCACAGCCACACAGTACCCACCACAGCCACCCCACACACACCCCAACACCACAGCCACCCACACACCCCAACACCACAGCCACCCCACTCACCCCAACACCACAGCCACCCCACAGTACCCCAACACCACAGCCACCCACAGTACCCGAACACCACACCTACCCCACAGTACCCCAGTACCACAGCCAACCCACAGTACCCCAACACCACAGCCACCCCACAGTACCCCAACATCACAGCCACCCACAGTACCCCAAGACCACACCCACCCCACAGTACAACACCACAGCCACCCCAGGTACCCCCAGTACCCCAGGTTCCCCCAGAACCACAGCCACCCCACGGTACCCCAACACCACACCCACCCCACAGTACTCCAACACCACAGCCACCCCACAGCACCCAACACCACAGCCATCCCACAGTACCCCAACACCACAGCCACCCCACAGCACCCCAACACCACAGCCACCCCACAGTACCCCAACACCACAGCCACCCCACAGTACCCCAGTCCCACAGCCACCACAGCACCCCAACACACAGCCACCCCACAGTACCCCAGTACCACAGCCACCCCACAGTACCCCAACACCACAGCCACCCCACAGCACCCCAACACCACAGCCACCCACAGTACCCCAACACCACACCCACCCCACAGTACCCAAACACCACGTCCACTGCATAGTACCTGAGTACCATAGCCATCCCACAGTACCCCAACACCACCCACCCCACAGCACCCCAACACCACCCCACAGTACCCCAACACCACAGCCGCCCCACACACCCCAGTACTACAGCCACCCCAGATACCCCAACACCACAGCCACCCCACAGTACCCCAGTACCCACAGCCACACCACAGTACCCCAACACCACAGCACCCGTCACTACCCCAACACAACAGCCACCCCACAGCACCAACACCACGCCCACCCACAGTACAACACCACAGCCACCCCACATACCCCAACACCACATCCACCCCACAGTATCCCAACACCACACCCACCCCACAGCACCCCAACACCACAGCCACCCCACAGCACTCCAACACCACAACCATCCCACTGTACTCCAACACCACAGCCTCCCCACAGTACCCCAACACCACAGCCACACCACAGTACCCCACACCACACCCACCCCATAGTAACCCAACACCACAGCCACCCAACACCACAGCCACCCCACAGCACCCCAACACCACAGCCTCCCCACAGTACCCCCAACACCACAGCCACATCACAGTACTCCAACACCACAGCCCCCACAGTACCCCAACACCACAGCCACCCCACAGTACCCCGGACATGACACACCCCACAGTACCCCAACACCACAGCCACCCACACTCACCCAAACACCACACCCACCCCACAGCACACCACACCCACCCCACAGCACCCCAGCACCACACCCACCCCACAGCACCCCAGTACCAGCCACCCCACAGTACCCCAGTACCACAACCACCCAACAGTACCCCAACACCAGAGCCACCCCACAGTACCCCAGTACCACAGCCACCCCACAGTACCCCAACACCATAGCCACCGCACACTACCCCAACACCACACCCACCCCACAGTACCCCGGTCCCACAGCCACCCCACAGTACAACACCACAGCCACCCCAGGGTACCCCAGTACCCCAGTACCACAGCCACCCCACGGTACCCCAACACCACACCCAGCCCACAGTACTCCAACACCACAGCCACCACACAGTACCCCAACACCACAGCCACCACACAGTGCACCCAACACCACAGCCATAGCACAGCAACCCAACACCAGCCACCCCACACTACCCCAACACCACACCCACCCTACAGCACCCCAACACCACAGCCTCCCCACAGTACACCCAACACCACAGCCACCCCACAGTATCCCAACACCACACCCACCCACATAGCACCCCAACACCACAGCCACCCCACACACCCCAACACCACAGCCCCCACAGCACCAACACCACAGCCACATCACAGTACTCCAACACCATAGCCTCCCCACAGTACCCCCAACACAGATACCCCACAGTACCCCTGACACGACAGCCACCCACAGTACCCAAACCAGCCACCCCACAACACCCCAACACCACACCCACCCCACAGTACCCCAGCACCACAGCCACCCACAGAACCCACAGCCCCACACCCCAACCACAGCCACCCCACAGCACCAACAGCCACCCCACAGCACCCAGCACCACAGCCACCCCACAGCACCAACACCACAGCCACCCCACGTACCCCAGCACCACAGCCACCCCACAGTACCCCAACACCCACACCCACCCAACACCACAGCCACCCCACAGTACCCCAACACCACAGCCCACCCCACAGCACCCCAACACCACAGCCACCCCACCGCACTCACAACACCACAGCCACCCCACACACCACACCACACAGCCACCCACAGTACCCCAACACCACACACCACCCCACAGCACCCCAGTCACAGCCACCCCACAGTACCCCAACACCACAGCCACCCCACACCCCAACAGCCACCCCACAGTACCCCAACACCACACCCACCCCACAGCACAACACCACAGCCACCCCAGACCAGTACCCCAGCACCAGCACACAGCCACCACAGTACCCCAACACCACACCCACCCCACAGTACCCCAACACCACAGCCACCCCACAGTACCCCAACACCACAGCCATCCCACAGTACCCCAACACCACAGCCACCCTCAGTACTCCAACACCACAGCCACCCCACAGTACCCCAACACCACAGTCCCAGTCCCCACAGTCACCACACAGCACCCCAACACACAGCCACCCCACAGTACCCCAACACCACAGCCACACCCACAGTACCCCAACAACACCACTCACACCCCACAGCACCCCAACACACCTCCCCACAGTACCCGTCCCACACCCACCCCACAGCACCCCTGGCACACAGCCACCCCACAGCACCCCCAGCCACCCCACAGCACCCCAACACCACACCCACCCCACAGCACCCAACACCACATCCACCACACTGCCACCCCAACCGCACAGCCACCCCACAGTACCCAACACCACCCCCACCCCACAGCACCCCAGTCCCACAGCCACCACACAGCACCCAACACCACAGCCACCCCACAGTACCCCCAACACCACAGCCACCCACACACCCCAACACCAGCCAACCACATTACCCCAACACCACAGCCATCCACACTTACCCCCAACACCACAGCCACCCCACAGTACCCCCAACAACACCCCACAGTACCCGAACACCACACCACCCCCACAGTACCCCAGCACCACAGCCACCCCACAGTACCCCAACACCACTGCCACCCCACAGCACCAACACCACAGCCACCACAGCACCCCACACACACCCACCCCACAGTACAACACAAAGCCACCCCAGGGTACAGACCCCAGGGTACCCCAGTACCACAGCCACCCCACAGTACCCCAACACCACACCCACCAGCACTCCAACACCACAGCCACCCCACAGTCACCCCAACACCACAGCCACCCCACAGACTCCAACACCACAGCCACCCCACAGCACTCCAACACCACACACCCCACAGCACCCCCACACCACAGTACCCCAGTCCCACAGCCACCACAGCACTCCAACACACAGCCACCCCACAGTACCCCAACACCACAGCCACCCCACAGCACCCCAACACCACTGCCACCCCCACAGTACCCCAACACCACACCTCCCCCACAGCACCCGTCCCACACCCACCCCACAGCACCTGGCACCACAGCCACCCACAGCACCCCACACCCCACACAGCACCCAACACCACACCCACCCCACACCCCAACACCACATCCACCACAGCCACCCCCAACCACAGCCACCCCACAGCACCCCAACACCACCCCACCCCACAGTACCCCAGTCCCACAGCCACCACACAGCACCCAACACCACAGCCACCCCACAGTACCCCAACACCACAGCACCCCACACTCCCAACACCACAGCCACCTCACACTCCCCAACACCACAGCCACCCCACAGTACCCCAACACCACAGCCACCCCACACACTCCCGCCAACACCACAGCCACCCCACAGCACCCGAACACCACACCTACCCCACAGTACCCCAGCACCACAGCCAACCCACAGCATTCCCCAACACCACAGCCACCCCACAGCACCCCCATCACAGCCACCCCACAACAGCACCCCACACCCACCCCACAGCACAACACCACAGCCACCCCAGGGCCCCCAGTACCCCAGGGTTCCCCAGAACCACACCCCACAGCACACCCCAACACCACACCCACCCCACAGTACTCCAACACCACAGCCACCCCACAGCACCCCAACACCACAGCCACCCCACGTACCCCAACACCACAGCCACACCCCACAGTACCCCAACACCACAGCCACCTACAGTACTCCAACACCACGCACCCCACAGTACCCCAACACCACAGCCCCCCAGGCACCTACCACCACAGCCACCCCACAGTACCCCAACATCACAGCCCTCCCACAGTACCTCCAACACCACAGCCCCACAGGCACCCCAACACACACTCACCCACAGTACCCCAACACCACACTCACTCCACAGTACCCCAACACCACACCCACCCCACATGCAACCCAACACCACAGCCACCCCACAGTTCCCCAGTACCACACCCACCCCACAGCACCCCAACACCACAGCACTCAGTACCACAGCCACCCTACAGCTCCCCAACACCACAGCCACCCCACAGTACCCCAACACCACACCCACCCCACAGCACCCCAACACCACAGCAACCCCACAGTACCCCCAACACCACACAGACCCACCAGTACCCCAACACTACAGCCACCCCACAGTACCCCCAACACCACACCCACTCCACAGTACCCCAACACCACAGCCACCCCACAGTACCCCAACACACCACAGCCACCCCACAGTACCCCAACACCACAGCCACCCCACAGTACCCGAACACCACAGCCACCCCACAGCACCCCCATTTCACAGCCACCCCACAGTTCCCCACACCACACCCACCCCCGCTACAGTAGGTGTGCTGAGCGAGCCCGCCAAGTAGGGGCTCGGGACGCTTCCAAGGGAGGCCTGTCACACCTCCTGTAGCGAGGCCCCAGACACCTCCTGTAGCCACCCCTCGACACGCCTCCTGTAGCCAGGCTCGACACGCCGCCTGTAGCGAGGCTCGACACGTCTCCCAGCGAGGCTCCAGATACCTCCTGTAGCCAGCCTCGACACGCCTCCCAGCTGAGGCCCGACACGCTCCTGTAGTGAGGCCTGACGTGTTCCCAGCCAGGCCTGACACGCCTCCTGTAGCGAGGCCCAACACGCCTCCTGTAGCAAGGCTCGACACGCCTCTGTAGTGAGGCTCGATACGCCTTCTGTAGCCAGGCCTCGACACGCCTCCTGTAGCGAGGCTCAACACGCTCCTGTAGCGAGGCCTGACTTGCTCCCTGTAGCGAGGCTCGACTCTGCCCCCTGTAGCGACGCTCGACACACCTCCTGTAGCCTGTAGCCAGGCTCGACATGCTCCTGTAGCGAGGCCCGACACGCCTGCTGTAGCGAAGCCTGACACGCCTCCCAGCGAGGCTCACCACGCCTCCTGTAGGCAGGCTCACACGCCTCCTGTAGCCAGGCTCTACACGCCTCCTGTAGCCAGGCTCGACACGCCTCCTAGCCAGGCCTGACACGCCTCCTGTAGCGAGGCCTGACACACCTCCTGTAGCCAGGCTCGACACGCCTCCAGCGAGGCTCGACACGCCTCCTGTAGCGAGGCTCGACACGCCTCCTGTAGCGAGGCCTCGACACGCCTCCTGTAGCGAGGCCTCGACACGCCTCCTGTAGCCAGGCACGACACGCCTCCTGTAGCCAGGCTCGACACGCCCTGTAGCCAGGCCTGACACGCCTCCTGTAGCGAGGCCTGACACGCCTCCAGCGAGGCTCGACACGCCTCCCAGGCGGCTCGACACGCCCTGTAGGCTGCCTCGACACGCCTCCTGTAGCGAGGCTGACACGCCCTGTAGCGAGGCACACGCCTCCTGTAGCTAGCTCGACACGCCCCTGTAGCCAGGCCTGACACGCCTCCTGTAGCGAGGCTCAACACGCCTCCTGTAGCGAGGTTCGACACGCCTCCTAGCGAGGTCTGACACGCCTCCTGTAGCGAGGTCTGACACGCCTCCTGTAGCGAGGCTCGACACCTCCCAGTAGCCAGCTCGACACGCCCCTGTAGCCAGGCTCGACACGTCTCCTGTAGCCAGGCTCGACACGCCTCCTGTAGCAGTGCCTGACACGCCTGCTGTAGCCAGGCCTCGACACGCCTCCTATAGCCAGGCTCGACACGCCTCCTGTAGCCGTGGCTCGACACGCCTCCTGTAGCCAGGGTTCGACACGCCTCCTGTAGCCAGGCTCGACACGCCTCCTGTAGCCAGCCAGGCTCGACACGCCTCCTGTAGCCAGGCTCGACACGCCTCCTGTAGCCAGGCTCGACACGCCTCCTGTAGCCAGGCTCCTGACACGCCTCAGCCAGGCTCGACACGCCTCCTGTAGCGAGGTCTGACACGCCCTGCAGCGAGGTTCGACACGCCTCCTGTAGCGAGGGCCTCAGACGACTCCCTATAGCCAGGCTCGACACGCCTCCTGTAGTGAGGTTCGACGCTCTGTGAGCGAGGTTCGACACGCCTCGTAGCGAGGCTCGACACGCCCCAGCCAGGCTCTGGGACATTCCTCCTGTAGCCAGGCTCGACACACGCTTCCCAGCCAGGCCCGACACGCCTCCTGTAGTCAGGCCTCGACACGCCTCCTGTAGTCAGGCTCGGACACGCCTCCGCCAGCCAGGCCTGACACGCCTCCTGTAGCCAGGCTCGACACGCCTCCTGTAGCCAGGCTCGACACGCCTCCCATAGCCAGGCCGACACGCCCCCATAGCCAGGCCTCGACACGCCTCCTCAGCCAGGCCGACACGCCCTGTAGCCAGGCTCGACACGCCTCCTGTAGCCAGGCTCGACACGCCTCCTGTAGCCAGGCTCCGACACGCCTCCTGTAGCCAGGCTCGACGCCTCCTGTAGCCAGGCCCGACACGCCTCCTGTAGCCAGGCACGACACGCTCCTGTAGCCAGGCTCGACACGCCTCCTGTAGCCAGATTGACGCCCTGAGGCTCGACACGCCTCCTGTAGCGAGGCTCGACACGCCTCCTGTAGCGGCCCGACGCTCCCAGCGGCTCGACACGCCTCCCAGCGGCTCGACACGCCCTGTAGCGAGGCTGGACACGCCCTGTAGCTAGCTCGACACGCCCCTGTAGCCAGGCTCGACACGCCTCCCTGTAGCGAGGCTCAACACGCCTCCCGTAGCGAGGTTCGACACGCCTCCTGTAGCGAGGTTCTGACACGCCCTGCAGCGAGGGTTCGAGCCCAGCGAGGCTCTGACACGCCCCCATAGCCAGGCTCGACACGCCTCCTGTAGCCAGGCTCGACACGCCTCCTGTAGCCAGGCTCGACACGCCTCCTGTAGCGAGAGGCTCCACACGCCTGCTGTAGCCAGGCCTGACACGCCTCCCAGCCAGGCTCGACACGCCTCCTGTAGCCAGGCTCGACACGCCTCCTGTAGCCAGGCTCGACACGAGAGGCTCTGACGCCTCCTGTAGCCAGGCCTGACACGCCTCCTGCAGCCAGGCCTGACACGCCTCCTGTAGCCAGGCTCGACACGCCTCCTGTAGCCAGGCTCGACACGCCTCCTGTAGCGAGGTCTGACACGCCTCCTGTAGCGAGAGGTTCGACACGCCTCCTGTAGCGAGGCTCGACACGCCTCCTATAGCCAGGCCTCGACACGCCCTGTAGCGAGGTTCGACACGCCTCCTGTAGCGAGGTTCACACGCCTCCTGTAGCGAGGCTCCCACACGCCCCATAGCCAGGCTCTAGATCCTCCTGTGGCGCCAGGCCTCACGCCTCCCTGTAGCCAGGCTCGACACGCCTCCTGTAGTCAGGCTCGACACACCTCCTGTAGTCAGGCCTGACACGCCTCCCATGCCAGGCTCGACACGCCTCCTGTAGCCAGGCTCGACACGCCCTGTAGCCAGGCTCGACACGTCTCCCAGCCAGGCTCCTACACGCCCCCATAGCCAGGCTCCCGACACGCCTCCTGTAGCCAGGCTTGACACGCCTCCTGTAGCCAGGCTCGGCTTGACGCCTCCTGTAGCCAGGCTTGACGCCTCCTGTAGCCAGGCCTCGACACGCCTCCTGTACAGGCTCGACACGCCTCCTGTGGCTCGACACGCCCCAGCCTGGCACGACACGCCTCCCAGGCCAGGCACGACACGCCTCCTGCAGCCAGGCCTGACACGCCTCCTGTAGCCAGGCTCGACACGCCTCCTGTAGCCAGGCTTGACACGTTCCTCCTGTAGCCAGGCCTGACACGCCTCCTGTAGCCAGGCTCGACACGCCTCCTAGCCAGGGCTGACACGCCTCCTGTAGCCAGGCTCGTACACGCCTCCCAGCTGGGCACGACACCTCCTAGCCAGGCTCGACACGCCTCCTGTAGCCAGGCTCACACGCCTCCTAGGCGAGGCTCGGCACGCCTCCTGGGTAGCGAGGCTCGACACGCCTCCTGTAGCTGCCTCGACACGCCTCCTGTAGCTGCTTGACACGCTCTCCCAGCTGCCTCGACACGCTTCCTGTAGCGAGGCTGACACGCCTCCTGTAGCTAGGCCTCGACACGCCCCCTGTAGCCAGTGGCTCGACACGCCTCCTGTAGCGAGGCTCAACACGCCTCCTGTAGCGAGGTTCGAGCACGCTCCTGTAGCGAGGTTCGACACGCCTGTAGCGAGGTTCGACGCCCTGTAGCGAGGCTCGACACGCCCTATAGCCAGGCTCCCACACGCCTCCTGTAGCCAGGCTCGACACGCTCCTGTAGCCAGGCCTCGACACGCCTCCTGTAGCGAGGCCCACACGCCTGCTGTAGCCATGCCTCGACACGCCTCCCATAGCCAGGCTCGACGCCTCCTAGCCAGGCTCCTGACACGCCTCCTGTAGCCAGGCCCCCACGCCTCCTGTAGCCAGGCCTGACACGCCCCAGCCAGGCTCGACACGCCTCCTGTAGCCAGGCTCGACACGCCTCCTGTAGCCGGTGTCCTCACACGCCTCCTGTAGCCAGGCCTGACGCCTCCTGTAGCGAGGTTTGACACGCCTCCTAGCGAGGTCTGACACGCCTCCTGTAGCGAGGCTCGACACGCCTCCTGTAGCCAGGCTCCTCGACACGCCTCCTGTAGCCAGGCTCGATTCACGCCTCCCATAGCCAGGCTCGACACGCCTCCTGTAGCCAGGCCTCGACACGCCTCCTGTGCGGAGGCTCGACACGCTCCTGTAGCCAGGCTCGACACGCCTCCTGTAGCCAGGCTCGACACGCCTCCTGTAGGCCAGGCTTGACACGCCTCCTGTAGCGAGGCTCGACACGCCTCCTGTAGCCAGGCACGACACGCCCCCTGTAGCCAGGCTTGACACGCCTCCTAGCCAGGCTCCAACACGCTCCTGTAGCAGGCTCGACACCCTGTAGCCAGGCTCGACACGCCTCCTGTAGCCAGGCCCGACACGCCTCCTGTAGCCAGGTTCTGACGCCTCCTGTAGCAGGCTCGACACGCCTCCTGTGGAGGCTGACACGCCTCCCAGCAGGCCCGACACGCCCTGTAGCAGGTTCGACACGCCTCCTGTAGCGGGGTGGGTGGGTGGGGGGGAGGTCTGGAGCCTCCTGAGCAGAGGTCGACACGCCTCTATAGCCAGGCTCGACACTCCTGTAGCAGGCCCACACGCTCCCTGGGTGGTGTAGTGAGGCTCACACGCCTCCTGTAGCCAGGCTCGACACGCCCTATAGGTGTGTGTGGCTCCCACGCCCTGTGAGGCCTGACACCTCCTGTGCCGCCAGGCTCGCCAGACGCCTCCTGTAGCCAGGTCGACACGCCTCCTATAGTCAGGCTCGACACGCCTCCTGTAGCCAGGCTCGACACGCTGTAGCGAGGTCTCGACACGCCTCCTGTAGCCAGGCTCGACACGCCTCAGCCAGGCCTCGACATGCCTCCTGTAGCCAGGCTCGACACGCCTTCCTGTAGCGAGGCTCCACGCCCTGTAGCTGCCCGACACGCCTCCTGTAGCCAGGCTCGACACGCCTCCTGTAGCCAGGCTCGCACGCCTTGTAGCCAGGCTCGACACGCCTCCTGTAGCCAGGCTCGACACGCCTCCTGTAGCTGCGGCTCGACACGCCTCCTGTAGCCAGGCTCTGACACGCCTCCTGGCCAGGCCTGACACGCCTCCTGTAGCCAGGCTCGACACGCCTCCTGTAGCCAGGCTCGACACGCCTCCTGTAGCCAGGCTCGACACGCCCTGTAGGAGGCTGCTTCCTAGCGGGCTGACACGCCTGCCAGGCGCTGCTCGACGCCTCCTGTGGCGCGGCCTGACACGTCTCCTAGCGAGGCTGACACGCCTGTGCTAGGCTTGACACGCCCCTGTAGCTGGGGTCACACGGCTCCTGTAGCGAGGCTCAACACGCCTCCTGTAGCGAGGTTCGACACGCCTCCCAAAGAGGTTCGACACGCCTCCTGTAGCGAGGTTCGACACGCCTCCTGTAGCTGCAGGCTCGACACGCCTCCTATAGCCAGGCCCGATTGACGCCTCCTGTAGCGAGGCTCGACACGCCCCTGTAGCGAGGCTCCTCCCGACACGCCTCCTGTAGCGAGGCCTGAGACGCCCCTGTAGCGAGGCCTCGACACGCCTCCTGTAGGAGGCTTGACACGCCTCCTGTGGCGCTGCCTCGACACGCCTTCCTGTGTAGCGAGGCTCGACACGCCTCCTGTAGCCAGGCCCGACACGCCCCCTGTAGCCAGGCTCGACACGCCTCCCAGCCAGGCTCGACACGCCCTGTAGCGAGGCTCAACATGCTCCTGTAGAGGCTTGACACGCCTCCTGTAGCGAGATCTCGACACGCCTCCTGTAGCGAGGCTCATTTACCTCCTATAGCCAGGCCTCGACACCTCCTGTAGCCAGGCTCGACACGCCTCCTGTAGCCAGGCTCGACACGCCTCCTGTAGCCAGGCTCTGACACGCCTCCTGTAGTCAGGCTCGACACGCCTCCTATAGCCAGGCTCGACATGCCTGTAAAGGGAGGCTCGACACGCCTGTAGCCAGGCTGACACGCCTCCTGTAGCCAGGCTCGACACGCCTCCTATAGCCAGGCTCGACACGCCCTATAGCCAGGCTCGACACGCCTCCTAGCCAGGCTCGACACGCCTCCTGTAGCCAGGCTCGACACGCCTCCCATAGCCAGGCTCGACACGCCCCCTGTAGCCAGGCTCGACACGTCTCCTGTAGCTTGGCTTACATGCCCTTATAATAATGCTGAGTACTCCTCCTGTTATGGAAGACCTGCAAGTCTTGTAACCAAGCTCAGGATGCTTCCTATAGTGAGGCTCAGCATACGTCCTGTCACACATCTATAGCGAGGCCTTATTACGCCTCTTATAACGAGGCTCAGGACGCTTCCTGTAGTGTTGCCTCAGCACGCCTAGTGTAACGAGGCTGACTCCTATAGTGGCTCGGCCTGCCTCTGTAGTGAGGCTCTGAAGGAAGATCCACATCACTGTAGTGATGTCTGCACGCATCCTGTAGGGAGGCTCACGCCTCATCTGAGGAGGTTCAGCACGCCTTATTCACAGGCTCAGCACGACTTATAGCTCCACACTGCAATAGCGGCTCAGCACCTTGTGAGACTGTGCAATTTTTGTAGCGAGGTGTCCTCACACTCATTAGGAAGTGTCTTTGATACGTACATACTTATTGACGCTTCAATTACCACTTCTGCACCTGTATATTCTACTGCCATACTGGTAACATTGAATTTGCTCTGAGAAAATAAGTACAGGTGTACGTAGTTAGGTGAAGCAACACCTGGGGTCAACAATAGGTACACGTTACAGTGTGACTTCACCCTCGCTAGCAAGTTATCTTCTGTGTTGTTGGTGTGCTTCACTTCCATCAGCTTATATCTATTATTGCTACTGTTATGCATGGCATAATGCACAAAAAGAGTTAAAGATAGTGGAAATATTTTTGCATTGTTACCCTCGACGTATGTAAATATTTTATAATTACAGTATGTGTGCGTAGGCTCAGTACTTGATACCTAAAAAAATTTTCTATGTGCATGTATGTATGTTTAACTATTTGGGTAGCTTAATGTGGAGTTCTTTTATTTTAGTGTTGTTAGGGCTTGTAGTCCCCTGGGATACTGTACAGGTTTGTCGTCACTGGTTGACTTGAGATGGGAAGGACGTCTTGAGTTTGTCAGTGGTGGACACCTTTTCAAATAGGGAAGGCTTTTGTGCTGAGTACTGTATTATATTCAATATTCAATGCTGCTCTATTGCCAGATTTATTGTGTGTAAAGTGCAGTCATTAGAGGTGTTGTAATGCAGTTTATGGTTCATTTACTGTGCAACGCATATTGTTTGTCATTAATTTTATGTTTATTCTCATGATTTAATGTATCCGTCTATTATTTAACCCGCACACTTATCTGTATCATGATAAAATCGTTATTAAATTTATTTAAATTTTCAGACGTGTATATAATTCCAAACCTTCACTCCTGAACTCTTGTGTTAAATTAAGAAGGCTGTGATTGGAACCCATGACGCACAATTTCGTCCTTTATGTGTATGTAATTTATTTAACATTGTTTATCGTATTGAAGAAATATTAATATTAGATAACATAGACTGTTGTGCTGAGTTGCCAATTTGTTTTTGTTGTATATGCCCCCACATATATTCATCTTTAACGTAATTAGTTAGCAAGTTATGGCATAACACTACACCGTGTATCTTGCTGTATTTGACTCAGACAAAGACCTGTAGTCGCTGCCCAAGTGAGGTTAAGTTGATGCCTCAAGACGAAAAAAGTTATGTGGGTCTACAAATTGAAAGATAGGATGATTGGGATACATTTTATACAGCTATAAAACACACGATAATACATATGATCCATAGATATGAACACTGACTGAGTAATGAATGCGTTTGAGATGTTTCATAAATCCTTATTAAATCGCCCCTTGCTCCGTCTATAGTTTTAAACTTGGCACTTTTTGAAGTGTTTTACTTCTGGAACGTGATGTGCTCTACTGTCAGCACCAGTTTGGTAAGCAATACGTAACTGAACGAAGTACAATGA
>NW_024712934.1:0-8401 GCF_018991925.1 Homarus americanus
GTATAGATAAACTCAAATTTGCCGAAAATAGATTATCACAGAAAACGGGAAATTTGTATCATAAAAATGGGAAATATCTACTTTCCATGAAAGTTGGTTAGATAAACAACTCTTTCCGGGAAAATAGATTATCATAGAAAACGGGAAATTTGTATCATAAAAAATGGGAAACATTCACTTTCCGGGAAAGTTGAAAGGATAACCAAATTTGCTTTAAAATAGATTATCATAGAAAACGGGAAATTTGCATCATAAAAAATTTAAAATATCTACTTTCCAGCAAAGTTGAGTTAGATGTAAACAACTTTCCCGCAAAAAGATTTATCATAGAAAACGGAAATTTGTATCATAAAAAATGGGAAATATCTACTCTTCCGGGAAAGTTGGTTAGATAACCAAATCGCCGAAAATAGATTTTTCAGAAAACGGGAAATTTGTATCACAAAATAAATATCTACTTTCCACAAAGTTATTAGATAACCAAATTTGCCGAAAATAGATTATCAGAAAAAACGAAATTTGTATCATGTGGGAAATATCTACTTCCGCGAAAGTCAAGTTAGATAAACAACTTTCCCGGAAAATAGATTATCACAGAAAACGGGAAATTTGTATCATAAAAACAGAACATCTACTTCCGGGAAAGTTATTAGATAAACCAAATTTGCCGCAGTGCCAGATTATCATGCAGAAAACGAATTTGTATCGCAAAAACAAGCAATATCTACTTCTTCCGCGAAAGTTGAGCCTGATAAACAACTTTCCCGTAAATAGATTATCATAGAAAACGGGAAATTTGTATCATAAAAATGGGGAAATATCTACTTTCCGGGAAAGTTGAGCATAGATAACCAAATTTGCCGAAAACAGATTATCATAGAAAACGGAAATTTGTATCATAAAAATGGGAAATACTACTTTCCGCGAAAGTTGAGTTAGATAAACAACTTCCCGAAAATAGATTATCATAGAAAAACGGGAAATTTGTATCATAAAAATGGGGAAATATCTACTTTCCAGTTGAGTTAGATAAACAACTTTCCGGAAAATAGATTCATCATAGAAACGGAAATTTGTATCATAAAAAATGGGAAATATCTACTTCCATGAAAGTTGAGAGTTAGATAAACAACCTCCCTGCAAATAGATTATCATACAGAAAAACGGAAATTTGTATCATAAAAAATGGAAATATCTATCAAAAAGTTGAAATAGATAACCAACTTAACAAAAATAGATTACTGGCAGAAAACGGGAAATTTGTATCATAAAAATGGGGAAAATATCTACTTTCCGCGAAAGTTGAAGAGATAAACAACTTTCCCTGGAAAAAATAGATTATCACAGGAAAAAACGAAATTTGTATAATAAAAATGGGGAAAACATTTCACTTTCCGGGAAAGTTATTAGATAAATCAAATTTGCCGGAAAATAGATTATCAGGTGAAACGGGAAATTTGTATCATAAAAAATGGGAAATATCTACTTCATGAAAGTTATTAGGATACCCAACTCTTCCCCAGTGGCTTAGATTATCAGAAAAACGGGAAATTTGTATCATAAAAAAATGGAAAGTTCATTTTCTGAAAGTTGAGTTAGATAAACCAAATTCTACGAAAAATAGATTATCACAGAAACGGAAAATTTGGTATCATAAAAATGGAAATATCTACTTTCCAAAGTTGGAGTTAGATGAACAACCTTCCCGCGTCACTATCAGCAGAAAACGGGAAATGGTATCAAAAAATGGGAAAATATCTACTTTCCGAAAAAGGAGTTAGACAACCGTTCTGCCGAAAATAGATTATCATAGAAAACGAAATTTTAGAACACAAAAAATGGGAAATATCTACTTTCCGCGGAAAGTTGAAAGTTAGATAACAACCCTTCCCGGAAAAATAGATTATCAGTAAAAACGGAAATTTGTATCATAAAAAATGAAAATATCTACTTCCGAAAGTTGGTTAGATAAACCAACAATTTGCCGAAATAGATTACCTACAAAAACGGGAAATTTGTATCATAAAAAATGGGAAATATCTACTTTCCGCGAAAGTTGGAGTTAGATAAACAACTTCCCGAAAAAATAGATTATCATAGAAAACGGGAAATTTGTATCATAAAAAATGGGAAATATCTACTTTCCGGAAAGTTGAGTAGATAAATCAAATTTGCCGAAAATAGATTGAATACAGAAAACGGGAAATTTGGTATCATAAAAAAATGGGAAATATCTACTTTCCGCGAAAGTTATAGATAAAACAACTTTCCTGCAAATAGATTAGTAATAGGAAACGGAAATTTGTATCACAAAATGGGAAATATCTACTTTCCGAAAGTTGAGCGATAAACCAAATTTGGTTTAGAAAATAGATTATCATAGAAAACGGAAATTTGTATCACAAAAAAATGGGAAATATCTACTTTCCATGAAAGTGGAGTTAGATAAAACAACTTCCCGAAAATAGATTACTCATAGAAAACGAAATGGCATCATAAAAAAATGGGAAATATCTACTTTCCGGGAAAGTTATTAGATAAACCAAATTTGCCGAAAATAGATTATCAGAAAACGGGAAATTTGTATCATAAAAAATGGGAAATATTCAGGCTTTCCGCGAAAGTTGATAGATAAAACAACTTCCGGAAAATAGATTATCATAGAAAACGGGAATTTGTATCAAAAATGGGAATATCTACTCTTTCCGGGAAAGTTGGTTAGATAACCAAAATTTACGAAACAGATTATCACGCAGAAAACGGGAAATTGTATCATAAAAAAATGGGAAATATTCACTTTCCAAGTGAAAGTTGAGTTAGATAAAAACAACTTTCCTGCAAAAAAAAGATTATCATAGAAAACGTGAAAATTTGTACTATAAAATGAAATATCTAGCCTTCCGAAAGTTGGCGAGATAACCAAATCTACGAAAATAGATTATCATAGAAAAACGGGCACTTGTATCATAAAAAATGGGAAATATCTACTTCCGCGAAAGTTGAAATAGATAAAACAACTTTCCCGAAAAATAGATTATCATAGAAAACGGAAATTGTATCATAAAAATGGGAAATATCTACTCTTCCGGGAAAGTTGTTAGACAAAATCAAATTTACGAAAAATAGATTATCATAAAAACGGAAACTTGTATCATAAAAAATGGGAAATTCTACTTTCCGCGAAAGTTATAGATAAACAACTTTCCCGAAAAATAGGATTATCATAGAAAATGCAAATTTGTATCATAAAAAATGGAAAATATCGACTTTCCGGGAAAGTTGGTTAGATAACCAAATTTGCCGACAATAGATTATCATAGAAAACGGGAAATTTGTATCATAAAAAATGGGAAATATCTATTTTCCGGGAAAGTTAGTTAGATTACCAAATTGGCCGAAAATAGATTATCATAGAAAACGGGAAATTTGTATCATAAAAAATGGGAAATATCTACTTCCCGGGAAAGTTGGTTAGATAACCAAATTTGCCGAAAATAGATTATCACAGAAAACGGGAAATTCGTATCATAAAAAATGGGAAATATCTACTTTCCGCGAAAGTTGGTTAGATAAACAACTTTCCCGAAAATAGATTATCATAGAAAACGGGAAATTTGTATCATAAAAAATGGGAAATATCTACTTCAGTAAAAGTTTTAGATAACCAACTTTCCCGGAAAAAATAGATTATCACAGAAAACGGGAAATTTGTATCATAAAAATGGGAAATATCTACTTTCCGGAAAGAAATAGATAAATCAAAATTTGTTGCAGTGCCAGATTATCACAGAAAACGGAATTTGTATCATAAAAATGGGAAATATCTACTTTTCCGCAAAGTTTAGATAAATTCAAATCTTCTTTGAAAATATTTATCATAGAAAACGGGAAGTTTGTATCATAAAAATGGGGAAATATCGACTTTCCGGGAAAGTTGGTTAGATAACCAAATTTGCCGAAAATAGATTATCATAGAAAACGGGAAATTTGTATCATAAAAAATGGGAAATATCTACTTTCCGCAAAAATTTTTTAGATAACCAACTTTCCCGAAAAATAGATTATCATAGAAAACGGGAAATTTGTATCATAAAAAATGGGAAATATCTACTTTCCGGGAAAGTTGGTTAGATAACCAAATTTGCCGAAAATAGATTATCATAGAAAACGGGAAATTTGTATCATAAAAAATGGGAAATATCTACTTTCCGCAAAAGTTTCTTAGATAACCAACTTTCCCGAAAATAGATTATCATAGAAAAACGGAAATTTGTATCATAAAAATGGGAAACATTCCATTTTCCGGGAAAGGATAGATAACCAAATTAAGCGAAAAATAGATTATCATAGAAAACGGGAAATTTGTATCATAAAAAATGGAAACATTCACTTTCCCCGCAAAAGCTTGAGATAAATCAACTTCTTAAAAAACAGATTATCACAGAAAACGGGAAATTTGTATCACAAAATGGGAAATATCTACTTTCCGGGAAAGTTGGTTAGATAACCAAATTTGCCGAAAATAGATTATCATAGAAAACGGGAAATTTGTATCATAAAAATGGGAAATATCTACTTTCCGCGAAAGTTGGTTAGATAAACAACTTTCCCGAAAATAGATTATCATAGAAAACGGGAAATTTGTATCATAAAAATGGGAAATATCTACTTTCGGGGAAAGTTGGTTAGATAACCAAATTTGCCGAAAATAGATTATCATAGAAAACGGGAAATTTGTATCATAAAAAATGGGAAATATCTACTTTCCGGGAAAGTTGGTTAGATAACCAAATTTGCTGAAAATAGATTATCATAGAAAGCGGGAAATTTGTATCATAAAGACTGGGAAATATCTACTTTCCGCGAAAGTTGGCTAGATAACCAACTTTCCCGAAAATAGATTATCATAGAAAACGGGAAATTTGTATCATAAAAAATGGGAAATATCTACTTTCCGGGAAAGTTGGTTAGATAACCAAATTTGCCGGAAATAGATTATCATAGAAAGCGGGAAATTTGTATCATAAAAAATGGGAAATATCTACTTTCCGCAAAAGTTTCTTAGATAACCAACTTTCCCGAAAATAGATTATCATAGAAAACGGGAAATTTGTATCATAAAAAATGGGAAATATCTACTTTCCGGGAAAGTTGGTTATCTAACCAACTTTCCCGAAAATAGATTATCATAGAAAACGGGAAATTTATATCATAAAAAATGGGAAATATCTACTTTCCGGGAAAGTTGGTTAGATAACCAACTTTCCTGAAAATAGATTATCATAGAAAACGGGAAATTTGTATCATAAAAAATGGGAAATATCTACTTTCCGGGAAAGTTGGTTAGATAACCAACTTTCCCGAAAATAGATTATCATAGAAAACGGGAAATTTGTATCATAAAAAATGGGAAATATCTACTTTCCGGGAAAGTTGGTTAGATAACCAAATTTGCCGAAAATAGATTATCATAGAAAACGGGAAATTTGTATCATAAAAAATGGGAAATATCTACTTTCCGGGAAAGTTGGTTGGATAAACAACTTTCCCGAAAATAGATTATCATAGAAAACGGGAAATTTATATCATAAAAAAATGGGAAATATCTACTTTCCGGGAAAGTTGGTTAGATAACCAAATTTGCCGAAAATAGATTATCATAGAAAACGGGAAATTTGTATCATAAAAAATGGGAAATATCTACTTTCCGCAAAAGTTTCTTAGATAACCAACTTTCCCGAAAATAGATTATCATAGAAAACGGGAAATTTGTATCATAAAAAATGGGAAATATCTACTTTCCCGGAAAATTGGTTTGATAACCAAATTTGCCGAAAATAGATCATCATAGAAAACGGGAAATTTGTATCATAAAAAATGGGAAATATCTACTTTCCGCAAAAGTTTCTTAGATAACCAACTTTCCCGAAAATAGATTATCATAGAAAACGGGAAATTTGTATCATAAAAAATGGGAAATATCTACTTTCCGCGAAAGTTGGTTAGATAAACAACTTTCCCGAAAATAGATTATCATAGAAAACGGGAAATTTGTATCATAAAAAATGGAAATATCTACTTTCCGGGAAAGTTGGTTAGATAACCAAATATGCCGAAAATAGATTATCATAGAAAACGTGAAATTTGTATCATAAAAAATGGGAAATATCTACTTTCCGCGAAAGTTGGTTAGATAAACAACTTTCCCGAAAATAGATTATCATAGAAACGGGAAATTTGTATCATAAAAAATGGGAAATATCTACTTTCCGCGAAAGTTGGTTAGATAAACAACTTTCCCGAAAATAGATTATCATAGAAAACGGGAAATTTGTATCATAAAAAATGGGAAATATCTACTTTCCGTAGTTGAGCTGATAACCAAATTTATGAAAAGATTATTGGCAGAAAACGGAAATTTGTATCATAAAAAATGGAAACATTCATTTTCCATAAAAAGTTTTCAGATAACCAACTTTCCCGGAAAAAATAGATTACTTGAAAGAAAAACGGGAAATTTGTATCGGCAAAAATGGGAAATATCTACTTTCCAAAAGTTTTAGGATAACCAACTTTCTCATGAAAATAGATTATCACAGAAAACGGAAATTTATCATAAAAATGGGAAATATCTACTTTCCGGAAAGTTATAGATAACCAAATTTGCCGATAATAGATTATCATAGGAAAACGGGAAAATTTGTATCATAAAATGGGAAATATCTACTTTCGGCAAAAGCTTTAGATAACCAACTTTCCGAAAATAGATTATCATAGAAAACGTGAAATTTGTATCATAAAAAATGGGAAATATCTACTTTCCGTGAAAGTTGGTTAGATAATCAAATTTGCCGAAAATAGATTATCATAGAAAACGGGAAATTTGTATCATAAAAAATGGGAAATATCTATTTTCCAGGAAAGTTGGTTAGATAGCCAAATTTGCCGAAAATAGATTATCATAGAAAACGGGAAAATTGTATCATAAAAAATGGGAAATATTTTCTTTCCGCGAAAGTTGGTTAGATAAACAACTTTCCCGAAAATAGATTATCATAGAAAACGGGAAATTTGTATCATAAAAAATGGGAAATATCTACTTTCCGGGAAAGTTGGTTAGATAACCAAATTTGCCGAAAATAGATTATCATAGAAAACGGGAAATTTGTATCATAAAAAATGGGAAATATCTACTTTCCGCGAAAGTTGGTTAGATAAACAACTTTCCCAAAATAGATTATCATAGAAAACGGGAAATTTGTATCATAAAAATGGGAAATATCTACTTTCCGGGAAAGTTGGTTAGATAACCAAATTTGCCGAAAATAGATTATCATAGAAAACGGTAAATTTGTATCATAAAAAATGGGAAATATCTACTTTCCGCGAAAGTTGGTTAGATAAATAA
The DNA here is from genome assembly GCF_018991925.1 of Homarus americanus. Lineage (NCBI taxonomy): Eukaryota > Metazoa > Arthropoda > Malacostraca > Decapoda > Nephropidae > Homarus > Homarus americanus. The sequence goes on from NW_024712934.1 coordinate 7,409, forward strand.
CTTTCCCGAAAATAGATTATCATAGAAAACGGGAAATTTGTATCATAAAAAATGGGAAATATCTACTTTCCGGGAAAGTTGGTTAGTTAACCAAATTTGCCGAAAATAGATTATCATTGAAAACGGGAAATTTGTATCATAAAAATGGGAAATATCTACTTTCCGCGAAAGTTGGTTAGATAAACAACTTTCCTGAAAATAGATTATCATAGAAAACGGGAAATTTGTATCATAAAAAATGGGAAATATCTACTTTCCGGGAAAGTTGGTTAGATAACCAAATTTGCCGAAAATAGATTATCATAGAAAACGGGAAATTTGTATCATAAAAAATGGGAAATATCTTCTTTCCGCAAAAGTTTCTTAGATAACCAACTTTCCCGAAAATATATTATCACAGAAAACGGGAAATTTGTATCATAAAAAATGGGAAATATCTACTTTCCGGGAAAGTTGATTAGATAACCAAATTTTGCCGGAAAATGACGGTCGCAGAAAATGGAAATTTGTATCATAAAAATGGAAATATCTACTTTCAAAGCTTTTAGATAACCAACTTTCCCGAAAATATCATGGAAACGGAATGAAATTACAAAAAAATGGGAAATATCTACTTTCCGCAAAAGTTTCTTAGATAACCAACTTCCCGAAAATAGATTATCATAGAAAACGGGAAATTTGTATCATAAAAAATGCGAAATATCTACTTTCCGGTAAAGTTGGTTAGATAACCCAATTTGCCGAAAATAGATTATCATAGAAAACGGGAAATTTTTATCATAAAAAATGGGAAATATCTACTTTCCGCAAAAGTTTCTTAGATAACCAACTTTCCCGAAAATAGATTATCATAGAAAACGGGAAATTTGTATCATAAAAAATGGGAAATATCTACTTTCCGGGAAAGTTGGTTAGATAACCAAATTTGCCGAAAATAGATTATCATAGAAAACGGGAAATTTGTATCATAAAAAATGGGAAATATCTACTTTC
>NW_024712935.1:0-8838 GCF_018991925.1 Homarus americanus
GGTAGGTAGGTGGGTGGGAGGGTAGGTGGGTGGGAGGGTAGGTAGGTGGGTGGGAGGGTTAGGTAGGTGGGTGGGTGGCCAGGTGAGAGGGTGGGTGGGAGGGTGGGAGGGTCTGCCTGTCTGTCTGTCTGTCTGGGGAACTATCTCGCCACCAGCCAAACTCTAAATTATTTCTTCCTCTCCAACTAATTTTCTTTTTGCCTTTTGTACATTTTGCAAAAAAGTGAACAAAATCGCTAAAGAAAAAGACTTATCGTGGAAGGAAGGAGTCTGATGGCCAAGAGATGCAAATGATCATTGATTCCGGTGCAGACTGAGTTGAATTGCTTTGTTCGATAAATCTCTTCAATAGTTAGGAAAAAAATTGTAAAAATTCAATGTTGAAAAGATGGAATAACCTGACGGCACCAACTCCCTTCCCTTCCCTTCCTCTCTCTCTCTCATACCCCTCCCTTCCTTTACCCCACCCCTTCCCTCCCATTGTCCTACCATTCCTCCCCTGTTGGCCCTCCTATTAGAGAAAGAAAACAATATATATTTTTTGGAAGGGGTAACTGTCATAAAAAGTTGTGTCCCTTGTTGATGATTTGATTTTGCCGCTTGCAGCGGCTACTTTATTGTGCACCCCACACTCATCCTGTGAGTGGTAGCGCAAAAGGATTACAGAGTAGGGTTTACAAAGGGTCATAATAATTAACCCCGGTTGTCAGGATATTATGGCACTGAAAGTTACACAGTATTTCATTTACATTATTTGTTTAGTTCTATACATAAAGGGTAACTTATTCGCAAATGCGTGAGTACAGGCGTGTGAGGCAGTATGTCTGGCCTCACACTTTGTTATTCACATTTACGTGAGAGAGTATTCCAAAGCACATTGCGTATTTGGTTCTGTACAAGAACTGATATAATTACTAAGGTAAAAAAAGTGGATACAATCTTAATATGTCGGCTATCTTGCCCATTAGAGATGAAGTGTTGTATAAAACACACAGTGAATGCTTGGACCTGTCCTAAAAGGTTCTATCTTCACACAGTCGAGGACGTAGTGTTCAAGTGTGTGGCCATATATTGTAATACACACTTTGATAGTTTGTTTACATACTGCTTGAGGAACATACTGCCAAAGGTACTTATATCCTAACCTTAATCTAGCGGTTACAACATCTTGTAATCTAGTGATCTTGTTACTTGCTCCATATACATGTTTCACTTGATACATCTCATCATGGTAAACTATGGATCGACTAGAGCTTGTTTGCACTTGTCTACTTGCGTCAAATTCATCAATAAGTTCTTTCCTAATTACAGTTTTAAGGGTTCTTTTTGACAGACTCAAATTATATTCAACGGTGTCTTTGTTAGACGCGAGTTTGGCGAGGGCATCAACTCTATCATGTTTTATGAGGCCTATGTGAGAGGGGATTCACAACAGTTTGACCCTGACACCCCGGTCAACAAGGCACGCATATTTGTGTCTGGCTTCAGAGACAAGCGCGTGACAACCTGAGTCGAGGGTGTCAAGGGCAAGTAGTGAGGATAGAGAATCAGTGATGATGAGACTGTCAGTAACAGTGGTTTCGATGAATTTGATAGCTGTGAGTCTGGCAAGTAATTCAGTTTGTAGAGTGGATGCCCAGTTGTTAATGCTAACTCCTTTCTCAATTATATTACCGTCAGGTTGAGTCACAACAATAGCACTTCCAGCCCTCCCACAGGCGGTGTTTAGAGATCCATCAGTGTAGATGGTCTGTGTGATGTTATTATCAGTCTGTAGAGTGTGTATGTGTTCAAGAGCTCTCAATTTGGCAGTGTGTTGGAGATAAATGCTTTGTATAATTAATTTTTAGGCGGATACGTCGGTATTGTGATATCGAAGGGAACTGTCCGCCAGGGTGCTTGAAGCGCTGTTGTGTCTCAACTTTGTACAGGTGGTCTAGTCCAAATATCTTCATATGTGTGGCTGTAGTTTGGATCCATTTACAGACTCAGTAGTCCATAGTTCATACATTCTAGCCATTTTAAGGAAACAATGTTATCAGGATCACCACGCAGAAGCCTCAGGGCTATCATGAGGTTGACTTCAATTATTTTATCTTTAACACTGGGTATACCTAGTTCTTTCCTCATATTAAGTACTTTAGTGCTCATGGGACATCCTAGGATAATTCTGAGGGCTTTTTTTGCATTTTCTCGAGCTTGTCAACGCCTTTCCCGTCACGAATGACCAGGGCTGGAGCGTGGTAATCTATCAGAGATCTTATATAGCCTAGGTACATTGTTTTAACAGTTCTAATATTAGCACCATAGTGCGGGCTGTACCCCGCTACACTTCTAAGAGATCTCAGTCTGTCAGTACATTGGAGGGTTAGCTGTTGTATGTCAGGTAGGGTACAAGGGACGGAAACACCAAGATATTTAAAAGAAGACACATAGTCAATAGTGTTGTAACCGATCTTGAACTTGGCGGGGCCGCGTTTGCTGTTACCAGCTTGTTTGTTGAACACCTTAGTTTTCTCAGAGGAGATAATAAGACCGAGGTTCTCACAGGCTGCGTATACATGGTTCAGGGTGGTTTGCATTTCACGATGAGTTTTAGTATGTATAAGAATATCATCAGCATAGCTGATTGAGACATTGCTGGGGTTGTCTGATATTAAATTTAATAATGCATTCATAAGAACATTGAACAAAGTGGGGCTAAGTACTCCACCTTGAGGGGTACCAAGTTGCATGTCTTTAACTTCACTTTTGTAACCCTGAAACAGCGCAGCAGCCCTTCTGTTGGTTAGGTAACCACTTATCCAGTGTAACAGCCTACCTCCTATATCCATTTTGGCTAGTTCGTACAATATCAGTTGCCTATTGGCAATATAAAATGCAGCTTTTAGGTCAAGAAATGTAATGTATCTGTGCCTTTCATCACCATGCACAGTTAGGAATGTGGTGATGCAATTTTGTACACCTTTACCATGGGTGAAGCCATTTATGTTAGGAGACATGTGTTTTCTGATTCTATATAAGAGTGCCAAGAACCATCCTCTCAAAGGTTTTACGCAGGCAGCTGGTTAGTGATATGGGACGAAAAGCATCAGGCTGTCCTGGTTTCGGTATTGGTACAACAATACTGCTGGTCCATGATGTGGGTAGTTGGCCCTCGGCATGGCTCATATTGTACATTGTACAATACCAACAATGGATTGCCTGGCACGCGCCTTAGTAGTCTAACCATGTTGTAGGTGACTCCGTCCTCTCCACGGGAAGTAGACCTACCCCTGGCGAGGGCGGCGTCAAGCTCCCACTCAGTATATGGAACATCACACTCATCGTGCTGTTTGCCCAGCATAAAGTTAATAAGATTATTTCTCTCTAAAGACTTCGCATCAAGGAGTCCCCGAGTCCTAGCTGGTAACATGTCATAGCTAGGAGGTGGTGGTGGAGGTGGTAGGTTAGTGAAGTCCTTGGTGGTGGTGGTTTGTTGAAGAGGATCCGTTTTTTTATTGTTTTTATGTTTGATTGTTTTTATGTATGTATGTTTGTTTTATTGTTTGTTTGTTTGTTTTATTGTTTGTTTTGTTTTATTCTTCGTTTGTTCGTTTTATTGTTTGTTTGTTTGATTGTTTGTTTGTTGGTATGTTTGTTTTATTGTTTTTATGTTTGTTTTTTAGAATGATGTTTTTTGTGGTGTCATTATTGTTTGTGTTGTGTTGTTGCTTGCTTGTTTGTTTGTGATGTGTTGTTTGTTTGTGGTTGGTGTGTGAGAGAGAGAGAGAGAGAGAGAATCAACACAATTTCCATACCATATATTTACCAACAACTTTGTCATAACGTAACAGTGAGCCAGGGACTCTCTCTCTCTCTCTCTCTCTCTCTCTCTCTCTCTCTCTTATGATAAAAAACTGATCGACTTGTACCTGTGGTTCTTGTTTGTGTTTTAATTGTTAATTTAATACAACTTTTTATCTTATTTCTAATTTCTACTGTTGTTCCAGCCACATGTTGTATTGTTAATAATAATAATAATAATACGGTAATAATAATAATAAAAATATTGATGATAATAATAATTGAGACGATAATTATTAAAATATGGAGGCAGGAGGAGGAAGAGGGAAGGAATGATGATAGTTGAGAAGATGACAATAGTAGTGATAATGCTAGTTGTGGTAGTGATGGTAATATTATACACGTAACAATAATGGTTGCCCTTCGTGTACGAGGATGGCCGGCTCTAGAGCAACCTAGGCGTGAATTTGTTTAAGGTGTTAGAATCTGTCGCCAACACCACAACCACACCCTAAGTTAACGAGTTGTATGACCCAGTTTCAATGAATAGTCTGAGAAGACCGGACAACTCGGCAACTGCACTGGCTAACCATTATTCCTGAATAAGATCCGCAAATCGATTGACATCCAGGTTCCCATTTCCTGGTAAATAGAAAGCCAAATGGCGTAAAAAAAAATGCTCATAGTTTCACTCTGTCCGGGAATCGAACACGGGTCCACTCGCTTGCAAGACGAGCATACTGACTATTACACCACAGGTTGCCAAAATCACGTTTAGTAAAAATAATTTTTTTTTTTTCGTGCTGGTCAAGCCCCGACCAGAGGTTAGCTAGACCCCCGGACAACTCTTTCGGAGCTTGACCAGCACGTGGTATTGGTATTGTTATCTCGACTTGATTATATGTTACAAATTCACTTGTGAGTTTTTCAATGTTTTGTTTTGTATAATATTTACTTATTCTAAGCTAAATGTTAACAAATAAATGACTTAAATAATACGAAAACAAACAAATGAAAGCGGAACTCCACCTAATATATACTGTATGTTACACTAAATAGGGATAATTGGCCATTAGTGATAACTTCTATGTATTTATCTTTTCTGGAAGCTTTTGACTGGCCATAAACGATCCTGTAGATCATAAATATACATATAAATGAATACCTTCATGCATAATGTAACCTGACCAGACCTAACGTAACTTAACCTAATCTAGCCTAACCTAACCTAACGTAACCTAACGTAACCTAACGAAATCTTCTTCTTCTTCTCCTCACATGCATTATTTCATTTTCAACCCAATTAAAATTCGAACGCCTTAACTTTACACACCGTGGTCCTGGGTTGTGGGTGGAGAGGGGGGATGGGGGGATTGTTGGGGGAGGGCGGGGTGAGACTTCTATGTTTGTCTTTGATACCCCCAAAATGTTCTACACTACTGAGGGTACACACAAACACTTATTATCTTGAAATAGGTTCTTATTCTCGTACGGGAGATATACAGAGGAACAAAGAAACTGGCTTCCACACCATAAGGACTAGTGATCTCAACTACCTGTATCACTCCGCGCTGGCATGTACAGATACCAGCATTCACAAGCTGAATACATAATATGTAAATATGATAATTCACATACATAACATGGTGCATAATAAATGGAAATATTTCATAGGATTAATACATGTTCTGTAATATTTTACTATACATAATTAATAGAGTAATATAAGAATACACAGCTTAAGGTACTACTTCGTGTCCATATTATACACCTCCCTCCCCCCTATACGCTCATAGTTTCATCTTGAGCGGACCTTTTGTTTCTGAGCCGCTCGGACCTGCGGAGTACCGGGGCAGAAACACAAGGTGGGGATAGATTTACTGTAAAGACATCACATTAGGGGACTCTACTGGGGAAGGGTCAACACTAGGCAGCTCCACAGGTCGGAGGAAACGACGGTTCCTCCACCATACTCTACCACTCGGAAGACTCACTTGGTAGTCCCTGGACCGGCCAATTCCCATGACAACCCCAACCTTGTCCCAGCGGTGAGATACCGGATCTTGAATCCTGACCTGCTGGCCGATACTCAACCTGGGAAGGGGGCGGGCATGACAGTCGTACCGAGCAGCGACATCTGCGGCTCGTTCTGCTGCACGGCGGTCATATTCTTCAGTCTTGGCTTGCCATTCTTGAGAAAATGACTTCGGGTGGGCAGGAACACAAGACCTGAGATGATATCCACATAGAACCTGGGCTGTGGAGCATCCGGTGAAGTTCGGAGTGTTGCGTAACTCTAACAAACCTCGATCGAAGTCCTCGCAGTCGATATTTCCTGAGGGTGACACCCTAAGGATCAGGTGTTTAACAGTCTTGACTGCGGCTTCAGCGTGTCCATTCGCCTGGGGGTAGTGGGGCGAGGTCACGACATGACTGACTCCCCAACGGTCCATGAAGTCCTGGAACTCGTGGCTGGTGAACTGGGGTCCACCATCAGTCCTGAGGCGGAGGGGAACACCAACTTCTCCGAAGTAATGTCTGAAATTCCGGATGGTAGCAGTAGCCGTTGTATCACTACCACAGGGGACGACAACAGGCCATCCAGACAATCGGTCGGCAATGACGAGGAAGGACTTCCCTGCCACTGCAAAGAAGTCGGCCGACACAGACTCGAAGGGTCTTGAAGGGTTATCGTCGCACATTAAAGGTTCCTGTTGCTGGCTGGGTTGCAGAATCTGGCACGGCTCACATGCACGGACGGTACTTGCAATGTCCGAATCGATTCCGGGCCAAAATACAGTCTGCTTAGCCCGTCGCTTGGTGGCCTCCATTCCTCGATGGCAGTCGTGAAGGCGGGTCAAGGTACGGCGGCGTAGGGCAGCAGGAATGACTACTCGTGGACCATACAAGACGAGGTCTCCGTCACAATAGAGGTCCTCTCGTATCTTCCAGTACGGGAGTAGCGATTCATGAAGGTCGTATCGGTTAGATGGAAATCCCTGGGACACACAGTCGACGAGCCGGATATAGGAAGGGTCGGCCCGGGCTGCGGTGCGGAGATCTTCAAGGGTCTTGTCTGCATCCGGTGCTGTAGACTCTTCTGATGTGAAGACAGCCTTCAATGAGACTACTGACTTGAGGGATGCGGCAGCTGTAGAACACAACATCTCGTCCTCTGGGGTGGGGCGACTGACAGGGGCGCGGGACAGGGCATCCGGGATGCACATTAGCTTACCGGCACGCCACACAGCCGTGAAGAGATAAGGCGAGAGCTTCTCTTTCAAACGTTGAAGGCGAGGATTCTCTACTGCAACCAAAGAGTAGTGATTGATAATAGGTACAAGAGGGCGATGATCCGTGAAGTGGGTGAAGTGCTGAAGTCCTATCAGGTAGAAGCGGCACTTCGCCATCGCCCAGACAACAGCCAACATCTCCAGCTCAATCGTGGCATATCGGGTCTCAGCGTCCGTCAGGAACCGGGATCCAAACTGAATTAAGCGGAGTTGTCCACCGCCATGGTCCTGCAGAAGGGCGTAATCAACGCCGTAGAGTCTGGAGGTGTCAGTCTGGAGGACGGTGGGTACGGCTGGGTCGTAACAGGCGAGGACAGGTGGACTTAAGAGGGCTTGCTTGTCTCGCTGGAAGGCCTCTTGATGATCTGGGGTCCACAGGAATGTCCTCCTGGGGCTCAGCAGGGGCCGTAACGGCTGGGCTGCGGCGGAGATGTCAGGTGAAAATTCAGCCAGCTGATTGACCAGACTCAAAAAAGAACGGAGGTCTGTCAGGTTGGCAGGGGTTGGAAAATCCCTGATTCCACTTAATTTCTCCGGGTCTGCTGAGAGAGTGTACCCACAGAAGTTCACTGATGGTGTGGCGACTACAAACTTGTCAGCGTTGAGGGTAAGCCCTTACTTTCGACATCTGGTGAGAACTTCATATATTCGGGAGAGGTGGGCACAGTAGTCTTCGTCATGGAGTAAAATATCATCAACCACCTTGACACAATTCGTGACTCCTTGAAGGGCCGCGTCACCACGTTGACAGAATGCATCGCCCGTAGCGGCAAATCCCATGGGGCCTCTGCAATACTGATATCTTCCATATGGTGTGATGAATGTAGTCAAATGCTGGTCTTCTTCGGCCAACTCGATCTGCCAATAACCACATAAGGCGTCCATCGTTGTAAAAAACTTCGCCTTCGGGTCCACATTTCGAACAGCTGCGAAGGGTGTGGGTGAAGGGTGGGCTGGACGGGAAACTTGCTGGTTACGTTTTGACACATCGGTGGTGATCCGTACTCCACCACGAGGTTTGGCGACGGGGACGAGAGGGTGGCACCAAGGTGAAGGTTCGTCTCCGGCCGGCTTGATGATTTCCTGAGCAACCATGGAGTCAAGCTCTTGTCTAACTAGCTCCTTGTAGGCGTGAGGAATCAAACGAGGGGTGTGGATGGCAAAAGGTGTGGCACCATCCTTAAGATGAATCTTCATAGGTGGACCCACCATCGGCTTGAGTGGTGTAGATCCCAAAGATTTCTTCGTAACCAACACGTCAGCAAACTCCTTGAGAAGGTAAGCTCTTGCATCAGAAGGGGACGTGTTTGTAGAGATGGGGAGTTCCTTCAACCTGTTGACATGGGTGACCTTTAAAATAGGTTTGGGGAATTCCTCGGAAATAATGGCCAACTCTTGACAAGGGCCATATGATAAAAGCGGAGTCGGGATCCCATCATGAACATCAATCCGGGCTGAGCAAGACTGCTTACCAAAGGTAAGAGTAGCTGTCTGACCGCCGCCAATTATTTGTTGTCGTTATGGGGTCTAAAAAACAGCGGCCAGATCAGAACTGTTGTCTAATTGCGGTAATAATTCAATCTTCATCTCTACATAATTGGTTTGATAACAAGAATAATGATTAAGGCAGTGTCAAGGTAACTGGTTCAGGGTGTGTGTGTGTGTGTGTGTGTGTATTACATAGTGTGCAGCTTATTAGTCACACACACACACACACACACACACACAGGACCTCTTTACACTATAACCACCACCACAC
>NW_024712936.1:0-15681 GCF_018991925.1 Homarus americanus
GGCCCCTGATCGAGTATAACAAAAGCCCCTGATCGAGTATAACAAAGTCCCCTGATCGAGTATAACAAAGCCCCCTCATCGAGCATATTAAAGTCCCCTCATCGAGTATAACAAAGTCCCCTCATCGAGTATAACAAAGCCCCCTGATCGAGTATAACAAAGTCCCCTGATCGAGTATAACAAAGTCACCTGAACGAGTATAACAAAGCCCCCTGAACGAGTATAACAAAGATCCCTGATCGAGTATAACAAAGTTCGCTGATAGAGTAAAACAAAGATCCCTGATCGAGTATAACAAAGTCCCCTGATCGAGTATAACAAAGTCGCCTGATCGGGAATAACAAAGTCCCCTGATCGAGTATAACAAAGCCCCCTCATCGAGTATATTAAAGTCCCCTGATCGAGTATAACAAAGTCCACTAATCTATTATAACAAAGTCCCCTGATCAAGTATGACAAAGCCTCCTGATCGAGTATAACAAAGCCCCCTGAACGAGTATAACAAAGATCCCTGATCGAGTATAACAAAGTCCCCTGATCGAGTATAACAAAGTCCCCTCATGGAGTATAACAAGGTCCCCTGATCGAGTATAACAAATTCCCCTAATCGAGAATAACAAAGCCCCCTGAAAGAGTATAACAAAGATCCCTGATCGAGTATAACAAAGTCCCCTCATTGAGTATAGCAATGTCCCCTCATCGAGTATTTTAAAGTCCCTCATCGAGTATAACAAAGTCCACTAATCTGCCCTGATCAACTATAACAACGTCCCCTGATCGAGTATAACAAATTCCCCTGATCGAGTATAACAAAGTCCCCTCATCGAGTATAACAAAGCCCCCTCATCGAGTATATTAAAGTCCCCTCATCGAGTATAACAAAGTCCCCTGATCGAGTATAACAAAGGCCCCTGATCGAGTATAACAAATTCCCCTGATCGAGTATAACAAAGTCCCCTCATCGAGTATAACAAAGCCCCCTCATCGAGTATATTAAAGTCCCCTCATCGAGTATAACAAAGTCCCCTGAACGAGTATAACAAAGCCCCCTGATCGAGTATAACAAAGTCCCCTGATCGAGTATAACAAAGTCACCTGAACGAGTATAACAAAGCCCCCTGAACGAGTATAACAAAGATCCCTGATCGAGTATAACAAAGTTCCCTGATGGAGTAAAACAATGATCCCTGATCGAGTATAACAAAGTCCCATGATCGAGTAGAACAAAGTCGCCTGATCGGGTATAACAAAGTCCCCTCATCGAGTATAACAAAGCCCCCTCATCGAGTATATTAAAGTCCCCTGATCGAGTATAACAAAGTCCACTAATCTATTATAACAAAGTCCCCTGATCAAGTATGACAAAGCCCCCTGATCGAGTATAACAAAGCCCCCTAATCGAGTATAACAAAGGGCCCTGATCGAGTATAAACAAAGTCCCCTGATCGAGTATAACAAAGTCCCCTGATCGAGTATAACAAAGTCCCCTGATCGAGTATAACAAATTCCCCTAATCGAGAATAACAAAGCCCCCTGAAAGAGTATAACAAAGATCCCTGATCAAGTATAACAAAGTCCCCTGATCGAGTATAACAAAGTCCCCTGATCGGGTAGAGCAAATTCCCCTGATCGAGGATAACAAAGTCCACTCATCGAGTATAACAAAGTCCTCTGATTGAGAATAAGAAAGTCTCCTGATCGCGTATAACAAAGTCCCCTGATCGAGTATAACAAAGCCCCCGGAACGAGTATAACAAATATCCCTGATCGAAGATAACAAATTCCCCTGAACTAGTATAACAAAGTCCCCTGATAGAGTATAACAAAGCCCCCTCATCGAGTATAACAAAGTCCCCTGAACGAGTATAACAAATTCCCCTGATCGAGTATAACAAAGTCCCCTCATCGAGTATAACAAAGTCCCCTGAACGAGTATAACAAATGCCCCTGATCGAGTATAAAAAATTCCCCTGATCGAATATAACAAAGTCCCCTCATCGAGTATAGCAATGTCCCCTGATCGAGTATTTTAAAGTCCCTCATCGAGTATAACAAAATCCACTAATCTGCCCTGATCAACTATAACAAAGTCCCCTGATCGAGTATAACAAAGTCCCGTGATCGAGAAAAACAAAGTCCCCGATCGAGTATAACAAATTACCTTGATCGAGTATAACAAAGTCCCCTCATCGAGTATAACAAAGGCCCCTTATCGAGTATAACAAACTTCCCTGATCGAGTATAGCAAAGTCCATTGATAGAGTATAACACAGCCCCCTCATCGAGTATAACAAAGTCACATGACCGAGTATAACAAAGCCCCCTGAACGAGTATAACAAAGATCCCTGATCGAGTATAACAAAGCCCGCTTATCGAGTATAACAAAGTTTCCTGATCGAGTGTAATAAAGGCCCCTGATCGAGTATAACAAAGTCCCGTGATCGAGTACACAAAGGCCCCTGATCGAGTACAATAAAGGCCCCTCATCGAGTACAACAAAGGCCCCTGATCGAGTATAACAAAGTCCCCTCATCAAGAATAACAAAGCCCCTCATCGAGTATAACAAAATCCCCTGATCAAGTATAACAGTCCCCTAATCAAGTATAACAAATTCCCCTAAGTGAGAATAACAAAGTCCCCTCGTCGAGTATAACAAAGGCCCCTTATCGAGTATAACAAAGCCCCCTGATCGAGTATAGCAAAGTCCCCTGATCGAGTATAGCAAAGTCCCCTGATCGAGTATAAAAAGTCCCCTCATCGAGTATAACAAAGTCCCCTTATCGAGTATAACAAAGTTCCCTCATCGAGTATAGCAATGTCCCCTGATCGAGTATTTTAAAGTCCCTCATCGAGTATAACAAAGTCCACTAATCTGCCCTGATCAACTATAACAAAGTCCCCTGATCGAGTATAACAAAGTCCCCTGATAGAGTATAAAAAAGTCCGCTGATCGAGTATAACAAAGTCCCCTAATCGGGTATAGCAAATTCCCCTGATCGAGTATAACAAAGTCCACTCATCGAGTATAACAAAGTCCTCTGATTGAGAATAAGAAAGTCTCCTGATTGCGTATAACAAAGTCCCCTGATCGAGTATAACAAAGCCCCTCGAACGAGAAGGAAGGATCCCTTCAAATCTGTCTATAACCTTGTCTAGTTTGCGCAACAAAGCCCCTTATCGAGTATAACAAAGTCCCCTGATCGAGTATAACAAATTCCCCTGATCGAGTATAACAAAGTCCCCTCATCGAGTATAACAAAGGCCCCTTATCGAGTATAACAAAGGCCCCTTATCGAGTATAACAAATTCCCCTAATCGAGTATAACAAAGTCCCCTCATCGAGTATAGCAATGTCCCCTGATCGAGTATTTTAAAGTCCCTCATCGAGTATAACAAAGTCCACTAATCTGCCCTGATCAACTATAACAAAGTCCCCAGATCGAATATAACAAAGTCCCCTGATCGAGTAAAACAAAGTCCCCTGATCGAGTATGACAAATTCCCCTGATCGAGTATGACAAAGTCCCCTCATCGAGTATAACAAAGTCCACTCATCTAGTATAATAAAGTCCCCTGATCAAATATAACAAAGCCCCCTGATCGAGTATAACAAAGTCCCCTCATCGAGTATACCAAAGGGCCCTGATCAAGTATAACAAAGTCCCCTAATCGAGTATAACAACTGCCCCTTATCGAGTACAACAAAGGCCCCTGGTCGAGTATAACAAAGTCCCCTGATAAAGAATAACAAAGAAAACTGATCCAGTATAACAATGACCCTTGGTCGAGCATAACAAAGTCCCCTGATCGAGTATAACAAAGTCCCCTGATCAAGTATAACAAAGCCCCTCATCGAGTATAACAAAGTCCCCTTATCGAGTATAACAAAATCCCCTGATCGAGTATAACAATGGCCCCTTATCGAGTATAACAATGGCCCCTGATCGAGTACAACAAAGCCCCCTGATCGAGTACAACAATGACCCCTGATCGAGTATAACAAAGTCGCCTGATCAAGTATAAAAAAGGCTCCTCATCGAATATAACAATGGCCCCTGATCGAGTATTACAAAGTCCCCTGATCGAGTATATCAAAGTCCAGATCGAATATAACAAAGGCCCCTGATCGAGTATAACAAAGTCCCCAGATTGAGTATAACAAAGTCCTCCGATCGAGTATAACAAAGGCCCCTTATCGAGTATAACAAAGCCCCCTGATCGAGTATAGCAAAGTCCCCTGATCGAGTATATCAAAGTCCCCTCATCGAGTATAACAAAGCCCCCTGATCGAGTATAACAAAGTCCCCTGATAGAGTATAACAAAGCCCCCTCATCGTGTATAACAAAGTCCCCTCATCAAGTATAACAAATTCCCCTAATCGAGAATATCAAAGTCCCCTCATCGAGTATAACAAAGCCCCCTGAACGAGTATAACAAAGATTCCTGATCGAGAATAACAAAGTCCCCTGAACGAGTATAACAAAGTCCAATGAACGAGTATAACAAAGTCCCCTGATCAAATTGCTATTAAAAGTCACTTATCGAGTATAACAAAAGTCCCCTGATGAAATTATAACAAAAGCCCCTCATCGAGGTATAACAAAGCCCCTGAACGAGTATAACAAAAGATCCCTGATCGAGTATAACAAAGTCCCCTTATCGAGTATAATAACAAAGCCCCCTAGAACAGGTATAACAAAAGATCTGATCGAGGATAACAAAGTCCGCTGAACGAGTATAACAAAGTCCCCTGATCGAGTATATTAAAGTCCCCTTATCGAGTATAACAAAGCCCCTGATAGAGTATAACAAAGCCCCCTCATCGAGTATAACAAACTCACCTGACCGAGTATAACAAAGCCCCCTCAACGAGTATAACAAAGGCCCCTGATCGATTATAACAAAGTCCCGTGATCGAGTACAACAAAGGCCCCTGATCGAGTACAACAAAGGCGCCTCACCGAGTTTAACAAAATCCCCTGATCGAGTATAACAAAGTCTCCTCATCAAGTATAACAAATTCCCCTAATCGAAAATAACGAAGTCCCCTCATCGAGTATAACAAAGGCCCATTATCGAGTATAACAAAGTCCCCTCATCGAGTATAACAAAGCCCCCTGATCGAGTATAACAAAGTCCCCTGATCGAGTATAACAAACTCACCTGAACGAGTATAACAAAGCCCCCTGATCGAGTATAGGAAAGATCCCTGATCGAGTATAACAAAGTCCCCTGATAGAGTTGAACAAAGATCCCTGATCGAGTATAACAAAGTCCCCTGCTCGAGTATAACAAAGTCGCCTGATCGGGTATAACAAAGTCCCCTGATCGAGTATAAGAAAGTCCCCTCATCGAGTATAACAAAGGCCCCTTATCGAGTATACAAACATCCCTGATCGAGTATAGCAAAGTCCCCTCATAGAGTATAACACAGCCCCCTCATCGAGTATAACAAAGTCCTCTGATTGAGAATAAGAAAGTCTCCTGATCGCGTATAACAAAGTCCCATGATCGAGTATAACAAAGCCCCCGGAACGAGTATAACAAAGATCCCTGATCGAAGATAATAAATTCCCCTGAACGAGTATAACAAAGTCCCCTGATAGAGTATAACAAAGCCCCCTCATCGAGTATAACAAAGTCCCCTGATCGAGTATAACAAATTCCCCTGATCGAGTATAACAAAGTCCCTCATCGGTATATGTGTCCCCTGATCGAATATTTAAGTCCCCTCATCAAGGCACAACAAGTCCACCTAATCTTGCCTGATCCTTTATAACAAAAGTCCCTGATCGGTATAACAAGTCACCTGATCGAGTAAAACAAGTCCTGATCGAGTATAACAAATTCCTGATCGAGTACATGACCAGAATACCTCGCCGGTATAACAAAGGCCCCTTATCGAGTATAACAAAGCCCCCTGATCGAGTATAGCAAAGTCCCCTGATCGAGTATAGCAAAGTCCCCTGATCGAGTATAAAAAGTCCCCTCATCGAGTATAACAAAGTCCGCTTATCGAGTATAACAATGTCACCTGAACGAGTATAACAAAGCCCCCTGAACGAGTATAACAAAGATGCCTGATCGAGTATAACAAAGTCCCCTGATAGAGGATAACAAAGTTCCCTGATCGAGTAAGGCAAAGTCCCCTCATCAAGAATAACAAAGCCCCTCATCGAGTATAACAAAATCCCCTGATCAAGTATAACGGTCCCTGATCCATTATAACAAATTCCCCCAAAGTGAGAGCAAGTCCTCATCGAGTATAACAAAGGCCCACTTATCGAGTATAACAAAGTCACCTGAACAGCAGTATAACAAAGCCCCTAGACTGAGTACCGCTTAAAAATTTGCCTGATCAGAGTATGACAAAGTCCCTGATGAAGGACAACAAAGTTCCCTGATCAATGCAGGCAAAAAGACCCTGATCGGTATATTAAAAGTCCCTGATGAGAATAACAAAAGTCCACTCTCTAATATAACAAAGTCCCCTGATCAGAGGATAACAAAGTTCCCTGATCGAGAAAGGCAAAGTCCCCTGATCGAGTATGTTAAAGTCCCCTGATAGAGTATAACAAAGTCCACTCATCTAGTATAACAAAGTCCCCTGATCAAGTATAACAAAGCCCCTGATCGAGTATAACAAAGTACCCTCATCGAGTATAACAAAGGGCCCTGATCAAGTATAACAAAGTCCCTGATCGAGTATAACAAAGTCCCCTAATCGAGTATAACAACTGCCCCTTATCGAGTACAACAAAGGCCCCTGGTCGAGTATAACAAAGTCCCCTGATCAAGAATAACAAAGAAAACTGATCGAGTATAACAAAGTCCCCAGATCCAGTATAACAAAGTCCCCTGATAGAGTAAAACAAAGGCCCCTCATCGAGTATAACAAAGTCCCCTGATAGAGTATAACAAAGTCCACTGATCCAGTATAACAAAGACCCTTGGTCGAGCATAACAAAGTACCCTGATCGAGTATAACAAAGTCCCCTGATCAAGTATAACAAAGCCCCTCATCGAGTATAACAAAGTCCCCTTATCGAGTATAACAAAGTCCTCTGATCGAGTATAACAATGGCCCTTTATCGAGTATAACAATGGCCCCTGATCGAGTACAACAAAGCCCCCTGATCGAGTTCTACAATGACCCCTGATCGAGTATAACAAAGTCGCCTGATCGAGAATAACAAAGGCTCCTCATCGAATATAACAAAGGCCCCTGATCGAGTATAACAAAGTCCCCTGATCGAGTATATCAAAGTCCAGATCGAATATAACAAAGGCCCCTGATCGAGTATAACAAAGTCCCAGATTGAATATAACAAAGTCCTCCGATCGAGTATAACAAAGGCCCCTGATCGACTATAACAAAGTCCCCTGATAGAGTATAACAAAGCCCTTTCATCGAGTATAACAAAGGCCCCTGATCGAGTATCACAAAGTCCCCTGATTGTGTATAACAAAGTCCCCTGATCGAGTATAACAAAGCCCCCTCATCGAGTATAACAAAGTCCCCTCATCGAGTATAACAAAGTCCCCTGATCGAGTATAACAAAGGCCCCTTATCGAGTATAACAAAGGCCCCTGATCGAGTATAACAAATTCCCCTGATCGAGTATAACAAAGTCCCCTCATCGAGTATAGCAATGTCCCCTGATCGAGTAATTTAAAGTCCCTCATCGAGTATAACAAAGTCCACTAATCTGCCCTGATCAACTATAACAAAGTCCCCTGATCGAGTATAACAAAGTCCCCTGATCGAGTAAAACAAAGTCCCCTGATCGACTATAACAAATTCCCCTGATCGAGTATAACAAAGTCCCCTCATCGAGTATAACAAAGGCCCTTATCGAGTATAACAAAGCCCCCTCATCGAGTATAGACAAAGTCCCCTGATCGAGTATAACAAAGTCCCCTCATCGAGTATAACCAAGCCCCTCATCCATTATCAATAAAATTCCCTCATCAGTATAACAAAGTCCCTCATCAGCGAGTATAACAAAGCCCCCTGATCGAGTATAACAAAGTCCCCTGATCGAGTATAACAAAGTCACCTGAACGAGTATAACAAAGCCCCCCTTAACGAGTATAACAAAGATCCCTGATCGAGTATAACAAAGTCCCCTGATAGAGTAGAACAAAGATCCCTGATCGAGTATAACAAAGTCCCCTGATCGAGTATAACAAAGTCGCCTGATCGGGTATAACAAAGTCCCCTGATCGAGTATAACAAAGCCCCCTCATCGAGTATATTAAATTCCCCTGATCGTGTATAACAAAGTCCACTAATCTAGTATAACAAAGTCCCCTGATCAAGTATAACAAAGCCACTTGATCGAGTAGTAACAAAGCCCCTCTCATCGAGTATAACAAAGGGCCCTGATCGAGTATAACAAAGTCCCCTGATCGAGTATAACAAAGTCCCCTCATCGAGTATAACAAAGTCCCCTGATCGAGTATAACAAATTCACCTAATCGAGAATAACAAAGCCCCCTGAAAGAGTATAACAAAGATCCCTGATCGAGTATAACAAAGTCCCCTGATAGCGTATAACAAAGTCCGCTTATCGAGTATAACAAAGTCCCCTGATCAGGTATAGCAAATTCCCCTGATCGAGTATAACAAAGTCCACTCATCGAGTATAACAAAGTCCTCTGATTGAGAATAAGAAAGTCTCCTGATCGCGTATAACAAAGTCCCCTGATCGAGTATAACAAAGCCCCCGGAACGAGTATAAAAAGATCCCTGATCGAAGAAAACAAATTCCCCTGAACGAGTATAACAAAGTCCCCTGATCGAGTATAACAAATTCCCCTGATCGAGTATAACAAAGTCCCTTCATCGAGTAGAGCAATGTCCCCTGATCGAGTATTTTAAAGTCCCTCATCGAGTATAACAAATTCCACTAATCTGCCCTGATCAACTATAACAAAGTCCCCTGATCGAGTATAACAAAGTCCCTTGATCGAGTAAAACAAAGTCCCCTGATCGAGTATAACAAATTCCCCTGATCGTGTATAACAAAGTCCCCTCATCGAGTATAGCAATGTCCCCTGATCGAGTATTTTAAAGTCCCTCATCGAGTATAACAAAGTCCACTAATCTGCCCTGATCAACTATAACAAAGTCCCCTGATCGAGTATAACAAATTCCCCTGATCGAGTAAAACAAAGTCCCCTGATTGAGTATAACAAATTCCCCTGATCGAGTATAACAAAGTCCCCTCATCGAGTATAACAAAGGCCCCTTATCGAGTATAACAAAGCCCCCTCATCGAGTATAGACAAAGTCCCCTGATCGAGTATAACAAAGTCCCCTCATCGAGTATAACAAAGCCCCTCATCGAGTATATTAAAGTCCCCTCATCGAGTATAACAAAGTCCCCTCATCGAGTATAACAAAGCCCCCTGATCGAGTATAACAAATTCCCCTGATCGAGTATAACAAAGTCACCTGAACGAGTATAACAAAGCCCCCTGAACGAGTATAACAAAGATCCCTGATCGAGTATAACAAAGTCCCCTGATAGAGTAGAACAAAGATCCCTGATCGAGTATAACAAAGTCCCCTGCTCGAGTATAACAAAGTCGCCTGATCGGGTATAACAAAGTCCCCTGATCGAGTATAACAAAGCCCCCTCATCGAGTATATTAAAGTCCCCTGATCGAGTATAACAAAGTCCACTAATCTAGTATAACAAAGTCGCCTGATCAAGTATAACAAAGCCACTTGATCGAGTAGTAACAAAGCCCCTCTCATCGAGTATAACAAAGGGCCCTGATCGAGTATAACAAAGTCCCCTGATCGAGTATAACAAAGTCCCCTCATCGAGTATAACAAAGTCCCCTGATCGAGTATAACAAATTCCCCTAATCGAGAATAACAAAGGCCCCTGAAAGAGTATAACAAAGATCCCTGATCGAGTACAACAAAGTCCCCTGATAGAGTATAACAAAGTCCGCTGATCGAGTATAACAAAGTCCCCTGATCGGGTATAGCAAATTCCCCTGATCGAGTATAACAAAGTCCACTCATCGAGTATAACAAAGTCCTCTGATTGAGAATAAGAAAGTCTCCTGATCATGTATAACAGAGTTCCCTGATCGAGTATAACAAAGCCCCCGGAACGAGTATAACAAAGATCCCTGATCGAAGAAAACAAATTCCCCTGAACGAGTATAACAAAGTCCCCTAATAGAGTATAACAAAGCCCTCTCATCGAGTATAACAAAGTCCCCTGATCGAGTATAACAAATTCCCCTGATCGAGTATAACAAAGTCCCCTCATCGAGTATAACAAAGGCCCCTTATCGAGTATAACAAAGGCCCCTGATCGAGTATAACAAATTCCCCTGATCGAGTATAACAAAGTCCCCTCATCGAGTATAGCAATGTCCCCTGATCGAGTATTTTAAAGTCCCTCATCGAGTATAACAAAGTCCACTAATCTGCCCTGATCAACTATAACAAAGTCCCCTGATCGAGTATAACAAAGTCCCCTGATCGAGTAAAACAAAGTCCGCTGATCGAGTATAACAAATTCCCCTGATCGAGTATAACAAAGTCCCCTCATCGAGTATAACAAAGGCCCCTTATCGAGTATAACAAACTTCCCTGATCGAGTATAGCAAAGTTCCCTCATAGAGTATAACACAGCCCCCTCATCGAGTATAACAAAGTCACATGACCGAGTATAACAAAGCCCCCTGAACGAGTATAACAAAGATCCCTGATCGAGTATAACAAAGGCCCCTTATCGAGTATAACAAAGTTTCCTGATCGAGTGTAATAAAGGCCCCTGATCGAGTATAACAAAGTCCCGTGATCGAGTACAATAAAGGCCCCTGATCGAGTACAACAAAGGCCCCTCATCGAGTACAACAAAGGCCCCTGATCGAATATAACAAAGTCCCCTCATCAAGAATAACAAAGCCCCTCATCGAGTATAACAAAATCCCCTGATCAAGTATAACAGTCTCCTGATCAAGTATAACAAATTCCCCTAAGTGAGAATAACAAAGTCCCCTCATCGAGTATAACAAAGGCCCCTTATCGAGTATAACAAAGCCCCCTTATCGAGTATAACAAAGTCACCTGAACGAGTATAACAAAGCCCCCTGAACGAGTATAACAAAGATGCCTGATCGAGTATAACAAAGTCCCCTGATAGAGGATAACAAAGTTCCCTGATCGAGTAAGGCAAAGTCCTCTGATCGAGTATATTAAAGTCCCCTGATCGAGTATAACAAAGTCCACTCATCTAGTATAACAAAGTCCCCTGATCAAGTATAAAAATGGCCCCTTATCGAGTATAACAAAGTTTCCTGATCGAGTGTAATAAAGGCACCTGATCGAGTATAACAAAGTCCCGTGATCGAGTACAACAAAGGCCCCTCATCGAGTACAATAAAGGCCCCTCATCGAGTACAACAAAGGCCCCTAATCGAGTATAACAAAGTCCCCTCATCAAGAATAACAAAGCCCCTCATCGAGTATAACAAAATCCCCTGATCAAGTATAACAGTCCCCTGATCAAGTATAACAAATTCCCCTAAGTGAGAATAACAAAGTCCCCTCATCGAGTATAACAAAGGCCCCTTATCGAGTATAACAAAGCCCCCTGATCGAGTATAGCAAATTCTCCTGATCGAGTATAGCAAAGTCCCCTGATCGAGTATAAAAAGTCCCCTCATCGAGTATAACAAAGTCCCCTGATCGAGTATAACAAAGTCACCTGAACGAGTATAACAAAGCCCCCTGAACGAGTATAACAAAGATGCCTGATCGAGTATAACAAAGTCCCCTGATAGAGGATAACAAAGTTCCCTGATCGAGTAAGGCAAAGTCCCCTCATCAAGAATAACAAAGCCCCTCATCGAGTATAACAAAATCCCCTGATCAAGTATAACAGTCCCCTGATCAAGTATAACAAATTCCCCAAAGTGAGAATAACAAAGTCCCCTCATCGAGTATAACAAAGGCCCCTTATCGAGTATAACAAAGTCACCTGAACGAGTATAACAAAGCCCCCTGAACGAGTATAACAAAGATGCCTGATCGAGTTTGACAAAGTCCCCTGATAGAGGATAACAAAGTTCCCTGATCGAGTAAGGCAAAGTCCCCTGATCGAGTATATTAAATTCCCCTGATCGAGTATAACAAAGTCCACTCATCTAGTATAACAAAGTCCACTGATCAAGTATAACAAAGCCCCCTAATCGAGTATAATAAAGTCCCCTCATCGTGTATAACAATGGGCCCTGATCAGGTATAACAAAGTCCCCTGATCGAGTATAACAAAGTCCCCTAATCGAGTATAACAACTGCCCCTTATCGAGTATAACAAAGGCCCCTGATCGAGTACAACAAAGGCCCCTGGTCGAGTAAAACAAAGTCCCCTGATCAAGAATAACAAAGAAAACTGATCGAGTATAACAAAGTCCCCAGATCCAGTATAACAAAGTCCCCTGATAGAGTAAAACAAAGGCCCCTCATCGAGTATAACAAAGTCCCCTGATAGAGTATAACAAAGTCCACTGATCCAGTATAACAAAGACCCTTGGTCGAGCATAACAAAGTCCCCTGATCGAGTATAACAAAGTCCCCTGATCAAGTATAACAAAGCCCCTCATCGAGTATAACAAAGTCCCCTTATCGAGTATAACAAAGTCCTCTGATCGAGTATAACAATGGTCCTTTATCGAGTATAACAATGGCCCCTGATCGAGTACAACAAAGCCCCCTGATCGAGTACAACAATGACCCCTGATCGAGTATAACAAAGTCGCCTGATCGAGTATAACAAAGGCTCCTCATCGAATATAACAAAGGCCCCTGATCAAGTATAACAAAGTCCCCTGATCGAGTATATCAAAGTCCAGATCGAATATAACAAAGGCCCCTGATCGAGTATAACAAAGTCCCCAGATTGAGTATAACAAAGTCCTCCGATCGAGTATAACAAAGGCCCCTGATCGAGAATAACAAAGTCCCCTGGTTGTGTATAACAAAGTCCCCTGCTCGAGTATAACAAAGGCCCCTAATCGAGTAAAACAAAGTCCCCTAATTTTGTATAACAAAGTCCCCTGATCGAGTATAACATAGGCCCCTCATCGAGTATAGCAAAGTCCCCTGATCGAGTATCTTAAAGTCCCCTGATCGAGTATAACAAAGTCCACTGATCTGCCCTCATCAACTATAACAAAGTCCCCTAATCGAGTATAACAAAGTCCCCTGATCGAGTATAACAAAGTCCCCTGAAGGAGTATAACAAATTCCCCTGATCGAGTATAAAAAAGTCCCCTCATCGAGTATAACAAAGGCCCCTTGTCGAGTATAACAAACTTCCCTGA
The DNA here is from genome assembly GCF_018991925.1 of Homarus americanus. NCBI lineage: Eukaryota > Metazoa > Arthropoda > Malacostraca > Decapoda > Nephropidae > Homarus > Homarus americanus. Next base: position 13,363 of record NW_024712936.1, read on the forward strand.
TCGAGTATAGCAAAGTCCCCTCATAGAGTATAACACAGCCCCCTCATCGAGTATAACAAAGTCACATGACCGAGTATAACAAAGCCCCCTGAACGAGTATAACAAAGATCCCTGATCGAGTATAACAAAGGCCCCTTATCGAGTATAACCAAGTTTCCTGATCGAGTGTAATAAAGGCCCCTGATCGAGTATAACAAAGTCCCGTGATCGACTACAACAAAGGCCAATGATCGAGTACAATAAAGGCCGATCATCGAGTACAACAAAGGCCCCTGATCGAGTATAACAAAGTCCCCTCATCAAGAATAACAAAGCCCCTCATCGAGTATAACAAAATCCCCTGATCAAGTATAACAGTCTCCTGATCAAGTATAACAAATTCCCCTAAGTGAGAATAACAAAGTCCCCTCATCGAGTATAACAAAGGCCCCTTATCGAGTATAACAAAGCCCCCTTATCGACTATAACAAAGTCACCTGAACGAGTATAACAAAGCCCCCTGATCGAGTAAGGCAAAGTCCCCTGATCGAGTATATTAAAGTCCCCTGATCGAGTATAACAAAGTCCACTCATCTAGTATAACAAAGTCCCCTAATCAAGTATAACAAAGCCCCCTGATCGAGTATAACAAAGTCCCCTCATCGAGTATAACAAAGGGCCCTGATCAAGTATAACAAATTCCCATGATCGAGTATAACAAAGTCCCCTTATCGAGTATAACAACTGCCCCTTATCGAGTATAACAAAGGCCCCTGATCGAGTACAACAAAGGCCCCTGGTCGAGTATAACAAAGTCCCCTGATCAAGAATAACAAAAAAAACTAATCGAGTATAACAAAGTCACCAGATCCAGTATAACAAAGTCCCCTGATAGAGTAAAACAAAGGCCCCTCATCGAGTATAACAAAGTCCCCTGATAGAGTATAACAAAGTCCACTGATCCAGTATAACAAAGACCCTTGGTCGAGCATAACAAAGTCCCCTGATCGAGTATAATAAAGTCCCCTGATCAGGTATAACAAAGCCCCTCATCGAGTATAACAAAGTCCCCTTATCGAGTATAACAAAGTCCCCTGATCGAGTATAACAATGGCCCCTTATCGAGTATAACAATGGCCCCTGATCGAGTACATCAAAGCCCCCTGATCGAGTACAACAATGACCCCTGATCGAGTATAACAAAGTCGCCTGATCGAGTATAACAAAGGCTCCTCATCGAATATAACAAAGACCCCTGATCGAGTATAAAAAAGTCCCCTGATTGAGTATATCAAAGTCCAGAACGAATATAACAAAGGCCCCTGATCGAGTATAACAAAGTCCCCAGATTGAGTATAACAAAGTCCTCCGATCGAGTATAACAAAGGCCCCTGATCGAGCATAACAAAGTCCCCTGGTTGTGTATAACAAAGTCCCTGATTGTGTATATAACAAAGTCCCCTGATCGAGTATAACATATAGGCCCTCATCGAGTATAAGCAGCAAAGTCCCCTGATCGAATATATTAAAGTCCCCTGATCGAGTACAACAAAGTCCACTGATCTGCCCTCATCAACTATAACAAAGTCCCCTAATCGAGTATAACAAAGTCCCCTGATCGAGTATAACAAAGTCCCCTGAAGGAGTATAACAAATTCCCCTGATCGAGTATAAAAAAGTCCCCTCATCGAGTATAAAAAAGTCCCCTCATCGAGTATAACAAAGGCCCCTTATCGAGTATAACAAAGGCCCCTGATCAAGTATAATAAAGCCCCCTCATCGAGTATAACAAAGTCCCCTGATCGAGTATAACAAAGTCCCCTGATCGAGTATAACAAAGTCCCCTGATCGAGTATAACAAGTCCCCCTTTCGAGTATAACAAAGTCCCCTGATCGAATAAAACAAAGTCCACTGATCAGGTATAACAAAGTCCCCTGATCGAGTATAAGAAAGTCCCCTAATCGAGTATAACAAAGCTCCCTGATCGAAAATAACAAAATCCCCTGATCGAGTGTAAGAAAGTCTCCTGAACGAGTATAACAAAGATCCCTGATCGAGTATAACAAAGTCCCCTGATAGAGTATAACAAAGCCCCCTCTTCGAGTATAACAAAGTCACCTGACCGAGTATAACAAAGCCCCCAGAACGAGTATAACAAAGATCCCTGATCGAGTATAACAAAGTCCCCTGTTAGAGTATAACAAACTTCCCTGACAGAGTAAAGCAAAGTCCCCTAATAGAGTATAACAAAGCCCCCCTCATCGAGTATAACAAAGTCACCTGACCGAGTATAACAATGCCCCCTGAACGAGTATAACAAAGATCCCTGATCGAGTATA
>NW_024712937.1:0-21521 GCF_018991925.1 Homarus americanus
CCTATACTGAGGTCCTCTTACAGGTTGTTCATTAACCAATGGGATGTTAGCTGGCAAACCCTTAATGGTGCCTATTTCATTTGGACCTAATACAAACAACGCATCATGATTCATTACCACCTGTTGCAAGTGTGTCCGCATGTCCCTATCTAAGTGTGGCCATTGCTGGGTCCTAATTAACTCTTTCAATTTGTCCTGTCTAGTTTCCCCACGTTTCACTTCATCACAGTCTGGTACCATAGAATTTAGTACTTCCTGAGCTCGTCTAATTTTGTGGACTGGGGAATTTTCCATACCCCTACAAAGTAAGCATTGAGTTGGGAATTTCACCTCATGAGTCAGTCTTAAGGGGATTTTGTTAGACCTCTTATCATCTCTCTGTATGGCCAGGTGATGTGGTGAGCACAGGGGTATGTCTACAGACCGGCCTACCTCACCTAACTCTTCATAAATGTGTGAGATAGTTCCGAGATTATTCCCTTCATCATCAAAGTAACAGAATTCCTCATCATTAACTACTTCATATTCACCTAAAACCGCACCCGGACTCAAACAAACTGGCTGCTCTGAAACATTACTCATAGGAACATAAACACAGGAATCATCTTGGACTATCACACACATATCCGGTTGTTGTTTCAGCCCCTTATGCGTAAATCTAATACTTATGGTCTGACCTACCCCTACCTTCACTTTAACTGGCCTAATCTGAGAACTGTGCCCACTTATTGTAGTCTTCCTATCAATGTGTAAGTTAGTTAGCTCCTTGGGGGAAGATAAGATCGAAGCCTTCGTGAACTGTTTGACTTTGACAACCGTTCGCAACTTTCCTCCATGACTTGGTGTCCAATAAACTTGTTTATGACCCCCCCAACTGAACTGATTTTTTTCGTGATGCCACCAAACTCCAAATCTGCCTAAAATATCTGCTCCCAATAATACATCAGTATCCAACATGTTATCTTCCACTATTACGGCTTGGTGACGGATTCTTTTCCTACGGGACAACTGTACACTGATGACAACAGTGCCTAGGGTCTTAAACTCTTCCCCGTTAATAGCTACATATCTTTGGGTACAAGGCCTAATGGGCCCCACCTTCAAGGCACTAACCAAGCTATCTTTAATGATAGTAGCTTCACTACCCGTATCAACCAATGCTATACAAGTATGTCCACATATAGGTAACTTAATACATGGAGAACTGCGTGGGAACGGATGTCGTGGTCATTGGCCCGAAGGGGGATTCCTAGCTTGGCGTCCTGGACAAGTGGCGAAATAACTCTTACAGTTCATCCTCAGGCACGCGTAACATGAACCTGGTCTGGGTCTGGAGGGGCAATTATGCGGACTATGGGTATCCTTCCTACAATATCCGCACCATTCATTTCCTGTCCAACCTTGAGTGTTATTTTCCGACCCCTCGTGTTCCGATCCGGTCTTCCGTCCGTCTCGTTCCTACGATAGTCCCCCTGGACTCTATAAGCCTCTGGTACTGGTCCCTGGCGGGTCTGTCTAACATGTTGCTGTCCCCTGCCCTGTGATCTCAAATACCATTCCCTACACTTTGTCAACTCGTTCAAAAAGGGCTCTAAGAATATGCCTAACTGGTGGTATCTTCTTAACTCTCTCTGCATTTGCCCTGGCAATCCCTCATACAATACATCTTTCATCAGCTGATCCTTCCCTTGTATCACTTCAAACTTACTCTCTATGGCTGCCAGCTTATACTTCATTCGTTCCACACATCTTCCCGGCTCGTCCTCTACATGATATTCTTCTCTCATAAAATTTTCCCATGCCTTACTCAGAGTATTCTGGCCTGTGTCGAACTTTGTCAAAGCTTGCTTAAGGGTGTTCCAATCCCACATCTTCTTGCTATCCAATTCCTGTAGAACCCTCTGTTCTACGGGATTCTCCATTCTGCTAAGAGCCGCTTCTACCCTATGTCCATCCTGCTTCAGTAACCACTCTACCTGTCTACAAAAAGTTCTAATATGGCTCTCAGAATCCGGCCCTGTTAGTGTTTCCAATGATAACGTTCTCACATAACTAAGGTTGAACACAGCTGTTTCCCTATCATCCCTCTTGGCCATGTCCGTTAGTTTGGAAAGAACCCCTGGATCAACTCTAAGGCTACCTGGGTGTGTGGTATCGTTCCCTGATTGTGGTACAGAGTGGGCACTTTCTGCCGGTGGGTCAGTTGGGGTTGTGTCCCTACCTACACCATACTCTAGATCAGTGTCTTGGTTCTTTGCATGCTGGAGTTCTTGTTTTAGTTCCTGGAGTTCTTGTTTTAGTTCCTTAACCTGTGTCTGTGATTCTTCTAACGCCTGGTATTGTCTCTCATTGAGCCGCAACGCCCGTTCCAATCTGTCTGCCAATGTGTCCCCACCTCTGCTACTTCCCTCTTCTACTGACTCAGCCATTTTGACCTAACAGTGCTACCTCTCGACCCAAGACAAATACGAACCGCTTAACACAACTACTCTCCTGTGCTACTACCACCTTAATTGATCAATGGTATAATACAACACTATGCAACCTCTTAACATGGCACCAAAAATTATAACTCACATCAACTGGAGACCGAAAATCCTATGGTATTCCATAGGTGAACCACTTGAGACACTTCTCAGACACAGTGTGGACTCCCTTACTTCAACGTCACCCAAGTTAATCCACAACTTCTGCAAGTATTAATACATATTAACACTGGATAAAACACAAACACAAAACACGTCAATGACACACATGACTTCAGTACTGCATAAATTTTCAAAAAAAATTCTTCTTACATTTCTGTACTCAATCAATGTTATTCACATGCAAGTATCCCTCAAAAATCAGATAATCCATCATTAAAATACTTGTCTATTTCTGCAACTTAAATTCCAGCTTCAATTCCCTCGGATTTGATCAATGATTAAAAACCATCCCACCGCTGCCACCAATTTATACTGCCAGATCTGGGGTCACTAAATCTAAGGGGATAACTTAACTCTAATCTTACTTTCTAAGGGTCGCTGCCACCAGACCCCCTCTGGACAGCATGTAGCTCGTTAGGTAGCGGGCAGAGTGGACTAGGCATTGGTTAGGTTTTCCATTGACCAGATCGATGAGGGTAAAGAAGGGGGAAACCATAACATGTCTTAATTGATTTATTCCTTATAAAACATACTGGTAAAAAAACATATACATGAATTGGCCTTCCTCAGAAGAACAACGGAATTTTGGTTACCCAGCTGGGCCCCAGACTCTTACATTACTGGCGGGTCATCCACCTACTTATTGCATAACAATCGGTGAACGCCGTATCTCGGTCGTTCCTTCTTACAATGTCCCTTAACACATCAGACTGCTCCACTTGTGTGGACTTTAGCACCGTCGGTTATCATACATAGTAGCACCATCTCAACACACCTGTTACACTCCATACCTGCAAGTATGTGACTCCTTGTGACTTTTAGGTATACACAACGGGCACCTCGTTCGCACACCGCCCTCGGTGGGTAAAGACGAGGGCTTCACCTAGAGACATACCAGCACTATTTCTACGCCTGGTATTATAGGTCGCTCCAAGTGACGACCGCAGTTTCTCACAGTCTCCTTAGTTGTGACTATTCATGTGGAGTGGTGCGCTGGGAATCCACCGGTTCACAGTGGACTGGTATAGTGGGGAGTAATTCCCCACCGGTTGTGGCGCTCAAGGGGACAATGGCGGCCGGGCGGCAAGATACCCCGACCACGTGGCACCTGCGGTGACGGCAGAACGGGAAAGACTAAGAAATAATGCCTGACGGGCGGTTATTCCACCCCTTAACACATCCCTATCACACTTATATATCCGGCAAAGCCTTAAACTGTAGTAACTTCTATTTATCAACCTTAATTGTAGGGCGGGATATAGCCCGCTAGGACACTGACCTGCGGTGACGGCAGAACGGGAAAGACTAAGGCCGGCTTCCCGCCGCTCCTCGTCACATAGGCCTACAGTTTCCAATCCTCAATTTACACTTTTGTTTCTTATGGTTCTCACCTGAACACTTTACGGTATATTGTCACTCATTTCTTATAAACACATATATTAATCCTAAATTACACACTAAGGTAAGGTCTTGGTTTGCTAGTGCTTGGTTAAATGCCTGGGATTTTAATATCAACGGGGCATCTGAGGCGGGTACATGACGCGCCTTGAAACAAAAGCCGAATGATCATGGCGGGGGTGTATCAACTTCACTTAAAAACTGTAATGAGGGATCCTCCTCTCACACATTGCACTATTTGAACACAGACATAAGATTCTCTGATCACTGTACCTGTCGTGGGTATATGTCACGTGAGGCTACGAGGTGTATTAAATTCATACCGACGCATACACGATATTTCCTTTCCAGTATAGTTTCTAGATCACTGTCAACACCTCACATAGTTCTGATACATTTATCCTTTTTCCAGATCATTGTTCTCATGTATTTTCATATGATATCTGTTGGAGTTATGTTCGCTACACGCTCACAGACGTAAATAGTAGGACCTTCAAACCCTGCTCCACTAGGGTGTGTCATAGGAGGGAAGATCAGCTAAAACTAATGGCCCATCACTTTTTTGGTAGCTTTTAGTGTATATAAACAGAAAATAATTTCAATTTCAATATTTTGCAACCTTTTGCTAGGTAAATTTTAGCGTGAAATTTATCGAAAATCTAACGTACAGCTGCATTAGTGCATTACAATTAAATAGTGAACATTGCTTTCTGACTTCATTCTTTAACAACCCAACTAACAATATTTTTTCTGTTTCAGATTCTGATGCATTTATAAGTTGATAATATTTGCGATGGCTGCTTGTGTCAGGACGAGGAACCAAAAATCCAGCCATCTCAGTCACTATCTTGGGTCTGGGAGAGAGCTCCTGAAGTCGGAGTTGCCTACATTGAGATATGCTTTGAGATACGGTGTTTTAATCAGGCAAATCAGTGAAAAGAACCAAAGAACTTACACAAACAAAGACATTGCCAGTGATATGACCAAGCTGTCTTGGCATTACGCTCTGTAAGTTCAAGCCTCCAGTCATAACAAGTCCAGAAGAAGATTAGTGAGGAGACTGCTAGCCAGTTGGGAAAAGGCAAGATATCTCTCTTGGGAGAGGAAGCTTTGCAGTTAAGGACAGCTTTGCCAAACAACTGGACCGGATTGTTGACATAATTACTTGCACAGAAGTGCCGGTGTTCTCTGTCTGAGTTTGGATGCGGTCGTGACTGTAAATCCGAGGCCCACATCCTCCTGTATTTGCAAGCGTGAACTAGGATTCCTGTGATCAATTTCATTTGTCAAGCACAGAGAAGACTGGCAGTATAGGGGCTCTCATGATTTCTAGCCAAGATATTCCGGAGTCCAAGAGACAGGAGGCTGCCACAGAGGGACAGAAGAGGAGAAGAGTTGCCGAGGAAAAGAGACTTGAGAAGGCCCAGGGTGAGGTAAAAAAGGCCGATGATTGGAGTCAAGCTGATTCAGAGTTTAATGACTTCCCCATGGCTGATCCGAGTGCTGACCAGGAGAATGGTGACTTTGTCCTAACACAGAAAATAATGATCCCAAACCTTCCAGGCATAAGATTCGAAATAGGAAAGATATCCCGAGCATAGCTCTGGCCAGCATACGACACCACACTGGTCTCAGAGAAACTGCAGAGATAGCAACAGCTGCCTGGATTGACGGTGGTTTGATAACACCTGATGATGTTCACCTGGTGATAGATCATAACAAAGTAAGGAGAGCTCAGGAGGAACTTGTCAGTAATCTAGAAGAGGAGTTTGATAAGGGGATAAGAGAAAATGGAATCAATTGTTTGTTTTTTGATGGGAGAAGGGATGACACTAAAGTGTTCATGAAAGTTGGAGATTCTGACAAGTTGTTCCCTGCCATGGTAGAAAGGAGGAACACTACTCCTGCTGCAGTGGAACCAGGGAGGAAAGTATATTTGTGGCATTCACTCCAGAGAAAAGATGACATCAGGAGGCTCCAGCTAGAGATAAGTGGCAGGATAACATTGTGAACTTGGCTCAGAGAGAGGAACGTAGACCGAACCCTGCAGGCCATTGGAGGGGACAGCACCAACACGAACACAGGGTGGCAAGGGGGGGTCATACAGTGGATAGAGCGGAAGATTGGGAGGAAGCTGGTCTGGATTGTTTGTGACCTCCACACCAACGAGTTGCCACTGAGACATCTGATCCAGGAGTTGGATGGCAAGACTCTTTCAAACAACAGATGGTCTGGTCCTCTTGGCAAGATGCTGGACTCTGCCACTGAGTTAGAAATAAATCCGAGCTTTGAAACAATCACAGTTGGCCCTCCACTCGTTGAGCTTGCACATACTGTCATTGACGACCTGAGTACTGACCAGTACTATGGTTACATGATTTGCAGTGCCATCAAAAACTGGGGTCATGCCTGATAAACTTGCTTACCTGCAGATAGGTCCAGTCTCACATTCTAGGTGGCTCACAACGGCTCTCAGGTTCTGCAGAATTTGGGTCGCTCATCATAAACTGAAAGGGAACCAACTTCACAACCTGAGACTTATTGTCCAATTCATCGTGAGTGTCTACTTGCCAAATTGGTTCAACACCAAGGTCAAGCCATCGTTCTCCGAAGGTCCGAGGCATGTTCTCTTCCAGCTTGAGCTCCTGAGGAGTCAGCCAAGGAAGGTTGTTCAGATTATTAGGAGCAGGACTTTGGCTGCGAGGAGATCTTCACCTGGTATGCTCATCCCGAGGGCAGTTCTGCAGACAATGCTCTGCAGTAAGGATGAAGGAGAAGAGTGGCGGGGTGTCAAAAGTCTTGGATATGAGACTTGTAAGGAGGATCTGGGCATGACATTCAGTTGGTGACGATTCCTTCGGGGTCAGGAAGACTCCTGAAGTCAATCTAGGTGCTAAGACCCTCACTGATCTCATAGATCTGGATAACATCAGGCTGGCGGTGAGCCCCCTCTTACCTGCAGCCTCACCAATGTTCAAGTCAGAGCTTTCCTGGACAACCCCATGCATGTCCCTGCCTGGCCCTCTGCACACCCAGAGTATAGGCGTTGTGTACAGCAAGTGAGCGAGGCCAGCAGTCACGTGTACAGCCAGGAGAGGAGGGAAGGCTACATCGAGAGCAGGTGGTCAGCAGGTGATGGTAAGAAACAGAAGCAAGAAGACATGTTCTCTATGGTGTGCAGCAACACCGGGTCGTAGTTGTAAAACCGGTTTTTGTATTTGATGATTTTGTTTTCTAAAGGAATATTAAATTTAATAAATGTGTCAAGATCATTCGTTTCACTATTCTGGATCATTTTCATCCTAATACATTAACCTGATACATTTACTTTACTTTAAATAAGCTATTTAGTGGTGTTGGTAAAAGGGTGGGAATACTGAATTTTCATAAGATTACAAGTTAAAATTAACCTAGGAAAAAATGAAAACTTTTCAAATCTGAAGATATCACATGATTCTGCACATAGAACTACATCATTAATACCATGGGCCGATTTTTCAAACTCAAAAAAAAAAAATTCGCCTCCGTATGACACACCCTACTGCTCCACACTTAGTCTTACAGTACCCTAGTCCGGCTCAACTGGACTTTAACATTCATCTTATGCCTACCCTGAGTGATCCTTAATGCTATGAATACATACACTTGATATGATATAACTATACCTGGGTACAATACAACACATGGTCTAGGAACCTTGAGTAGGGGAGTTGTCCTTTCTCAATGTTTCCCGTTTTCTGAGGTTCTACAAGCGCAGTGCATTTGAATGTTATGTAGCGTAATATGAATTAGATGGGATTTTTGGGGATGACAATGATGTGCGCAGTACACTGTCAGGAGCCAGCAGCCAACCCACTTGAACACTATCTCCTCGATTGCGAGGTCACACAAAGCCTCCGAAACAGAACTCAAATCTCCCAAGAAACACACACAACACCAGCGGCCACTCTAACCCGAAAGACCCATACAGACCACATTCACCACCTACTCCGGGTCATCACACGATACCCACCACCCAGATAGCTTAGAAAGCATCCTCTCCCAGCAAGTGCGGACCCCAGTTCGGGGGGCGCGCCACTCCGAAACCGACCACGTCCAAGAGTGGGGGTTGGTGGTAGCGTCCACTGATCGGGGGTCCGCTCACACTTGCAACCTGCAGTATCCCTCCAATCTGCAGGTGGGACCACCTCCAATCCCAATCCGGTCTGGCTGCTCCTGGAGCTCCAGCCGGAACCACCAAACGGGCCGCCTATAGGCAAAGGCCCGTGTCGGACTACGGTCCGACAATCTCAACAACAACAACAACAGCAAGTGGATACAACGGCCAGCCAGCCTTCGCCGTGAACGGACCTCTCTTCTGACCCTTCACTGCTAAGCAGCCAGCCTTCTTTCTACTGTTGACGACCTGACTACAACTCGACCTCTCTGTCTACCACTGGCCTTCCCAGAAATCTTTTTGGGGGCAACGCCCCTTGGGGGTCTCCGCCTTTGGAAACGACCACGACTGTCACCGGACTACCTCACGAGCGTTCAGGACTATCAACTCTAGTTAGCACTCCCCACGGGTAGAGTGAGTGACCCACACTCCTGCTGGAGGGCAGCTATTGATTGGCAGTACTGACGTGGTTTGAGGTCTTTCTCTCTTGCTGAAATCCTTCCTTACTTACCCTGGCCGAGGCACCTGCTTATATTTAAGTAATCGTGCTAGAGCCCCTCCAGTGGAGCACACCTCACAGTAGGTGGGATTGTGTGTGTCCGTTGGAGGTCGGGGAACACAGGCCAATCCGGCAGTGGAAAAACAGTGATAGTGCAGTTACACCACTGTCCGGGGGTCGCCTATAGGCACACTAAGAAGGGTCTTCAATAACCTTCTTTATCACCCACAATTATATGCTAGGAAAACACAAACAAATAAACCAATGGCTACCAAGGTTAGACTCAAGATTATAGACAAGAGAACAGCCCCTTCACGTTCTCAGATAACTGAAACAGCGTATGGTACACTCAATGTACCCTTCACAAGGATTTTCTCCTCGAACGATGGATACACTGCAATATGCAGGGACTACAGGGATGCGGATACCATTCTGAGCCCTGAGGGAATGCAAGCCTTTGGAGACATAGGACTCCAGGTCATTATGCCACCAGAGGTTAAAGCAAAAAGGTCAGTATTTGTACGTGGACTTGACTACGAATTTGGAAAGCACTCGGCACAAGAAATAAAAGAAGAACTAGAAATAAAAAACAACTGGTTAAAAATCGAAGAAGTGGTAAAAATAAAGCAATACACTCATTGCCTAAAGCTGAGATTCACTGACACTTCAATGGCAGACAAGGCCCTGGAATCTGGAATCTTGGGGTTCAACATGTCAGTACTCCCTAAACAACTAGAAAGGGAGAAATATGTTAATATTCTCACCTGCTTTATCTGCTATGCACATGAATCACATGCAACAAAAGACTGTCCTCAAAGGGAACTTAAAATATGCTCTGAATGTGCAGAAGAAGGCCATACCTTCCGGGACTGCAAGAATCAATCCAAAGCTTGTATAAACTGTAAAAATCAGAAGGAACCTGGATATAAGACCCACAGAACCCTAGCAATGGCCTGTCCATACAAGAAGAAAATAATAAATGAAAAATAACAAAGGAAAAACAACAACAAGAACAGAAGGAGAATACAACATATGCTGCTATGGCAAAGAAAGTAGTTGAAGAAACAACACAACCACAGAATACCACCAAAATTGTACTGAGCGAAATACGAGACTACAAAGTGCTCATCTGCCTATTATACTCTCACATAATGAACATAGGGAACCCAGGCACGTTCGAAACAGAAATGAACAAAATGCTTGGAAGGAACAACCTCCCAATAATGAGTTTCCCAGCCAACCCAGCTTCTGGATCTGTGCTACAAGCGTCCCGCTTAACCAACCCAGATGCACCACAGGAGACAGTCAACGCAGAAGAAAAAGGAGCAACGGAGCAAACACCAGCCGCAACAGTACACGAAACAAACGAAGCTGACAAGGCAAAGTCACAAATGATTGAAACATCCACCCAAAGTACAGCAGAGAGGCAGGACCTTCAAAATAACATCCAAAGAGAGACAGGAGCCGTAAGGAAAAAAGTCTCAACAGCAACCATGGATACCCAGGGCGAGGAAACGCTACTGACTTTAGAATGTGCAGATGACTGTGAACTACAGCTTCACTGGTGTGACAAAATATTTATCCCTAATGAATGCAAAACGATGCCAGACATTATACAAGCCATAACGAAACAAGAACTAAAATGGACCTACTCTAACGATAAATACTCTGAAGCACTAGTGGAAGCTTACCTGATAAACCAAAGGATTAAAATAAGGAGACACAACTTCAAAAAAGAAGAACAATGGAAATTCCAAAGAATCCGTAACGGACTGGTTCCGGACAAGAGATCGCCACCCGCGCAACAAACAAGAAACAAAAAATCAAAACACAATGAATAAAGAAAAACCCAGAACACTTACCATCATACAACACAACGTCCGCAACTGGGAAACAAATATAAACAACCTTGCAAACACATACCTCAGCATTGATCCGGACATAATTTTAATAAATAGTCACGGCAATTCAAATTCCAAGAAAATAAAAATATTTGGATATACAACCTACCAAAGAAATAAAACAGAAGAATTAAATGATGGCGTGGCCATTGCTGTAAAACACATACTCAAACATCAAATCATCGACGAATTCCAGGATGAATTCCTGGGAATCAAAATAACTACCACACTAGGAGAAATAGCAATAGCCACAGCATATTTACCGCCAAGACGGAACTACCTGCCGGACCCAGACTTGATAAAACTATTGAACTACAACTGCCCAACATATATAATAGGAGATCTGAACCCAAGACATCCAATATTCGGCCACGGAAACAGGAACAGAGTGGGCACTGCACTGCATACCATAATGAACACAGGGAAGCTGATCCACCTAGGACCACACTTCACCACATTCATTGGCAATAACAAAACAACAACCCAAGACAAAGTCTTCACCAATAACAAGGCTTTCCTGAATTACCATATAAAACAAGGACCACTAACTACCAGCGACCACATTCCAATGATAATAAAACTATCCAAAAGCCCAATCCAAGTACCAACAACCCCACGTTTCCAAATGCAAAAAGCAGACTGGGAAGGCTACAGGAAGCAACTAGAACAAGTTAAGATCCCAGATCTCCAAGGCAAAACACTAGAAGATATTGACAACGAAACAGATACCCTTATACGTAACATCAAAAAGGCAACAGAGAACAACATACCAATCACAACATATCGAACGCTACCACACATCAAGATATCCCATGAATTGCGAATGCTCCAAGTACAATACAATAACATAATGATGTACATACAAAATTATCCACCAACAACAGAGCTTATTAGAAACTTAAGGCAAATACAACAAAAGTTAAGAGATGAAAGCCTGATAGCACACCAACAGATATGGAACGAACTAATAAACAACCTGGATACCACAAGAAATGACAAGAACTTCTGGCAGAACGTAAACAAAATTCTAGGAAACGACAAGCCCCAACAAAAGTACATAAAAGACCAAAACGGGAAAAAACTCTTTGAAGAAAAAGAGATAGAATCCGCATACAGGAAAGAATGGAAAAAAGTATTTCAAATATCAGAAGAAGAAAATGAGGAATTTGATGAGGAACACGAAAATCATATCTGCAGAGAAATGGCTGAAATGATACATAGGATAACCCCATACCATGTGGTGGACAAAACCAGGCTCAACCTGATAGAACCAATTACAGAAGGAGAACTGCTACACTACATCAGGCACACTAAAGAAAAAGCACCAGGATTTACAAAAATCACAAGAAATATGATCCTATACCTACCCAATAACTGCACACAAGGCATCCTTGAAATATTTAACTCAGCTTTGGCAAGTGGATACTTCATTGATGCATTTAAAAACGCAAAACTCATATTCATACCGAAACCAGCCAAAGACCACACCCAAGTAATTAACTACAGACCGATTTCCCTACTCGAAGTTATAGGAAAACTATTTGAAAAGGCAATAAACAAGAGAATCAGAAAACACAGAAGTGAAAACGGACTACTAAACCCCAGACAACATGGATTCACTGAAAAAAGGGAACACATACTGCACTAGCCATAATCACGGAAACGTTAGCCAACAAGAAAGCAGAAAGAAACCAAGTCAACATTGTATTAAGAGACGTTAAGAAAGCGTTCGATAAAGTATGGCACCTAGGATTAAAATTTAAACTGCTTCAATTAAATCTCCCAGAACCAATAGAAAAAATCGCCTGTGACTTCCTAGACGATCGCACGGCACAAATACAAATTGGCAGCTTTATAGGACCACCCATAAAACTGAAAAGTGGAGTACCCCAAGGCAGTGTCCTTTCACCCACGCTGTACAATATCTACACAGCAGACCTACTAGAACCAGCTCCCTACAGTGAATACATAAGTTTTGCAGACGATATCACACAAATCATCACATACCCTGGCAAATCAACAGCAATAATGGCACAACATACTTTTACTTTTTACTTTTTCACTGGTATCCTCTTCGCACTGATCAAGCTTGTTAGCCGCCAGGCGATCGGTCACGATCTCTTTTTCGTATATTCTTCACCAAAAGATCAAACCGCCAGCCGCCGGAGCGATCTGTCACGTCTCTATCACGCACTGTTGGCAAATACTGGGCATGCACAGCTCCTGAATGTACCTGAACCCGCGCCAGTGTTGGTCAAGTCTTCTCTTGAAAGAGCTCACACTCGGTGCCGTCACAACACTCTCTGGTAGATTGTTCCAAGAGTTTACAACCCTCACTCCGAAAAAGTTTGCCCTCACGGTTTTCTGGACTTGCGGCTTCTTCAATCTTGAGCTGTGACCCCTTGTGGGGCGAGCGTCCGCCAGCTCCAAGTAAGGACACTCAACTGAGTAGTGCCCCCTGAGATGCTTATAAACCTCAACTAGGTCCCCCCTTGCCCGTCTGTAGTATAAGCTAGGTAAGTTCAGGCGCTCCAATCTCTCAGGGTAGCTGAGGTGCCGAAGTGCAGGCACCAGTTTGGTGGCCCTCCTTTGAACATTTCAACCAACTGACAGTCCCTAGCATATCTCGGGGACCAGATGGGGTGACAGTACTCCAGATGGGGAAGCACTTCACTCCTGAAGATCGTCACGAGGGACGGACCGTCTAGATATCTGAACGACCTTCTTATAAGACCCAATAATTTATTTGCCTGATTTACCTTCTTCTCACAATGGCCCGAGAACTGCAGCTCATTGTCAACATACACACCTAGGTCCTTCTCACACACAGTCTCAACTAGTACATTTTCTTCATCCCGTTGGGACATATGGTACGCCTCCTTACCGTTGGTACGCCCCAGGTGCATCCTCTTACACTTCGTGACATTGAATCTCAGCAGCCATTCCTTCGACCATTCCTGGAGCCCACAGAGGTCTGCAGCTCTTCACAGTCCGCTTGGTTCTTAATTTCCCGAAATAACTTGCCATCATCGGCAAACATTTGTATGGAGGAGTGTACAACGTCAGGCATATCATTTATGAAACAAACAAACAACAGCGGGCCCAATACACTACCCTGCGGTACCTCACTTGTTACAGGTACAGATGACGATTTCGTGCCATTAATCACCACACATTGCTTGCGGTCATGTAGAAAGTCTTTTATCCACGCTAGGACATTTCCCCGAATTCCGTACCCTTCCAGTTTGATTTTCAGCCTTTCGTGGGGTACACTGTCGAAAGCCTTGGCAAAATCTAGGTAAATATTGTCGATATTACCACCCCGTTCTGGAATATGGGTCCAAATATCCAATACCTTGAGCAATTATGTCAAGCAAGAGCGCCCCGGCATAAAATCGTGTTGGCAATCTTTTACAAGGTTGTTTCGTAGTAGATGTTCCATCGCGGCATCTCTGATAATACTCTCAAGTACTTTACATATTATGCTGGTCAGGCTCACCGGTCTATAGTTGTTCGTGGAGTGACTATCGCCCTTCTTGAAGATAGGACTCACATAAGCCACTTTCCATTCACTTGGGACCATTTGTTCATCCAGGCATTTACAAAACAGAATCTTCAGGGGCTCTGCAAGCTCGTTGCACAGCTCTCTTAGCACTCTAGGATGCACCATGTCAGGTCCAGGACTCTTATGGACCTTTAGCCTGGACAGTTTATTTCTAATACCCTCTTCTGTGAACACAATGTGGGTCAGTGCTGTGTCGAACCGTCTGTCCTCAAACGCAGGAAGGTTAGTTGCATCCTCTCTTGTGAACACCGAGGAAAAGAAGCTGTTCAATGCCTCAGCTTTATCCTGGTCAGAATCGCGTAACTACATCTTCCAAGCCTCAGGTCTGATACTCCTACTCGCGTTTTTCAATTTCGACTTTGCGCAGCGTACTGCCAACGCAATAGAGAACATCAACCAGTACGAAAAAAGTGGAAGATACAAACGAACACCAACAAGTTTAAAATAATCCCAATCGCTAAAAGGAAAAAAGACCCCATTATAGTAGACAACAAAGTGATTCCATATGCCATGGAAGGCACTGTCCTAGGGCTGAAGATAACAACAAAAGGCTACAAAACATTCATCACCGAAAAACTTGCAAAAACCAGAAACATGGTAATTAAATTAAAACGCTTCAGAAGCCTGTCAGCAAAAAACAAGTTAAAGTTATATAGAGCCTTTGTCCAATCCCGACTAGTATATCCGCCAATTCCCCTACATGCAATAAAACAAACAAACATAAAGAAACTGCAGATAATTCAAAACTTAGCCCTAAGAGATGTATATAACATCAGATATCCTGACATAGTCACCAACCGTCAACTACACCAACGAGCGCAAATAGAACCCCTAAACGTTTACCTACACGAACACTCAAAAAGAATATGGACAAAGTTAGAAGAAATAGAGCCAGGACCAATCAAAGAATGGATGGAAGAGACAGAAGACGGAAGAAGAGAACACTCGTGGTTCCCTAAAAGTAAAAGAAGAGCCCGAGAACCCACACCAACTCCACTCTACTAAAAGATGCAAGGTTACCCCAGTGACAACCTTGGCAGCCCAACCACTTACAACATTAGATCATGAAAAGATAGGATGTTCTTGGCAGAAACACAAGTACCTGCCCTAGACTCCTCACCATTGGCTAGGACATAAGACCCGAAAATGTAAGGCATAAAATTACAATATTTGCTAAACATACAAACACCTGACATAAATATAACACCTAAGACGAAAATTAGCTGAAACACAAACATGAGATAACAGAAGCACTTGGGTTGAGCCCCAAGACCTAACATTCTACTACTATTTTCCAATTTCCTCGCTTTTCTTCTGCACTATCCACCAACCCCAAGTCCCTCCAAATTCCACCATTATTCTTCAAGTCCAGTTCCCGCACCACCAATCTACGCACCTGCATCAAGATTTCTTCATACTTTACTTCATCCATCGATCGATCGATCGGGAGACCATTCTACACTCGGCTACTGGACCAGCAACATCTCTCACAGCTCCTCACCACTCAGCGTCCTCAGAAACCTTCTCGCCCAACGGGACCTCTGAGCAAGTTTCTCCTCACCTAGTCACTCCTAAGCACTGCGCTGTACAACAATATATATACAGAAAGAGCATTGTGAGTTTCTATCCTACCTCATTCCTGAGTGTGAGATATCTACATGTACGTACGTTTGTGTGCCCATACAAAGAGAATTGACAACTGGCCACTTACAGTATGCTACACCACTACAGTACTCCCCCCTTCCCTCCAGGTGGTGTAGGAGACTTGTTGTCTGCAGGGTTGCATGGCACATGTGAGGCAGAACGGGCGGTGCATGCCACATGTGAGCCATAACGGCGAAGGCGTGGATGAGCCGGCCGCTAGAGGAGACAACTGTCTAGATACACAATATCTGTGGGAGTAGAGAGGGAGAAAAAGGGTGTGTGGAGGCGATGAATGTTGTGCTTCCCTCACGGCAGATACAGAGTCCTCAGATGCGCCTGCTGGGGTGTGGGGGCCTGGGTCAGGAGCAGGAGCTGCGACAGCAGGAGTCGGAGGACAGTCCGTGACAGCAGCTGGGTCCACGACAGCAGCAGGGTGCAGGACAGTAGTAGGGGGTACCTGATGGAGAAAAGAGGGGTGTGTGGGTCCGCGTCAGGAGGAGTGGCAGGGGGTACTGCTAGGCCGGGGCGGCGTCTGAGGCAGGACGGGTGTGCTGGGGTCGGTAGGACGTGGTGCTTGGGGCAGGAAGAGGAGCTGGTGTCTGCTGAGAGAAGCAGTACTGCCCTAGGGTGTCTAACCTGCGGTGTAGAGACAGTAGCTGTAGAGCCGATGAGAGCTGCCTCTGTGTGGATAAGCCAGTCTTCCATGTTGCTTGAAGACTGGGAGAGTGATCGGTTTCTCCTCCATCCTGTGTGAGTGCGTCACTCCGGGGTCACCATTTGTGGGGTACGAGATGTTTGGGTTCACACTCAGGATGGGATGGAGAAAGGAAACTCACTATGTGCTCTCTGTATGCATATTGTATTGGATGTACAATGCAGCTTGGTGCTGGGAAGGCAGCATGGTTACAAGCATTGAGTAGAGAGAGCTGGTTGGTGAGGGTGCTCAGAGGAGGACCAGCTTGTGGGTCGCCATGCTCGCCGGCGGGAGCGAGGGCCGCCAGGCAGGAGGAGGAGGAGGAGGTGTTGCTTGCTGGTTGGTGTAGGTAGAAAAGAGAGTGGTCACCACGAGGTCAGGTCTTTTATAGCGGAGGTAGGCGTGGCTTAATAGTTGACCTCCGTCATGTAAGGCGGCGCTGGTTGACCTAGACCACGAGGCATACACTGGGGAATTCGCGGGGTCGGCTACTCAGCTACAAACAGCGTTTATAGGGGAGGTATCCACTACAAGGTCACTCGTCAGAGTAGTGTCCCTTGAAATACTTATACAGCTCAATTAGGAAGCCCCTTGCCCGTCTGCAGGATAAGCTAGGCAAGTTCAGGCGCTCCAATCTCTCAGGGTAGTTGAGGAGCCGAAGGGCAGGCACCAGTTTGGTGGCCCTCCTATGAACATTTTCAACCAACTGACAGTCCCTAGCATATCTCGGGGACCAGACGGGGTGACAGTACTCCAGATGATGGACCGTCTAGATATCTGAACGACCTTCTTATAAGACCCAATAATTTATTTGCCTGATTTACCTTCTCACAATGGCCCAAGAACTTCAGCTCATTGTCAACATACGCTTCTAGGTCCTTCTCACATTCAGTCTCAACTATTGCAGTTTCTTCATCCCGTTGGGACATAATGTACGCCTCCTTACCGTTGGTACGCCCCAGGTACATCCTCTTAAACTTCGTGACATTGAATCTCAGCAGCCATTTCTTCGACCATTCTTGGAGCCTACAGAGGTCCATCTGCAGCTCTTCACAGTCCGCTTGGTTCTTGATTTCCTGAAATAACTTGGCGTCATCGGCAAACATTTGTATGGAGGAGTGTACAACGTCAGGCATGTCATTTATGAAACAAACAAACAACAGCGGGCCCAATACACTGCCCTGTGGTGTGAGGGCGCGGGTTCCCCCCTTATCTACACCACCCTCAGCTTACTTACTTCTCTTAGTCTTACTCTTACTCAGCTCCGTTACCTATTCTTTTGGTAGCATGGACATTCTTTTGGTAGCATGGACATTCTTTTGGTAGCATGGACATTCTTTTGGTAGCATGGTCGAGGGTCTAGGCACATGGGTATGGTAATTCTGGTATCAAGTCACTTGGATGGAAATAAAGGTAAAATACTGTGGGAGAAATGAATACACCTAAAATACTCTAAAAACAAGTTTATTAATATGCAATCAATGGGGAAAGATATTGTATTAATCATATAACTACCAGGCTTACCTCCTGGGCTTATTGCAAACTCAGTTCTTACTCAACATACTCGTAAATAATTAAACTAGCATATACAGGGGTTCACTACCCAACATGGGATAATTATTTCCATCTAATTATCCCTAACATACATGTTACAACCCTCTCTGTGGACATACACTTCCAAGGAGCAACCCAGGGTAGAACACTAGGGCTCACGACTGTTGTTATTGTGGGGTAGCCAGACACATGGCGGGTCTGGGGTCTGGCCCAACGAAGCCGTGGGGCACATTAATCAGGCAGCATCGGTGCCATCGTTTCGTATATGATCCCTGTTGGTCATCTACTACATCCGAGGCCGTTGTTGAATGGTTGCAAGAAGCACAATGGGATCTGGAGAAACATGGAAGCAGCGTCAAGGAGCTGGGAAACATGACAACACAAACAAACTCTCTTGTCTAGACGACAGACGTATTTACGTTATATTACTTCTACACTGGGTGAATGACAATTCAACTGTTAAATCATGAACACTGGTGAACACTGATATTCACTACAATTGACTGAATTAAGTGAATGGCTACACTAAACATACCTGGAGAAACATGGAAGCAGCGTCAAGGAGCACGCTCCCTGGCTCTTCTTGGGGAATATATACCCCTGAGTTGCCAGTGATCGCTACTCACGCAATGACAATAATTACAAATAAACTAACTGTTACTCATTCAAAGATGACCCTCAGTTGACAAAGGTCTGGCGAATTACTGGCGTTGATTTACACAGACTAATTCAAGATTGAGCTTCCCAGGAGAAAGTGGAATAAACGCATTGATAACTGTCTTCACAAAGGCGGGATTCTGGGAGGGGACACAAGTGTAGCGTCTATGGGGAAAAAGCATGTCTTCTCAGGGGTCGCTAACTCACTCATGTTTTGCGGGCGTGAAGTTTAATAAGAATCATTAGTTAAATAGATCAGCAGTCAACGTGACCATGACAGTGGTACCCCACTTGTGACAGGTACAGATGATGATTTCGTGCCATTAATCTTCACACACTGCTTGCGGTCATGTAGAAAATCTTTTATCCACGCTAGGACATTTCCCCGAATTCCGTACCTTTCCAGTTTGATTTTCAGCCTTTCGTGGGGTACACTGTCGAAAGCCTTGGCAAAATCTAAGTAAATATTGTCGATACTACCACCCCGTTCCAGAATATGGGTCCAAATATGCAATATCTTGAGCAATTGTGTTAAGCAGGAGCGCCCTGGCATAAAACCGTGTTGGTAATCCTTTACAAGGTTGTTTCGTAGTAGATGTTCCATTGCGGCATCTCTGATAATACTCTCAAGTACTCTACATATTATGCTGGTCAGGCTCACCGGTCTATAGTTGTTCGTGGAGTGACGATCGCCCTTCTTGAAGATAGGACTCGCATAAGCCACTTTCCATTCACTGGGGACCTTTTGTTTATCCAGGCATTTACAAAACAGGATCTTCAGGGGCTCGGCAAGCTCGTTGCACAACTCTCTTAGCACTCTAGGATGCACCATGTCAGGGCCGGGACTCTTATGGACCTTGAGCCTAGACACAGAGGAAAAGAAGATGTTCAATGCCTCAACTTTATCCTGGTCAGAATCTGCGTAGCTACCGTCGTCAAGCCTCAGGTCTGATACTCCTACTTGCGTTTTTAATTTTGACTTTGCATAGCGGTAAAACGCCTTTCGGTTTGACTTGACCTCGCTTACAACCAGCCTCTGGAACTCCTTTTCAGCCCTTCTAGACTCTATCTTTGCTTGGTTTCTGGCTCTTGCATACATCCTCTTGTCCTGCTCATCGTTTAACCCAACCCACGTTTTGAATTTCTGAGTTTTCTTCTTAATTCTGTCGTATTCCTAGAAGCACTGGGTTTGGTCTTGGGTATATATTTATCGATCAAATGGGTCACTTTACTAGTTATGATATTCAGCATAGTGTCTACGTTCTTGTGCCTTAATGAGTCAGGCCAGTTGATTCCTGTCATCTCTTCCCTCATCCCCTTGTAATTTTCCTTGTAATATTTGCACCTTGGCCTGGCCTTATCCTGAACTAGGTAACAGCTAAATCTGAATTACAACACTATATGGTGACTCGTGCCAACTGGGGCAAGGTGTTCCAGTTTGGCCACCATGACCTCCTTGTTTGTTATGATGAGGTCAAGTGGCTTGAGTGTTTGCTCCCCTCTGTAATGTGTCGGGTCTCTAACATGTTGGAACAGAAAATTATCTCTCAGAGTTTCTACAAAAAGAGTAACAGGGTTATTCAAGTAGTTGGGGTGGACTCGTTTCTCCAGTCGATGTGGCCTTAGTTAAAGTCCCACATGATAAGGAGGTGCCTAGGGTTGAGCAAGCTGGTAAGGACCACTGCCAGCCTATTCGTGCCATAGGTGCCACAGAGACTTTAAATTTTATTTTGTTTGTGTGCTTTCTCAAGGACCGAAACTGTGTCTATAATACACCACTCACAGGGAGATACAGTGAGGGCAAACTTTTTCGGAATGACAGTTGTAAACTCTTGGAACACTCTACCAGAGAGTGTTGTGACGGCACCAAGTGTGAGCTCTTTCAAGACAAGACTTGACCAACACTGGAGCGGGTTCAGGTACATTCAGGAGCCGGTGCATGCCCAGTATTTGCCAACAGCGCGTGACAGAGACGTGACCTATCGCCCGGGCGGCTAGCGAGCCGATCTTTTGGTGAAGAGGATAAATGAAAAGGAAAAGTAATCAGAGACGTGACCGATCGCCCAAGCGGCTAACGAGCCGATCAGTGGCGAAGAGGCTAAAGGTAAAAGTAAAAGTGACCGATCTCCCGGGCGGCTAGCGAGCCGATCTTTAGGTGAAGAAGATAAATGAAAAGGAAAAGTAATCAGAGATGTGACCGATCGCCCAAGCGGCTAACGAGCAGATCAGTGACGAAGAGGATAAAAGTTAAGTTAAGTCATCAGTGACCGCAGAAGTTGTAAATAACTTAAAGTGAGCGCTAACAAGCAAGCTGGAAAGGCACTGTGCCAGCTGAAACTAAGTCGTGTTATAGGTGCCACAGAGACTTTAAATTTTATTTAGTTTGTGGGCTTTCTCATGGACTGAAACTGTGCTTACAATACACCATTCACGGGGAGATACAATGAACGCAGTCGCAGAAGACAATTCTATAGGCAACAGAGAGTAGCTAAGTACTGTTCTTTTTTTTTCTTTTTTTCTCTTTTTACATTTTTTAGATAGGTGTAGATCTATACACAGTCTACCCCCCCCCCACAACAACAACAACCATGAGTATGATATATGATTACTGCAGGGAGACGTCGGATATGTAGGATATAGGTCTGACCCTTACGTCGTTTAGGATGTTGCAAACTGCCGTAAAGCATGAAGACTGTTGCTGGTATTGCCCTGATTGCATAGTCAAGGTGAATGAGGCGATTGCAAGCCATAAGGGAACGAGTTCTCTAGGGACGAAAATAGATGAAGCTGGAGCTCTGCTGGTTG